>NW_003307565.1:1438834-1495873 GCF_000143455.1 Volvox carteri f. nagariensis
TGTAATCAACGTCATACATACATACATACATACATACATACATACATACATACATACATACATACATACATACATACATACATACATACATACATACATACATACATACATACATACATACATACATACATACATACATACATACATACATACATACATACATACATACATACATACATACATACATACATACATACATACATACATACATACATACATACATACATACATACATACATACATACATACATACATACATACATACATACATACATACATACATACATACATACATACATACATACATACATACATACATACATACATACATAGGCAGGCGGCTGGCAGAAGTTAAGGCCTGACTTCTGCTCCCAATCGATCCAGTCGACCCGGGTTCAAATCCGCCTGCCAGCTCCTCGGGTTTTTGAGGAGTGATGAAATGGGAGGTGGCCCCCCATCATATGGACGGTGTAGGACGTGATAATATCAACTTGCGAGCTGACCAGGAACTAAGTTGATGCGCCGTTGATCCGCTAGATTTGGTTGGATGCTGGTGGTGAGTTGCCGAACCCAACGAATACATTCTGAAGTCGGATGGGGTGACGGATTAGGGTGCCCCTCTAGCAGGGGAGAGCAGGGACTGCCCCGGGAAAGGGGGCCGCTGGCGAAGTTAACCACCCTGTAACAACATACATACATACATACACACGCACCCGGAAGTCGGCTACAGAGTCTCGGAGGCCATGGATGATTGCCTGCGAGGAATGAACGAAGCACATACACGCGCTTCGATGAATGTGTGTGCGGCGTATCTGTCTGTCTGTCTGTCTGTCTGTCTGTCTGTCTGTCTGTCTGTCTGCGCTTGTCTGTCTGTCTGTCTGTCTGTGCTTGTATGCCGTGCATGCATGCCCGTAAACCGTAAAAATAAAACATGCGCATATAAATCAGTACACTACATGTGCTGCCTGATATGATATATGCTGTGTGGATACTATGTGGATAGCACATGCACGCATACACATACATGCATGTATTTTCCAGTGGGGTACGTCTGTACGGGGCCCCTTTAGCATATAGCTCATTATTGTCTGTATGTGGTGTGTCGATTCAGCACCAGCACCGGCATCACCTGGCGTTGCCTAGCGATACCCTGCCCTTGCAGGTACTTGGCCTCGGCCTCGGCCTCCGCGGCTTTGACGATGGCGAGCTGGACGCGACGCATTAGGCGCATCAGGCGCACGCACAAGGGAAAGGAATAAAGGATAGTAATGATTTTGGCATGGCTCGATCGGGGGTGCGTGCCATCGTGTGCCGTCGTGCAAGTTTTTTCCTGAATATAAAAAAACGGCAATCGCGTCTCCGAGGACATAAGCGAATCAGGAGAGTCGGCAGCAAATCTACACGCGGAAGTTGGAGCATATGCGCAAGAAAAAGGGATCAATTCTTTGTTGGCTTTTGGCGAATACAGCCAAAATTTTGGTTATAACTTGTGGAGAGTGGCAGGACGCGCCACAGTAGCGACAGCAGCGACAGCAAGCAAAAAGATTAACACGATCGCTTGGGAATCAAGGTCCTGACCCAACTTCACAGCAGAAGAATGAAAGATCCTAAATGCCAGTGTGTATATATGTTCTCGACATATCCGATTGCCCAGCGCACGCGTACGCCGCGCGACGCCGTATAAAACCGCCGAGTCGTACCTTGTTTGCTTCGGCCTTTTCAGCTGCAGCGACACGCAGACGCCGGGCGGCATTGATCTCGTTCATGGCGTCCTTTACCTGCATGTATGTTTACGTATGGCCATTTGGGATTATCTGGGAGTGACGAAAGAGCGAGAATGGAAGAGCGTACGTGCACATGCAGAACAAAAGGCGACGGACGTGCAAGGGCGGACGAAATAAACTAATAATAGCTGCCACGGAAAATAAATAAATGAACGAAAGAACGAAATGATAAACCGCGCAACAAACCTTGTGCGCCGGCTCCAAGTCGTTCACGAGCACGTGGATAATCAGGTATCCGTATTCGGACATATTCTTGGCCAGGGCGTCCTTGATGTTCTTGGCGATCTCCTCCTTCATTTCGTAAACGTCGTCCTGCAACCATACACACATTATACGTTATGTAATGTAATAAAAATAAGTAATAAGTGATCAGCAAGACACAGCAGCAGGCCTGGTTCATGCATGCGGACCGACCCATTCGTTTTGATAGATGTGTATTGCTATACGTACTATCACTTGCAAGCATGTCTTTATTATGCAGTTTCATCAGCTGCATGAAACGTTGATACGGGCAGCCAGCAGAACAGAACCAGCGGCGGCGGCCGTTAATAAACAATAAGAGATGCTAACATAACCCTTATTAATCTTTCTGAAAAAAATAGTATACGCACCAAAGTCAGTTTCGGCACGGCGGCGCGAACTTCGTCAAAGACGTACGCAGAAATCTGCACACATGCATACATACATATATTAGATTAGATTACATTAGATAGGCATATAAGGCAGGTGGCTGGCAGAAGTTAAGGCCTGACTTCTGCTCCCGGAGGTTCCGGGTTCAGATCCGCCTGCCGACCCCTCGGTATGCGAGGAGTATTGGAATGGAAAGTGTCACCCCATCTTATGGACGGTGTAGGACGTGATTATAGCAGTTTGCGAGCTGAGTAGGAACTAAGTTGTGGTGCCGTTGATCCGCTAGATTTGGTTGGATGCTAGTGGTGAGCTGCTGAATCCAACGATTACATTCTGAAGTCGGATGGGGTGAATGGATTAGGGTGCCCCTCTCGCAGGGGAGAGCAGGGAACTGCCTCGGGTAAGGGGGACGCTGGTGAAGCTATACCACCCTGTAACAACATACATACATACATACATGGTGTGTGTACGGGGACCGGCAGCATCCCATCAATCCAGCATAGAACGTTTCTTACTTCAATAGCTACGTACCACAAGAAGTAAGCAAGGCACGCACGGCGTGCACACGTACGTACGTAAGTTCATTCGCATATATGTACGTATGTATTACGTACCTGCTGCCGTGGATTCGTGAGCTTGTAGTAGGCGTCGAACATGGAGTCCTTACGAACCTACATACATACGTACATACACACATATGACTGGTGCATATCACTAGACGCACGAATGTATGGATAACGAGCCCCCTGCACGCATATTTCGGGCATGTAGGACAGACGTACATACATACGGCCAGCTGGTGTGTTCGTGTGTTCGTGTTCGATACCTGCCTTGCCCGCGCTGCGGATGGATGGATGGATGAATTCCTAGCTAGGGTGCTTGCTGCTGGTGACCCTGTGGCAGACGGAGCACTTACCAGGACGCACATCCATTTCCTTTTGGCTGCAGAATCATATCATATCATTACTAATACAGAACACGTCATGACACATAGCATGCAGTGTTCATGATCACCCAACTATATATGTATACTGGCTAAACCGCCCGCTCACTCACTCTCTCATTCACTCTGTCACTCACTCACCTGGTACTGCACACTTATGACGACAACCAGGAAGACGTTGTCCTGCGTGCGTCACATCATTATCCCGTTGGTATGCGTGTGTGCGTATGTATGTATGTATTTAGGGCGATGCGTGCAATCCCTGCATGCCTGCATGCAGGGATAGGTCTACTTGCAGAACAGGCCATTCTGACCAATGCAATGGCGTAAAGTCGCGCAGCAGCAAACTGCTGGCAGGCATGCAAACCAAAGGATAGCAGTCGCGCAGCAGGCCTCGGGGTAAACAGATGCCTGCTGCTGTACGTCAGCATGCGTGAATAGGGGTGAATGTACGATGCTACTACTGGATGCCAGTTCTTCTCTACAGCAGATGACGTCGTGCTGTCCACCCCGTCTTGCAATTGCGGCGGCGGTGCAGCCGCCTATCCGTCTAGCTAATGCGCGCGTCCTGGCTGGCGCTGGAAAAGCCGTAAGTGGCTTCAGCCAGTGTAGTAGCTGGTTCACAGTACGGCAGCTTGAACAACTACAAAATACGCGCGAAGCGCTTCACCAGCATCTCGAGAGCCCTTTTCAGCGGGGCCAGCTACTACACGTGGCCAGCCTGGCTTAGCAGCAGCTGCTCAGTTGTTATTCTATACAAGACAAGGCATATGCATGCCAAATCGCAAACCACTGTATTTCTTACTTGAGTCTTTGTCTCACACCTGCATACATGCATGCGAAAAATGAAGGAAGCTTTCTTAAGGGATCGGCGAGGGAGTCGCAGGCACTAGTGTACTGGGTTTCCGGGAATTCCGCCGGAATGAATTATAATTCCGTTACGAGTAAATATGCACAACAGGCGCGATTGATATGTTTAACACGGATTTTCTTAATATGGTACCCGTTACATTAATGCATTACATATCTTATTATCGAAGATTTCCTCCTCCTAGCAAGCTTCTCTATGTCCCTGGCTGCATATCCCTGGCAGCTGCAGGGGAATGGATGGGTGCGTATGTGTGTACGTGTGTATGTCTGTAAGGTAGCAGGGGGGTTAATAAGTCATAACAAGGCACACACATATATATGCCGTACGCCTGTTGTGTAAATTGTATATTGTATATATATTATAGTGAATTGAATTGTTACAGAGTGGGAGGCTTCTGGGCCATTTGAACACATTGTCAATTCTACGATTTATCATACCATACAGCCCCATCCACCATGATGCGGCCTACTAAGATCACTCCTCATCCATTCACCCGAACATCCGCAGAGGCAGAGGGTTCAGCAATCGCCACCAATCCAGCGTGCGAATCTCGATCCATCAACTGTGACCTCAATTCCACATCTCAGCAACTAGCCATAATCTCATGCTCCCTACAACGTTGGGGGTTTCCCCAGTATTCGAACCCATGACCTTAAACTGTATAAGGCAGTAGTACTACTAGTGTTATTTATAATATTATATATATGATGCATATAAATATACAATTCACTAATCAATCCTATACCACATGTATGCATCTGCTGAAATTACTGGTCTGGTGACATAACTATCATATGCAGTGTAAAGGCATGGATTCACTGTGTAGCAAAACCACACATACACACCACATGGCTGGACGACGACCAGCTGGTTGAAGGAACTCGCATCGCTAATCGGCGGTAATATACAACAACGGAGCTTTGTTCGCGCGCATATATATATTCCAAGTTTATAACCGACTAATAATGCGCACGGTTCATGCAACCGCGTACATGCATTATATTATAATAATGAGAGAGCAAGTAATAATTTCATACACACATGCCTATTTGCTTACTTAACGTCGAGCTGCTGGACACGGAGACTCATAGTTCCGGCGACTCGGACGCCGCAGAAGCAGTTTACAAAGTTGCAGCCAGGTAGGGCGATATGGCTGAACCTTCCGCACTTTTCCACTACTGCCACTGTTTCTTGTTCCGGACATGTCACGCAGCAGCTGCAGCAGCAGCTGCAAGAAAAAAAACAAGCTTTAGCACGCAAACTACGGTAAGTTCAGCGGCAGTTGAAAGCTAATTTGCTTCCGCACTTCATCGATTCGTCGCATTGCTTGTTAATAATTAATAGCCGTCGTCTCGCCCGCTCTCATGACTCGCACTTGGTAAGACCGCATGCAAATCATGTTTTGCGCGTACCATAAGCACGATAAGCAGTCACAGCAGCCCTCCGAAGGCATCTTGGAATCTTGTTTCTCTCCCTGCTTGCGTGGCAGTCCGCGCGAGCTAGCAGCAAGCAGCTGCACGCGTTAACCTTATGAATTCAGCTCCGAAATATACAAGACCTATAACGCGTTCGCAAATATCAGTCGCTTGGCATTGCAGGAGGTTTGTGATATCTTGGCAGTTTATTTTCTCTCTGCTGCATGGGCCTTATTAACGACAGCAGGGCTTCCTACGACCTGCTCGCATTGGCCCACATACATACATAAAAACAGCCGAAAAGACAGTGCGATCGATCTGTAAGCCAGGGTAGCATTAAATTTTTTCATTTATTATTGAGGAGGCAGCGAGGAGTCCATGCATTCAACGTTTCGGAATGCCCTGCTGCCAACTGCCTGGTTCTAACTCGGCAAGCCAGTATGTTATATTGTCGTGAGGTACAATAAAAAATATTTCCAGTATAAATTATTTGGCTGTTTTTGTTGCGCGTTTGAAGGACTTAGCTTGGACGAGCGAGGCCAAGAGCTTCAGCAGCTGCCAAGAGGCAGTCGATTGAGGAAAATCGATAATGACTTAGCTGACGCACGGACGCAGCACGTCTATCATATTTACAAATACGCCAACTTTAGGCCAGCTAGACCTATGGATCAAACTTAAGACACGCTTCTGGGACGGCGGCTTCCTGAATAGTAACGGAGGTTGATCCTCCTGCTGATTGACCTGCTGCCACCTAAATCCTACAGCAAACATCTACAATTCGATTCCTTTCATCCACTGCGCAACGAACTTCATGAGGTTCATTAAAGCACAGATGCCGGGCCACCCGGCTGAGACATGAAGCCTCCCTGGAGCGGACCAACCACCTTCTTCCCCAGCGCGCATCTCGCAAATCCAACACAACAGCCTCTAACTTCCAAACACCAGTAACATGCTAGGGTTGGCTAACAAGAAGAAGAGAGAGAGAGAACATCAGGCCCACCAGGATTGCATTGTGCGGACTTCAAACTGGGTTGGCAGTGGACATCAAACGGCAAATAAACTTTATGTCACATACGTATATAATGATATAAGGTTGGCTTGGCAGTCTTGTTGATGTATGGTATACACCACATGCGAGTATAAGATGCACCTGCCTGGCATAATAGTACCAAAATAGCACTGGAGACATTCAACCGTTTCTCACAGACAGACAACAGACAAAAGGACATCATCCGAGGGCAGCATAGTTCCAGTCTCGTACATTATCTCTCCCCCTCCCCAGCCATGCATGCACCCTCTCCCAAAGTAATCCACGTCCCATGCAAGCACACACACACGCACCCCCAGCACACAAATCGTATTGAACCCGCGCGCTTCAGGCTGCGGGCCAGCTCGTCCTCCTTGCCCGGGACAAGCTTCATCCACTACCTCAGGAAAGAACCCTAGAAATGTGACCGACTGAAGAGTTTTACTGCGGAAAAAAACACAGTAGTACGGATATGAATGCGCAGCAGTACGTATTAGCTCTTTGTGGACCAGCTGGACCAACCAATGCCCCCGCGTCTCGCGCGCACACACACACACATATGGCGCACCCTCCTGTTGACACCCGCCACTTCCTCCTCCTCCTCCCGTACACTGCAACCCCAACTTCAGGACAGTTCCACTGCGCACTGTGCTGAGAGGGAATCCATGGTGATGCTGCACACACATACATACGCGCACACATACGTAATACGTACATACCCCCCAGGTTTGCTAGGTTCAACTTCAGCCCAAAAGCTGGTGTCGGGGGAGGTTTATGAGCCAGTGAGCCCCCTTCGGACCACGGTATAACAGAACTCATTTACACTAAAACACATTTCCCTCTCATCCTCAACGACAGACATGCATACACCAATACGCAATATACACATATGTAAAAGAACGCACACACACTCACACACAATCTTACGCATGGCTCCTCCGTGTTAAAAAAGCATACGAACACGGGAAGGCAGGTCAGCACACACCAGTCGTATACAGCAGGGACAGCATCAGCAACCCCACACAGCGGGGTGCTGTTCCTGCCGTTCCTAAACCACAAACGAACAGTCACCAAACAGGTATTCTTCAACGCAAACATTCCAACCTTTTAAAATTCTTGAGGAAATATCTTGGCACCAAGGCAGGCCAGCAGTCCTGTTTTGGCCTCATATCCGTCATGAAAAACCCAACTTTTTAACGGCTGCTGCACTCAAAACCTTTGCTTACGGTCAAGACATTATTTCTAATAGTAATGCTAATGCCCCGCTAATTAGCTTGAGTCCGAATCGCTTGCATCATATGGATGAAGATCACCGTGGAATTATTTTGCCAAATTTGCTGGTTGTTGTTGAACGCCGCCTGCGGGTGACATGAGCGTCACTTCGAGGGCGCAGTCGACGTCACCAGTACGAATCCCGATCCCGACATTATGAAAGCTCTGCCACCGTCGTAGTGCCCCGCCTAAAAGCTCCCACTATATGACCTGATGCCCCAATGATGTTACCAGCAGCTGGCGGTTAGGATACCTAAGCCTTTCTTGAAGGGCGGATCCTCTTTTGTTTCAAAAGTGCAAAAAGTGCAAGAAAAAACGATTGACAGGGAGTCCTGCTGCGGCTGCTGTTGCTCTGCCTCTTCAATGCTTCTGCTCCTAGTTCAGCACTGCGACTGAGCGGCATCTGCCATTCACGCTGCTGTTGTTGCTGCTGTTGTTGCTGCTGCAGTTGTTGCTGCTGTTGCTCCTGCGCCGATTGCTCCTGCTCCTGCTGCTGGTCCTGGTCCTGCTGGCCTGCTACTGCTCCCCGCAGCCTGCCGCTGCTACCACCATACCATACCCCAAACCCGGCAGGTGCATTCCGAGACTTGACGCACGCCGCTCCTCTGCGCTCACCTAGCCGCCTGACCCAGGCTTGCCCCTGCCGCCGGCACCTTCAATATACTACCCGACCAGGCTGTCTGTCCTCCCAAAACCAGGGCAAGCTCTCACGGCACTTGCGGAACTGCGCACCCACTACGGGCTCGTAGCGCCCAGCCGCCATCGCCCCCAGCGCCTCGTCACTCGTGACCAGGGAATGGGCCTTATGCAGCATGAACTTGGTGGTGTTGATGCCCCGGTAAAATACCACCTGCCGCATCAGACCAGGGCCGAGGGAGCCGAATGGGCAGGCGGGGGGGGGAAAAGAGAATCACGAATGAGTGAAGCTGCTGCCAAGGAAAGAGTGTACAGGAGAGGGGGAAACACAGGAGAGGGCAAATTGGCAGGTGGACAAATGCGGCAGCGACGGGGGTTGTTACAAAACCGTGCCACAAAACCGTGTCACAGGCCCAGAAACCCGACACGACGCGTCGGGGACTGCTATCCGTAAACCAATTGGAGTCCGTTACGTCCGTTACGGTTACAGTTACGGTTACAGTTACGGTTGGGAACTGGGGAATGAGGGATGAAGAAGATGGAGGGGGCCGTAAAGGGGCAAGGCATCGCCGTTAGGGGAGCGGGCGCGGGCGTTTTAAGAGAGACACGAACACCCGAGACAAAAGGGGAGGGGGGGAAAGGTTGGAACGAGGCAAAAGAGTCCATACGAAATACACACCGGGGGACGTGGGCGATCTGGGATAGGAAGCCGATGCGAGTGGCGAAGAGTAAAAGAGTAAGAAAAAAACACAGCTGGTTCCATTATTACATCACGTATAATACGCGCCAAGACAAATCCAGCAACGCCAGAGAGCTAGCAGTCTAACAACGACGGATTGCCGTACAGCCATGCAGAGAGAGACATGCAGTGGAATATATGAGGTCACCACGCAAAAAAGGTCACCATGCGAACAAGGCACACACAACCAGAAGCCCGCTAACGACGTTTCTTCCCCCGTCCCCCAGCCCTGCCCTTCCCCGTCGCCCGCCCTAAGGCCCCGTTGCAGCGCCCCTAGTCGCCATCTCCCCCAGCCGCATCGGCACTAACAGCACAACTGGACACGCCAGCCTGAAAACCATCCGCGAACATGCAGGGTGGCGCCGGAGCCGTCCGCGGGGGCCCTCAGAAAACAACCAACCCGGACGCGGCGGCGGCGGCAGGGGAGGAGGAGGAGGAGGAGGCCGGGCCCTCAGCCTCGCGCACCTTATGCAGCGCTTGAACCCGAAGCCACTGTGCACATACATACATACATAATCATGGATGGCATCATTCGACTTGGCATACTGTGAGAGCGTTTGGGTTGTGCGGAGGGCACCGATAGGCGGCCTGTTCAAATTCCCGCTGCAACATCGCATCAGCCGTACCATGTACGCCATATTATCACACGACAGGAATAGTACGGTACTACGTGATGACGGCATCATCACGGCATCTGCGGGCAATCAACGACTTGCAAAATCGCACTATGCAAGCCAGAACACACACGCTCAGAGCCAACACCACTGCAAACTCCACACCACCCGACGTACAGTACGGCGACACGGGTGCAACCCAAACTGGCCCAAACACACCTTCACTCACACACAAACATCACATCACCTTACGACAAATAATTGCCACACGTTGACACGTGAATAATCACTCACCGACACCCTTTTATGCGGAAACGTGTACTCGTCCATATACGGCACGCAAAAAACGCATTTTCGTGTAAACGGCACATATTCATACGTCGTACCCTTCAGGCACATTACATGTGCTTTACAACGTTTGTTTGTAAACACCCCAAATTGCAAAGCGTCCGTACCTGCTGCAGCGCCTGGATCCTTTTCCCTGCCGCTAAGGGTCCCCCGTGCAAGCGACCCACGGCGATGGAAGCCGCAGCGGAGAGCTGGTGTGGCTGGTGTACCAGCCAGGCGTCAGGCAAAGCAGCAAAGCTCGTGTTTATGTAGGCCAGAGAGGCCACTTGCGTCACCTTGTCGCGAAAACAGCCCCGAAACCGAACGTCGTACGGCATCCACGTGTACTGCTTCCTGCGATGTGTCCATTCCGTGTGATCAAGTTAAAAAACACTTTTTTCCGTTTATTTAAAAAAAGGTTTACTCTAGGATAGCAGAAACTACTAGAAGCTGCTTCCTAAACATAAAGCTTTATCCAAGTACGGAGACGAGTGAGGGTCCCCGTCAAGGATTGCCCGGATTGGCGGATAGGCCTGCTGGCGGTTCCGAGTCCGCTCAGTCCAGCTCAGACCCCGACGCCACACCCCCAAACTGTTGGGATTTTTCATGCCCTTTTTTTTGCACAAGGCCTTCCCCCGGTGCGCACTCTTAAGAGGCACATGCGCTGCCACCAGCAGTATCTGGTAGTTCTCTCGTATTGCTGGTGTTGTTGTTGGTGGTGGGGTGTTACACTGTGGGCGGCTCGCCCGAAAAATGACGAGAGCACCGGGGGCCCTGACCGGGCCGAAACACAGCGCAGGGACGGGCGCGCGGCTCTACGTCCGTCTGGTATTGTTGTTGTTGGTGGTGGTGGTGGTGGTGGTATTGTTGTTGTTGTTGGTGGTGGTGGTATTGTTGTTGTTGTTGTTGTTGGTGGTGGTGGTGTTGATGGGGTGTTGTTGGTGGTTGTGGCGGCGGTGGTGGCACCTTAAGCAGCTGCGACGTGCACCCGCCCTGCACCCCACCTGGAGGTGACACCCCACGGCTCGTAACCACGTCCGTAGCGTATGGTGTACGGCTGGTCGGTACTCAACCACCTACAGGCATCAATCACATCCCAAACAGCATCCACACTTTTAAAAAAAATCCAAATCCAAGAATTGACATGGAATGTGCACAGGGAACCCCAGGTAACATTATCCCTTCTTTCTTTTAGCCTCTCAGATCAATCCCGAGCATGAAAGGAAACCACCAACAAAACGGCAAACTGTCAACGTGCTCGTCCACACCACCGCATCATGCGCAACAAAGCTCCCATCCTCGACTCAAGTAACAACCAACAAAGAAATAACGATCAACCGATTCGCAACCGCTATACTGGGTCAGACTTATGGCCTGTCAAAACTGACACGCCGGCAATTCTCAACAATCTGATTAGCCTTACATCCAACACAACACCAACATCGATCCCCATCACCACGAAACTCGCCACCCAGCGAGGCAAAGCAACTCGTCAACTTCCTACCCTGACAGGTCCCCCCTTCGAACCCTGCACCTGTCAGTTACA
Source organism: Volvox carteri f. nagariensis (assembly GCF_000143455.1). Lineage (NCBI taxonomy): Eukaryota > Viridiplantae > Chlorophyta > Chlorophyceae > Chlamydomonadales > Volvocaceae > Volvox > Volvox carteri. The sequence goes on from NW_003307565.1 coordinate 1,450,639, forward strand.
GCATTACGATACATACCGTCGATAATCTGTTGCATTGTGACCCTGAGGAAAGATGTCTTCTGAAAACGTACGTAGGTGCCGGGTTTGCCACAACATCTGCAGCCGCTTCTTGTCGCCTGGCAGTTCCGGTGCCCATGTCCAAGTCACCGAAGGCCGATTCACCAGCCGGCCATCGAGATGGAGGAGGACCCGGAGGCGGAGGGTTTACATGATGTTGCTGTTAATGATAACAATGTCACAATGCTGATGCTAATGATACCGTTAAATGATGATGACGATGATGATGATAATGATGATGATGATGATAATGATGATAATGAGGATGTAAGGAAAACCTGGATAAGGGTAAACTGCCTAGTGACTTGTAAAGCCGAAATTGTGGAGGACTGGGAGAACAGACACTCACGTGGACCACTACTATTACGACGACATCCAACACCAGGACAAAGAGGACGCTGACGAGGGGAGGCCCTGGGGGGCAGGGGTTGCGCAGGGGAAAAGGTGGAGGCATGCGGGCTCAGATGGGATCGGGCCGTAGAGCCATACGCGTATACATGGCGTGTTATACCGCTTACCTCCAGCCAGGTGAGAGCAAGCCGGGTTTTGCAACAAGCCACGGGGACCGGGGAAGAGGGGAAATCAGCACGGTTGGGCGCCATGACCCCAATCCGCGCCCTTGCCAGTCAACTTGACATCAGAGGGATCAGGACCGATTGACCGACAGACGACCGACAGACAAACAAACCTGAAAGACACACGGACATACGGACTCACGCACCTTTAATCGCCGACAGAACAGTGTTCTGCGCATCCTCCGGTTTCAAGTGGCCCTCTGCTTCCCAGGTGGGTAGTACCCAGAACACGGTCGATGCCTGCTGTATTGCTTCTAGTCTATAAGAGGGATAGCGAAGGGCAGGGCAGGGCAGGGCAGGAGCGAGCACTCGGATCACAGGCCTCAAAAGAGGACTTTGCTGCAACACAAATTGCAGCTCACCTGTCAGGCTGCGCGAGGACGCGCCGAAGCGAGTCGCTCACGGCGAGGTCCACGTCAATCATGGCAGCCAGCGGGGTTCGAATCGCAAGCAGAGCGGCGTTTCGGAGGGCGTTTATGGGTACCAGAGCACCCAGCGCCCGGTCCGCAGTAAACTCCGTCAGCAATAGAAGACGAAGACTGCATGCGTCGGGCAGGGCCTCTATACGCTCAAATAGCTCCTACACGTCGGAGTCAGAGCAGTGGTGCTTTGGAGTAACGCATCGTTGGGTGGTGCAGAGGAAGGGGTGATTTGGGTTTCGTAAGGTCAGGCACAGAGCCGTACTTCGTGTCATACTGCAAGATAACTCCTTGTAGGGACGCCAAAGCGTTCGATAGGCAAGCGTCGCTCGCAATCCCTTTTTACTGGCCCTTCTCTTACCTGCAGCTTAGATTGCGTCTCTTGAATCACTTCCGTGTTGCGCTGAAAGAGGAAGGTGCCCTGGGCCTGCACCAGTGGTAAGTAAACCGCTGCAGAAACCGAGCTTCCAGGAAGCATTCGACACTGCGCGCGGGATAGGAACAAGGCATGCCTCACATCATCGGCGCCTTGGAATGGGTGCAGAGCAAAGAAAAGGAATTGCCTTACGAGGGACTCCAGGTGGTGTAAGCGATCCATGGTGGCCGTACTGAAGACCGTCAGAGGAAACTTCAAGCTCCTCGAAGAACTCCATACGTGAGATATGTTGAGGCTGAGGTCCATTAGGGAAAGTCTTAACGTTTGGCTGCCGCGACAAAACTAAATGTGCAAAAAGCAGCCATTCACCTGACGGGCATGCTGGACATGAATGACCCAAACGTTGTGGGAGTTGCATTATACAACGAGTTATAGCATCGCTGTACCAGTTGGACATCATTCAACTGGCCCCCTGCTTGAGGTATTGCTGTAGCTGTGGTGAGGCAGAAAATCAAAGCCAATATCTTAACTAACTTGCATGTATTAACTTTTCTTTTACGTGATCTGTAGATTATGTGGGATTTGTGCATTGATTAATAAAATAAGAGCGCTGCTAGCGAGTTGTTTTCGCAGGAGTCTGTGCTCTATTGTGGCAGGGTAGCAGATTCCACTTTACAAGTACGTGGCTTTAGATAGCGATAAAGCTGCAGAGAGCAGTCTCCGATAAATCAAAAACCAGGATGCCGTACAAAAAAGACGGTTAAAAAGCCGTCGCGATGCTGTCAATGCAAATGCAAGCAGAACTGCAAAGAGCTAAGTGCCTAGGAGCTCCTTCCGCATGAAAAGCGTGTCGCTACAAGCGCCCTGACAGGCATTGACCGTCCCTTGCCCATCCTTCCCCAAGCCCCTGGGGCCCCTCTAGCTAAGGCGTTGCGGGACAGTTATCCTTCACCGTCACAAACCTCCCAAAATGTCGAAACATTTGTGACGAAAGTTAGCGCGCGCAGGTCAAAAGACAACCTTCCCGCCTTCAATTCTCTTGACATTACAGCGGCTAAAGAAATATATGTCCGCTTCCAGCTCTACCTCTGCATATTGAACAATTTGGAAAATCTGCCTAGTTGTCCTGGCAGTCGCCCTCATCACTCAAGTAATCCCTGTCCTCGCTTTCGCTTTCCTCATCGTCATCATCGTCATCGTCACAACGCGACGCAGCTACGGTCTCTTCCGTCCCCGCACCGCTCCTTTCCTCCTCTTTAACCATTTGTCGCAAATTCCGCGCCTGCTCGCGGGTGCTACCTCTGCCGCCGCGCGCTGCTGCCGCCGCCACCGCCGCCGCCAAGGCGGCTGCGCCACCCCCAGGGTCCGAAGACCGCCGAGGCGGCCGAGCACCAAAACTCCGTCCGCCGTGACCTCGCCGTGACGGTTGGCTGGCCAACGTCGGCCCATCTGTACGGCAGATTGCATCGACGCCATCGGCAAAACCCGGGCCTTCTTCGGCCAGGGACGAACCAGCAGATGCTTCACATCCTAATGAACTGACTGCGCCGTCGGCTGCGATATCAGCTGTTCCGCTACCGGCTCCATCAGCGGCATTGGTGCCGATGCCCGTGCTGCCGGTTGAGATGACGGTGGCGCACACAGCCACTGCCTCAGTACTCGACCTCGTTACTGCCTCAGTGCGGGACTCGTTGGTGGCGGCACTAGCGGTACCAGTAGCGGCAGCAGTAGCAGCAGCAGCAACAGCAGCTGCAGGAACAAGAACACAATTAGCTGCTGGTGCCGCCACAACAGCAGCAGGAACGGTAGCGGTGGCGGGGACGCTGCAGCCACGGCCAGCGGTGCCAGCAGAACCGGAACTCTTGCCGCTGCCGATCCTAGGCGTCACTGTTCTGGCGGCGCTGCCGACGGCGGCGGCAGCGGAGGCGGCGCTAGCGGCGACCCGTGTCGGCGACCCGGGGGCGCCAGCAACGTAGGAACGCAGTAGGGGCGTGCCTGGCCGCTGCTGCAGTGGTGTTGTAGTTGTGAGCACCTGCGGCTGTGCCGGCACAGGGCGCCGCCGCGCGGGCGATGCCGACTTGGCATACCTGTGCAGTAGTACAGATGGTATACAACATACACCACTTAAGATCGCACCTAATCCATCAGACGACAAGGCCGCCAACCCAGCAGTCAGTTCGCAGTATGGCAGATACACCAAAGCAAGCAAGCACAAGCTTCGTACTCCCAAGGCCGGTGTCGGAAAAAAATGTACGACAACCCCACCTGGCGGCGGCGGTGACATGTGCATGGAGCGCGGCTGTGGCAGCTCCGAAACCCATGTTGCCGACACCAACACCGGCGCGGATACCGAAGGCGGCCTTGTCCGCCAGTCCCCCCACGGTCGCAGACACCGACGCCGCCTGATGCCCGGGATCCGGGCCCCCCAGGCTGCCTTCCAGCGTCGGCTTGCCGCCCAGCGCACGAAACTTGGCAGCCAGCCGCCGCGCCTGGCCTGCACGCGGTGTTCGGGACACATACAAGTGTCATAGTCAGGGGGGAGGGCCGTATCGAAGAGCCGCTCGTGTTCCAGGGCCCAGAGGCCCCACAATAATAGTGGGGTACTGGCATGGTATTGCAGTTGGAGGTGTTCAAGGTTTACGTCTTAGGCTTTCCAGTGCAACTCATCAGTGTACGGCAGTCCGTTGTGGCCCTCGACCGATGGCCCCCTTGGGAGTCAATCCGGGGCTCTTGCTATATTACCTAGTAGGAGTAGGAGTAGGAGTACTGCTACCACTGCTACTACTACTGCTGCTGCTGCTACTACTATTACTATTATTACTACTACCACTACTAATACTAATACCACCACCTGCGACCCGATATGTCACACCAACGACCCGTGGGTCACCTGCAAACTTGTCCAGCGTTGCTCGATGTGACATCCAGGACTTGCGACCCGACAGTGATAGCGTGACGTAACGCCAGCAAACCGGCCCGGCGTAGTAGGTGTCATGCTCCAGGGGCAGGCCCACATACACCTGCCGTACAATCCGCCGTACAAAGCGCAGTCCTTAATGAAGAACAAAACAACCGGGGGCCAAGGCCGGAACCCCAAAGCATGGTTTGCTCGTTTGTCCGTTTTTTAGTTGGACCAACAACGTACATTTGTACTTGCTGCTCGTGTGGTTCGGTCCTATTGCCTCATCAGGAAACTGAGGTCTACGATGCAAGTCTCAGGCTCTAGATCCAAATCCAAGCAGATCCGGATTTTTTGGAGATCTAGGCCTGAATGGGATTTCGTCCCATGTCTAGGCCATCTCTTTGGCAGCAATCGCGGTTTTCATTTCCGCCGCCTTGCCCCGCCCTGTCCTGTCCTGTGTGTCACCGCACCCCGCCTCCCTCCTGGGTCCACCTCTGGCAAACCTCCTGCCCCATGTTGCCCTGTCGTACCCGTACGAGAGTGTGCCACCAGCGCTCGTAAGCCAACTTGTACTCCGAAACCAAATCTATGCAGCGGGATGAGGCACAGACGAGGCACAGATGCGGCACATAGCGACCTTGACACCCTTAGCCTTGTGGTGAAGAAGCTTCCTCACACGGAGGGATATGATGTACTCGACAGGGGATGAATTGGTGAGTATACACATACATGAATGTATTATCTATGTTCAAAGATCCGAGTACATATATGTGTCTAAACATATGGTCCTAATATTATGGAAGCAAAATCAGGCAAGAGCGAAATCGGAAGGGGTTGGATGTAGACCCCCGCGGTATGGGAAATTGGCCTAAGTGGCGAACTGCCCATTGCCCGTGCAGCTCATCACCTCAATGACCCTGACAGTGGCTGTCGCTGTGGCATTAAGAATTTTACCACCATCACCACGTCTACCCTACGGAGGAGCTACCTCTCCTCCCCCGCGTACGGAGATCCTGCCTGCCAGGCTGTCGTACACCAGCTCCTTGTCCATGAGCTCGGGCCGACGGCTGAGCCCAAGCGCGCCCCACTTGCGACTGGGGGCGTGGTACACCACCAACACGATGTGCCTGTACGGCAGAGATGACGATTAGGTACGAGCGTACGTCAGTGCAGAGCAGTGACAAGAACGGAAGCCGCAGGCATGCATGGTGTGAGTATCCATACGAGTGGAGGAGAGGGTGCAAGCAATGTTGCTTGTATAAAAGTGAAATAGCCAGTCAAGCACGATCTCCTCCCTCTTTAACCCATTATTTGTTCTATCTGGCGAATGTTATTTAACGACAGATTTCCTGAATAGGCTGCCTTTTACCGCCATTTCAGCTAGAAGACCTTGCCTAATTTGGCGGTCTTACTCTTTTGCCCCATTTTTTTCGGGTTGGGCCCCAGCGCGAAGCGCTCCAGGGGCCCGCGCCCTCTAGGGTAGGATTGGTCATCTCCGTGTGTCCGTGTGTCCGTGTGTCAGTCCATGTCCATGTCCTTGTCCTTGTCCTTGCTTTACATTGGTAAATCCCGACTATATCGTCCACCTCGTCCGAATTCATATCACCTAGATGAGGTGAATTAGATGAGATGATTTTAATGTGACATCTGCTCCCTAAACCCGCGAAGCACCCGAACCTTCTAACTTCCCCAATCTCACTGACCGGTACGTCTGGCCCTGTACGGTGCTCTTGAATGCCAGCGGCAGCCTGTCCAGATCCAGCCACCCGGCAGTGAGCAGCGCGCCAAGAAACACAGCCTGCGACCCAGATGATGACGACGACGACGTGTATCGGTGCCTGCCTGCCGGCCCGCCAGGCGCGTGTCATAATCCGTCTGCGTTTAGTGCAGAGACCCGTCTCCGCTCTCAATCTGTTTCATATTTCCCTCCGAATTCCCACCCACCGAAACACACCGACACACGCTGGCACGCCACGCTGCCGTCTTATGCATTGCCAGACACGCCACACGTGCTGGAATGCTCCTTCCTAAGCGCCTTTCTAAGCGCCTTACTAAGCGCCTTTCTAAGCGCCTTTCTAAGCGCCTTTCTAAGCGCCTTACTAAGCGCCTTACTAAGCGCCTTTCTAAGCGCCTTACTAAGCGCCTTACTAAGCGCCTTTCTAAGCGCCTTTCTAAGCTCCTTTCTAAGCTCCTTTCTGAGCTCCTTTCTAAGCTCCTTTCTAAGCTCCTTTCTAAGCGCCTTTCTAAGCGCCTTACTAAGCGCCTTTCTAAGCTCTTTCAAGTTTCAAAACAGGGCGCCAGTTACCCCAGTGCGTGATTGTGTCTTACCTCGAGGCATTTGATGGGCAATGCCACCCTCAGCGCCTCCCTGGCGGTGTCCATGATGCGGGAGAAAGGCCGCGACTTGGATACGTTGTAGTAATAACCGGGAGTGTGGTTGTACTGCAGGGAGTTAATTACTTGCTGTACGACATGTACGGCAAGTACAACATACACGGTTTGGGAGTATCATGATGACAAGAAACATGGCTGACAGTGCTGGGGGGGGGGTGCAGGGGTGGAAGGGAGGGTCCCGGGTTGCTGCAGCACGCGTGCCAAACGTCGGAGGGTAGATGGTGGAGATGATGAGATGTGCCACAACACCTGTATGCGTGCATTGGTAGTAATGTGCCACGACATAAAATGTCGTGACACGTCAATCACCTATTTCCGTGACGAATGCATGTGCATGTGCATGTGCATGTGATGGTTAAGGAGTGCACCGTACACGTGCAATCATGTGCATCAATCTCCACGATTCGATACGCATGTTTCATGTCCCCTCCATGTGATGGCATGCGTGCTGTTCCGTACATGTGGGTGGACAGCCATGTTGCTGCGCGTATTCCATGACCCTCATGCCAAGTACTGCATGTCGTAGCTCACCTGTACGACATTGAGCCTCTGCTGCGGTCCACCCAGCTTGCTGCCCTCCCCGGCCTTGCCGCCATCCAGGAGCCCCTTGGGCACCACGGGACGTGGCGGTGGTGCCAGACCCAACAGAGTTAGCTCGGCCTCGCTACATTCCTTGATAAGCCGCTCCTGCCGGGGCAGCGAGGGCAGGGAGAGAGGAGTGGCAATGTGGCGGTAGGTGGAGTTATGTGCTTCGTGGCGCTTTAGGATGACAGCCGGGGGTGCTGATGCTGAGATATAAGGTGTCTGATGGTGACACAGGAAGTCTTATATCGGGATGCCGGTGCCTAAAACGCGCATTAGCGCAAGCTGCTTGGCAGGGTCAGGCCAGGGCGATGTATGTGCAATGCGGCGAAAGGCAGACATGTAAGGCGGGGAAGGTTTTTACTTTCTTCGACCGCGCGATCTAGATTTAATATGGGAAGTTTTGTTCGTTTCTTGTCTGCTATATGTTTCGTAGGGCTGTGGACGTGGGTGCACCCTAAGCGTGAGGTCCCTGACAAGATTGACCTTACCGCCTCCGGAATTCGCTCATCTGGCAGAGGAAGTTTATTAAGGAGCTGCTTCAACTGTAATGCTGTCGTAGAAAGAGCCATCTCCCGCTGGAAGGGCGACTAAGCAAGCTACATTTCAGTTACATGTTAGCGGAATGTAGACAGCGGCGTCCGGTGTCTAGGATTATGTTCAGGAACAATATTTGCACATCAAATTGCTTATTCTATGAATTTAATGGGGAAGCAGCGATTCGGGTGCTCAAGAATTATGAAGACATCGTCCCAGATGATATAGCCTTTCGTTTCATGCTTTACAAAATACATCTATAGTTTTTACCTCATACCCCTGCATTAATGGCGATGTCGAGTTGGAAATGTCACATTCGTACTTTCGTCGGCCCCAATCCGTGGGCTCAGCAAACACCCGCCATACAAATAGTCGATGTCTTTTTGCGGTATTTCACAAGTCCCAAACAGCGCGGGCTTTGGCATCCACGCACGGCGTTGTCGTGGCCCTGGGCCTCTCAGCATCAGATCACCAACTGAACTGCCCATAACTGCTGCGTCCGGTAGCGAAGGGGATGACGAGCCACGCACACTATTCGATGAAGCACTAGTTTCCATGCTTCTTGTCAGTAATACAGAAGTTATTCTATTGGGTATGGAGTCCCGTGCACGAACATGCGTGCACGGTGTTGTACACACCCTTAAACTCCCGAAGACTAAAATCCGAAGCCCACATCCAGTGCAAAACCTCTAAACGCTCAATTGACTCGCTCAAGGCCTTCATAACATAAACGTATTGATAAGGCATTATAACCGCGCACAACCAAGGCCGAGATCGAAATCCAGAGAAACCAGACGTGAATGACTGTAGCGAACATAACCATGAATCGAACTTGGGATGCGGGATCTACATCTCACATTGCTCAACTGCGTCTCCTCTTAGCCAGCCAGCCCCAAAACCTTACAACACCAACATGCTCGCGGGGACCTGACGGCAACAGCATGCCTCACCCAGCGAAGGTCGAGCGAGGGACGGCATGGGACAGGAGGGTAGGATTCGGGCTGGAATTAGGGAAGAGCTCTGTCGCAGAATTAGCCTGGATTTTATTCCTGACAAAAGAACTGGTCTGCCGAGGTCTGGAATTGTTCTGGCGGACCCGCCGGAGGTATTCGAATTGCGCTGTGGAGCCTCGGAATTGGGCTGTGCAGGGCCTGAATTGGCCTGTCCGGGTGTCGAATTGGCCTGTCCGGGTGCCGACAGTCAGAATTAGCCTGACAGGGATACGAATTAGCCTGGCGGTACATTCCGACAGTCAGGATTAGGCTGACAAGGTGTCGAATTGGCCTGGCAGGGACATTCGGACAGTCAGAATTAGCGTGTTCAGGGTGTCGAATTAGGGAAGCACGGGAATTGTGCGACCGGGGCAGCCAAAAGAATTGCTCTGCCCGACAGTGTGTCCTACCCTCTAATGGGACAAAGAAAAACAGGGCAGGGGCCACTGCAGATCGGTAAGTAGAGTCGGTCAGGAAAAGAAGATCTCTACCCGCGTACACGCACACAACATTATATGTATATTAGTTTGTAGTGCAGTGCACGGCCAGCTGGCCCGCTGGCTCTACTCTTCGTGAGTCTGGAGCCCACTGTAACAACCACACACACCACCACCACCACCACCACCACAACAACAACAACAATAATAGGTAGGTCTTCCCTTGTCTCGGTTTTTGAGTGTGTAGTGGAGCCCCCGGTGGCGTTTTCTCTTTGTTCTTGTTTTGGCGGTCAAGAGAGACGAGAGCGCGCGATTAGGCTGGCCAGGCGGAGTGGGGGCAGATAGCTTGTTTAGGTCTCCCGGAGGTGGTATGGCGCCTGTCGTGCGGCTCTCGCTTAGTTCGGTTTGCAGTCTTCTGCGCCGCTGTGGTACCTAGCCAGGGGCTGGGAGATCGTCCCGGTAGGCGCGAGTGAGGGAGTGAGGCGCGCGCGGATGAACAGACAGACGTAGAGCCGCGCGCCCGTCCCTGCGGTGTGTTTCGGCCCCCGGTGCTCGTCCTTTCTCGGGACGAGCCGCCCGCAGTGTAACACACCATCAACAGCAACAACAACACGCGAACGAGCAATCGTGCGGCTGACGACTGTCTGAAAAAATTAGTGATCGTCTACGAACCATCTATTTTCAGGCCTATAATACCCTACAGCAAACGCTTGACTGGTCGCTGATCGGTAACCCTCCGGCCCAACCGGTCGACCCAACCCAGCTGTCTTCGCATGCCATATATTGATTTTGAGGAGTAGTTCAACCGGGTTAACCGGATGACGCTTTGAGTTCGCCTTGAGGAGAGATCAACCACGGGGCCCGCACTGGACATCGGCCTTGAAGGTTCCTAAAACGATGAGCGCGCTCATTTCTCTTCATTTCTGCCGCCCGGCCGGCAGAAATGAAGATCAATCTTAATGGCTCGACGGCAAAGGCTTTCTCCTCAACCCAAATTTACACTCTGAAGCTATGCAGTGCTGAGTCAGATACTGTCGAATATGATAGGCTGGCATAATATTAATAATATTAAAAGAGCTGTAGCAATGGCGACTGGGATAATGACAGGCTGGCGGTGGATCCCAGAGCCTCCGTACCGGACGGCAAGAAGCCCGGTGTCCTCAAGCTGTTGTGTCGTTACAAAAGCACTGGATGAGGCCCCTCGAAACAATCAGAGGGCTGTATCCTCCTGCTGGCGCACCATCGCGCCTTACTCCGTTTATTTACGTTTGTGCGTTTCTGATCTGGCGGTTAATAGTGCGAGCAACAGGTCTAGGGAAAATCGCATGCGTGCTGCGAGCGGCAACAATGCAGTAGTTGAATATGAAATGCATTTCATGCTCAAGTGCCCGCCGGTGCTTGCGTCTGCACTGCGGCAGAAGATGTGGGATCTAGGCGTCAATAAAGGTAGCGCGAGTGTTTGTGATGTCATGCAAGTAAAAATGACCAGCGTGGTCTTGCAAAGGTCTTTTTCGAAATGTTTCGCTGTGAGCAAACAGAGCATCTTGCGTCGTCTTGCGTGTTTCGTCTTTTTCGGCATCTACTCGTAATAGGTACTTCATGTTTCGGGCCACAACTGTGCGTTCTAGGGTTTTCCTCCTAAATTTTTTTACTTTTTTTCTTGTGGTTGATGAGCCTTTTGGTTCGTCTGAACCATAACAGCTCGCGGAAGCTTGTAAGATCCTTCCTTCCATCCATCCATGCATCCATCCATGCATCCATCCATCCTGCGCACATGATTACAAGTGATTTATACAACACAGCAGTACGTGCTTGGAAAATAAAGTTCTCCATGGCTGATTTGGCAACTTGTTATAGTACCGTAGTGACAGGAAATGTTCGTGATTTTATTGTTCGAGACACCCTCAAAATTAGACCCGAAATTATTGGTGAAACTTTTGAATTCGTGAGAAGCCAACGCAACCGAAGCAACGGTGCCTGCAATATTCGTTACTGGGTCCGACTCAGAACGCCGATTGACGCAAAAGCTGGCCAATGCATGCACGGTTATTTAGGAGCGGCAAAACCAGCTCTATCCGTAGCTGGGGCGCCGCGAGCAAGTGTGAAGAGTCCGCATTGAAGGAGGCTTTGTTGCTTAGGCCGCTTGGCCCTTGGATCCATGTCCGTTCAATTACTATGGATGTATATATGGCCAGAAAAATGGAATTCGACGAGTAATTACTGTGTTGAAGGCATTATACGATTTGGCTTCGGAGCACACATATATTCGTGACGACCATCGCCTGGAACAGCTTGTAATTTATATGTGACATAATTTCGTGATGCCGTCACGAAATTAAAATCACGAACATTTCCTGTCACTACGGTACACAGATGGACTCGTACGGACATGCCTTCCAACGGAACGTTCTATCTTACTCGCATACAAATACAGACGTCCGTCATTAGTAAATTGTAATCACAAATTATCTGCAAGTCACAACAGGAAATTTAAACATTTAGAGACTGCAGCTATTACAGCGCAAGTATAACGAGACTGTAGCACGAAGATGGACCATCGAAAACTGCTTTGCTTGTTACTTGGTGAGCATAACAGATCTGTTAATATAACGTAAAACATATCATTTTCTTTATAACGGAGGGCTGGTGCTCCAAAATGTCAGTAAATCCGTCAGCTTTACGACGCCTCGCGCGGCCTTTCCCTGCCCTGTTCTTGACTCGTCGCTCGCGCAGGCCTCATCACGCTTCCAGCGATTGCATCTGCAGCGAACACCCTTGTCGACGCCCTAGGAGATGCCAATAGCACGGTTTTTGGGGCAGCCCTAAACCTCACAAGCACCTACGCGGGCCTGCTTGTCAACGGCAAGTTCAAGGGCACCATTCTCGCCCCCACAGACGATGCCTTCGCTGTCTACATCACGAGTCTGGGCATCTCTCCGACATCTCTCATGGCCCAGACAGTTCTCATCCAGCAAGTCCTCGACGTAAGCACGGGACGAATGGATACGCCATGAATGTTGCAGTATCCGTACTCCGCCGCATTGTCATACTTTGCCGTACATATACGCCTTGCGGCTTGCAAATGACAGCGATAATGCTTCCCTTGGATCGCCGCCGTTCCGTTATAATCCATCTGTCCGAGGACATTACATTACGTCTCTGCCACTGTATTATCTACATAACTATCACAATTATCTACCTAACTATTGCTATTATCTGTGTGTGTGTGTGTTACATGGTTGGGGGGTGCGTGACCCCATACCTGTAAGACTACCCATTACTATTATCTAACTAACTATTATCTATAACCCACGCAGTTGCACTTCATCCCGGACGTCAACGTATCTTTGGCGACCGTTCAAGACGGGGCCAAATTCACCACGAAGAAGTGAGTGTTTTGATTGTAATGTAAAGCGGGGGGATGCGTTCTTTCAACTTCTAAAGGGAAATGATTTAAGCGCGGTGGGCGATGGGCGATAAGCATTATGATACAATGACGGCGGAAGTCCGCGGGGTTTACGCTCCCTCAGGGTAGTATCGAAGCTCAGAGCTGGCTTATGGCCGGCCATAAAGTGTCGTTAGGGTAACCCCGCTCTACTCCAAACCAGCCGTAATAGGATGTATGTTAAAGCACGCGCAAACTATATGTATGTTTACGTGTACGTGTGCATGTACGTGTACGTGCGTATTAGTTGTGGTTTGCGCTGATGTTCGCTTGCTGGCAATCTTGCTGATATCCATATAAATCTACTCCCTCAACCTCCCCTATCCGGCGCACAGCGGTGAGAACACGATAAAAGTCCAGAAGTTCAGCAACGGCACCGTTACTTTCGTGTCAGCCAACAGTACGGCAACCGCTCTGTACGAATACAACATCGGCGGTGTCGACAGCGGGTAAGCCGGCTCTATTTATACCACATAAGCACCATGCATGCTTTTGCCTGATGCGTGCACAGACGTGCGTGCATACTGCATACAAAAGATTTTAGCTCGTAGCTTCGTATCATGCATGCTGTACGTTGTCGTACCGGCTTCGTTTGGCGGCAGTGCAATGGTTTATGTAGGCCGGTGGAATGGCCGGCCGCAGCACTTGCACAAGGTAGACTTTAAAAATGGTACAGTTGTGTCGATACATGGCTTATGTTATCTCTCCCTATGGCATAAACATGCCGGTTACCGACCGTTTGGGGCCCATTAACCCAACCGGCCAGTTGAATGGCGTTAACGGCCCGGTTGGGTTAACGGTCGGTTGGGTTAACGGCCAGTTGGGTTAACGATCAGTTGGGTTAACGGTCGGTTGGGTTAATGGGCCCCAAACGGTCGGTAACCGGCATGTTTATGCCATAGGGAGTATCCCGGTAGCGCGGGAAGCATCGTTCGCCAATATTAATTAAAGGCCTCTAACGCTGCAGGAAAATTTTAGTAGAAGATTTAGAACTATGTATGTATTTAGTTTTAGCGTTTGTTCCCGCTTTGAGGGCGTGAAATGCCGTGTCATTGTCCCTAATAAGTCATTGTCCCGGCATTTCAATTGTCGCCCATAAGCATGAACCAGGCCACCAACTCACAAGCTTACATGCAACAACTAAAACCAGGCAATACTAGCTACGCAAGCTATGCTAGGACAAACTTTTGAGACAAGGCATCCTCCAATTGGCACGCGGTAAATTGACTTAGATTGTTTGCCCTGGCAAACTTATGTACTCCAAGCTCATCCACTGGACGATGCTGGCTGTACTTCTTGCGTGGGCGATCTTGTCGCCGCCGGGGATGTTGTCCAGGGCGTTCCGGTCAAACTCGTAGGCGCCGACCTCATTACCGTTGTCCATGGACATTGTGTTGGAAGGATACGTTAAGGTTCAGATAAAATAAAGAAATGAAGAAGCGCTCCTTCATAGTATGGAGATGGTAGAATCTTCAAGCAACTTTTGAACGACTAGGGAGAGTTGCTGATAGGCGAATTTGTATGAAGCTATAATATTCCTTTATTCCTTCAAGGTAAACGAATGCTTATGTATTCGTCTGTTAGTAGCGTGAAGCTTTGAACACTCTTTGTACGGCAGATTCGGCACAATGTTTTGCCTGATTGCGATGTTGCCTGAAAATTTTGAACAGAAGGGATCACTGCTCATGCTGGTGCAGCAAGACATGTAAGGAGATGGCCTGGTCACAATCCAGCAGTCATATATCGACAATCTCAAGCTATGACAACTTGTTACATGTGTCTGTAATAAAAAAGGGACTTTGCGATGGTGTGGGGAGCTCTTTGAGTGGTGGGACTGTGGAAATCCAGTTTGTTTCGCCCGTAACAAGTTTGTTACGGGCGAAACAACGTCCCTCTGAAACGTTTGGATATGCCTATGCAACACATTTCCTCAATTTCATGAACTGCAAGTATTCTAATCCAACATCACCCCAATCTCAGTGTAAACTAGTCTCCAAATGTGCCTGCACAAGACTGTCACCCCTGTCACCCGGCATTCACATTGCCTTAACCTCCTCAAGCTTGTCGGGTTGTGACACGTGGGCATGAACCTTGTGACAATGGGCATTGTCACAAAGAAACTGGTTGCAATCAGAAATGCATTTTTGCTCATGCCAGGTTACCGACATCGGTTACCGATTACTGGGGACGGTTAACGGATAACGGTTCGCCCGGTAATCCTACCGACCGGTTACCCATCTCGTTAACTGGACCCGTTAGGTCGGAACCGGGCCGGAACCGGCCTGGAGTATGCCATTGGATCTACAGCCACGCAGCGCCATGTGACTGCTAGACTCGCTTCGCCAGCGAGCAATAAAAAAGGAGTCAACGAAGAGCAGAATTAAACTGGCTATGGTTTAGCCGTAAAGCGAATAAAAACATAGGAGCGCATTTATAAGAAATGTGTTTATTATATAATACACGCCGCTGCTGTTTTACTCCCTCGCCGATCGTGCGCATGTCCTTGACAGGGAGACACTTATCGTCATCGATAAGCTGCTCCTTCCGGCAACCATAAAGCAGGACGGCGCCTCTTCGCTGGCCGCCCCATCGCCCTTCGCGATGGCCTTCTGCAGCGTGATCGCCGCAGCGCTCTTGCATGCCTTTGGGAGGCAGTGGTAGTAGTGTCGGCCTGCTGAGGAGTCTACGAGAGGATGAAATCTGCGATACCGTAGTCTGAAAAATAAATGTTCACATTAACTTGGGAAGAGTTCCCCAGACCGTGCGCCGCCTGCTGTGCTCGTGCCCTGCAAGCCGTGCATTGGCACGGTACTTTGTCTCGCTGCCAGGTACCTGCTGTTGAGCAATGTCGACGGTTTCCAGTGCCGAAACGCTATTTCATGCCATGAGCCGTTATGGTTGTGACTTTGGCTGGGGCCTGGATCGTGTTAGCCGTACCGTACGTGGCCGGCAGTAAAAACTTTGGCAGCCGTCTCCAACTTTCTGTCAAACATGCAAATTCGCCCGTCGGATGCCTCCAAACAACTTATGTTCAAAAGCATCTCAAAATACCTTCCAGAGCGCTCGTGTGTGTTACAAACTTGGTATGCGCATTTATCTTTAAGACTACGGAAGGAAGTTATTCCTGAATTTGAACGACGAGAGCGATATGCTCGTGAACCTTGAAATAACAAATAAGTTGCAACTTAGGGTCGCAACTTAGTAAGTTGAACTTACAATTGTAACTTGACTTTGACGTAATGTGCGCGTTTCGATCCTGTCCGAAATAAATGAGGCGACGGTCTTAAAATGCACTTTCCAGCTGGACAAGCTGGTCAAGGAGGCTGCATGTGCAGGCCCCTACCTTTGGACTATAGCTAATTGCTGACCCAGCAGTTCAGGAAGACCTCTGCAGATGTGTCACGTACACAACTACCGTAACGAGCCTTTAACGATGAACGAGCGAGCCAGGAAACGCACGCATCCGGTAGTCCTACTAACAACCTACCTGTAAACATATAATTTAAATTGAACTAAGAAGCTCATATTATTTCCGTCGAGGCAAAGTAGCGCGCTTTTCATAGGCAACGCTTGCAAGCTTTAAGGCATAAAGAGGGAATCCCCGCGTTTTGGAAATTCAATTGGTTGGATGGGAAATCCCTTGAGGAATCTGCATGGAGATGTTGCCAAATGTGGGGACAACGATCCCGTGTAAGTAAGGCCTACAAGGGAGGAAAGTGTGAGGACTGTTTTGTGACAGTTTTGCAATAGGTTGTGTGTTTTGCAATGAGCAAATTACACACTTAGTTTTATGCATGTGAAATATTTTAACTCTCTGTTTCTGGCACGTCATACTACGCTGTAATCACAAACGAGAGTTTAGGATTGAAAATACAAGAGCTTTCTCCTTATACGGATAAATATGAAGGATTTTGGAGCTGCAGCGAAAGGCGGTTTGATCATCGTCGCACTTGTTGCAAGCCTAGTTACCTTTCCAGTAGCGACGTCTGCTGCTAATATCACCGCCACTGTCTTCAGCACTGCGGGTACTTTCCTGTTTGCGAATGCGCTGCAATATGCCGGTCTCGCGGGCATATTCAGTGACTCCAGCCTCAATATTACAGTTTTCGCTCCTTCAGACGAGGTATGCAGGTTTCCTTCCCTATGTCCGCTTCTTGTTTGTAAATCGTTCTGTTAGGCAGGCCTAAAGCTGCTCTGTCCATGCAAACCTCTCTAGGTCGGCTATGCTTGAGGTTTTGTGCAGGCGAAGTAATCAAACCTTCAATCCAAATAACGCAGCGCGCAAGGGACGGCCAGCATGTCTCGAAGCATAGCTCGAGGGTTTGCGTTTTCCTAAACGCCCGTCCGAACACACTTCCCATCTATTTCGCCACCGAGTTTTTTTCCCGCCGCGATCCTTCAGCGCCTTCAGATCATGCATGCGGCACCTAGCGCACCAAAACGCGACCATTCTGTTCGTCTGACGCATTCACCCTGCTGCCACGCAAATAAAGTTGCTCAGCAGCGTCGGCACAAAAGCACTTGCTCCTTGCCGCTGAGTTTCGTGCTCCCCTAACTGACAGGCTTTTTACAGCGCACTGGGTATGCTAGGACTGACCCAGGCGGGCCTGGCTGGAAACGCCGCATTGATGGCCCCTATCTTGCTATACCATGTTGTCGCGCCAGCCCTAAATACTTCTGCCTTGAGCGCTGCTGGAGTCCAGCGCTATCCGAATGTACTGTAAGTATGTGTGTATGTATGTGTGTATACATGTATGTGTGTATACATGTATGTGTGTATACATGTACGTATGTGTGCATGTATGTATGTCTGATTGTGCGCGGACCCAATAATGGCTGCTGGTGCGTGCTGCTGTCCCTACCTGCACGACCTGCTACACATAGGGGGCCTTTCCGGGATTCTGGGAGCTCTTTGGAAGTCGACCCTTCAGACGCATTAAGCATCAAGATCTCGTCGATCGGTACTGACGCCAGAATCATCAACGCGAACGTTTCCGCGGGTAATTCCACAATCCACGTGATCAACAGCGTCCTTTTGCCCTTCTACCCGTCTATCTCCGCGGTAGGATGATGGCGGCGCGACAGTTATTACGGATTTGTTATGCGATGGCAACCACACTAATACGCATCGGGATATGAGATGTGACCATGCATCATGCATGTATGGCATCGTACATGGCCTTTAGACGTGATAGATAGACCATGAAGTACATATATTCCGTACCCGCGCACACACATGATGACATTGGGTTCTCATATACATATGGCGCAATCCCTGGATCGAATTGCACAATGCCTGCTGCCTATGGCTTTGCCACAAATATCACATGGAATGCAAGAAAGTCACCACCTATGTGGCCTAATCAAGCCATTGAATTAAACAAACCTGACTGCAGGCTTTTGTGCGCAATCCAGAGCTGACGACGCTCCTCGGCCTGGTGGCCCAGAATGCACCGAATCTGATCGCTGAACGGTTCGGACCCACGGCCGAGCTTACTATCTTCGCACCCAAGAACTCGTGAGCACGTAGCTACGGGGGGTGCTTCTGGATACCCGGAGGTGCAGACACATCTTTTGTGGGTTGTAGCGCTTATTGTTAGCAACTAACAGCAAACGGTTATTATTAACGGCAAACGGTTATTTTATTGGTAGCGGTCAATCACATGCTGCTGCGACGACTGTCCTGTCCGGGTGCGGGGGATCGCTAGCGGGGTCCTGCCCCACCCGGCCATGTGCTTGCCGGTGGGTTGGTCAAGAGCAGGGTACTTGGGGCGGTGCGGGGCGGGGCGCGTTATATAGCGCGCATTTGCTCGAATTGATGACACGCACACGCACCCCCTAAAGCTGGCTCGTTGCCACTATCTTAATTTGGCTTTTGGGGCCTTGTGGTCCCAAAGCCGTGCGCCGTGCTCGTCTTAATGTCTTAATGTCTAAAAAAATGTCTAAAAATGTCTAAAAAATGTCTAAAAATGTCTAAAAATGTCTAAAACTCTAATGTCTGAATGTCTAAAAAAACTTCCATGGCTGTCCCACGCGCGCGCAGGGCCTTCAGCACCCCGCTAACAACGAACAGCGCGGCCATGGCCCGATTGCTTCAAAATCCGTTTGGCGTGTACTACATATTGGGCTATCACGTGGTGCCAAATGAAGTCATTTTCAACGCTACGGCGGCGACCGAGGCCGGCACCGCGACTGTCACCACGCTGACGTGAGGAAATGGAATTTTGAAAGTGGAAAATTAGAGGTCTGTTAGGTTTGAAATTAAAGATCGATCTGCTAGGTTTGGAATTAGAGATCTGCTAGGAGTGCGGTTTGAAAGGTTACATGTGCCGCGGTTGCACATGTGCCGCCGAGGCGTCCCGAGGTAAGGTGTACGGAGCGAGCCTGGTTTCCACACGCTGCCTCGGTGGCCGATCTATAACACCATGATATATACCATGGACGGACACTCCCCTCATTCGTGCGGAACTTGTATATCAACATGGCACGAGTGATAGATAGATAAATAGATAGTTATATAGATAGATAGATAGATATAATCGACCATTTATACGATTGACCTCTAATACGATCTCTTTCTCGGTTTTACCTATTAAGTATATATGCGCATTGATGACGGCACTGATGACGGCGCTATGTGATCCGCTGTACATGACACGACCCGATACTCGTTTGCGTTTTGGCGTCTGCTGCTGCATTGTTGTTGCGTCCTGCATTGCATACGTGCAACTTTCTCTAGGGCATTTCTTTTCATATGCACCTTGAATTCGGCCCGAATGCGCCCAGGGGTCTGAAGCTGACGCTGGTTCGCTCCGGTAATGCAACCGTCGTAGTTTTTCCCTCTGGGAATGCCACCATCGTCAGCTCTTACCAAGCGGGGTTCAAGAACGAGTAAGTCCTAATGATGATCTGTGGATGGGTTGCAGCAGACGTCTCAGTGGCACCTGCCCACTCGCGAAAATTCCAATACTCGCATTCCAATGATCGCCCACCAATTGTGCGTATCCTTGCCTCGTCGCTCTTATTATCAAGTCAAGGCTCCTCGACATGCATTATTGCTGCATGACTCTCGCTTGGAAGTCACGTATTATTATCGTCTGCAAATATCCCACATCTTCCAATCAACCTACCTACTTACCTACCTGCCTGCCTGCCTACCTACGTACATACCTACGTACATACCTACCTACTTACCTGGCGAGCCGCCTTGTTAGTCTCACAACGTTGTTTAATGTCCTTGATTGCCAGTCCTATTTATATGTTTTCTCTCCGTCTGAAGAAAAATGCTGATTACTCCTTACTGGGCTGCTGTCGTCCCCAACCACCACTGCCACCACCACTGCGGGGTCCTCCCTCTCCCGAGTGCAGCGGTTCGAGGCGCGCTGCGGTGCACGTGATCGATCAGGTGCTCATCCCTCCGGCCATGAACACCATTGCCGATGCCCTACGAGCGAAGGTCGACGCAACCGTATTCGTCGGGGCGCTGAGCTCGTCAAATGCATACACGGGTCTGCTTGCTGGAGGTACCTTCAAGGGCACCTTCCTCGTCCCGACGGACGCGGCGTTTGTAAAGTTCATGGGAAACAGGAGTCTGACTGTGTCAGCTCTACAGGCTGCCACGAATCTAAAGCAACTGCTTGACGTAAGCCGTGGAGTGTATATATATATATATATATATATATATATATATATATACAGTCAGATATATATATATATATATATATATATATATATATATCATACAAACTTATATAGTTTGTATGATGCTTTCTAGGGATGTTAAATAATAGTTTGTTGTAATAGTTTGTTGTATGGACAATGTCTAGAGCTCTAGGGGCTCTTTTTTGTGTTTACACGCTGACGTTTTCAGCGATGCAGCTGCACCCTGAAACTCATGATGTGTAGGCGGCAGTTGGGGTCCTCTTCTGGATCGGGCTGACCGCATATATATCCCCGTTCCCACGGAGGGGTGCAGAGCGGTGTCCCGCCCTCGCATGCTGGGGTGGGGGTGGGGGGGTGTCGGGCTCGCATCCTGTCGGTTGGATACATCCTACAATCCACATTCACATATCCCCGAGCAAAGCATCCAACAGCCGCATCTTGGTGACTGCATCTCCCTTCCTCCTCCGCCATCCTCATCCTTGGTGGGCTGGCGTCGACCCGTCCGCCAATATGCCGCCATCCTGGGCCCTCTTGCCATCCTTGTCCCCGGGGGATCCTGGTGGGCCCCTCAACATTTCTATCCTACTTTTCTAAATCCGTATCCTGTGCCCGACCCGACCCCCCCCCCCGCCGCGTCATGACTGCTCTGCAATCCTCCTGTCCCCAAGTTCAGGATAATGGAAAGAGGCGGCCCCCTAGGGTTTCCTTCATGTCGGCCGCTTTGTCTTTTTTGTTGTGTTGTGGCATTAAACAATATTGTGCCGCGCGATGAACACGCGCCTCCGCGAGATGACATGCTAACCTATCTATCTGCCATTTTTCATATGGGTTTTATGATTTAATCGAATATGTAAAAAATAATTATGATTACTTATTTGTTAAGTATTCGGCGTTTTGACTGTGACGACGTCCTCATTGTGTTGATGATGTTGTCGTTCGCGCGAAGGCTCATATCATCAAGGATACCGTCATCTCGCTGTCCAGTGTCACCAACACAACCCTAACTACAGCCAGGTGAGGCCCCATGCTTGCATGTGCACAGCTATAGCCCCGCCAGGAGTGTGTAAGTGCGCGTATGTAACGTCCATACAGCCCTGCGTCCTCGTCTATGTTGCGGCGCTCTCTGCTAGCTGATACAAGCTATAGTAATAGCGCTGCTAGGTACACTTCTGTATTTGTGTCGAACCGTAGTCTGTAGCTTGGGCGTTCAATTCTTTTAACTCCGCAGGCAGGCTTGAGCACGGAGCGGCGTCTCCATTTTCGCTCTGCTGCCGCCATGCAGCATGTTCAGCGGCCGGTACTGTTGGATGAATCCTCTATACCTAGTAGTTCCTTGATTGGCTGTAGAAACGCCTAGCCGGGTCAAAAGCCTACCTGTACATGGGGCCCGTGTGATGACTGGGCCATGGGATTTAACTTGGGTAGCGACCAACTCAGCTCACTCATCCACATGAGGTAAACGCATTGGGTGGTTTATTGGCCGCTCTGGAAGGTGCCCGATTCCAGATGATTTGCATGCATGCATGCCAACTCATGTTTGCATACCTCCACCCACCCGCCCACCCGCAGCGGAGCCAAGATTACGGTTAAGAGAGCGACTGACTCGGGGACTGTTACTTTCACCACCGCAAGCAATGTTGGTGCAACTGGCCAATACGAGTTCTTCGTCACTTCTGGAAACTCGTAAGTGCGGCTTGATTCTCGTACACTCGTATTTTTTTCGCACTGCTTTTTATATATTTATGTGTTCACGTGGCCACAGCATTTAACAAAAATCGCGAAAAGCTTGGCCCACAGATGGAGCGAGGGGCTATTATGGGGCATTTTTAAAATCCTCAGCAGGGTTCAACACGCAGCGCAGTCCCCGGTCGGTGTAGCGACCTGAGTTTCTGCACAGATACGATATTCGCACGCTTGCAAGTTGAAAGTTTAAGGTTGAATGTTTTTTCCTTACTGGAACTGTCCCTGCGACGTCTTGTGTCGCAGTTGTCACTTAGGGTTGCCTAAGTCGGTCTTGCCTCCGATATTCCTCCACCGCTAACCACCGTCTTCTTGATCACACCTCTCTCTTCCGCGAATTGCACCCTCGCTGACGTGTCCTGATCAGGACTGTCATCTTCATTGACGCCGTTCTTTTTGCGGGATCTTTGACGTATGGTGGAGCTGATGGAGCCGCCTCGATTCGGGACCCGTCTCCTGTCACCATGCTGATGTGCAGCTTCCTCGCCGGGACGCTGCTGTACGTATTCAGTCGCCATTAGACGGCTGTAGGATGTCATGTTGAACCCCACGCAAAGCCGCGCTGGCCGCAACTAACGACTGGTTGTGCTAGTAATTGAATGCCGCAACGATGGTGGCAGGCATGGCCGCTGGTTTCGGAGACCCGAGCTGGGCGCAGTTTGCGCCATATATAATCCATTAGGGGGGTTACGGCAAAGCCGAAATATATAAATAATGCCACGCTCTAACATCGCGCGCGTGTAGATCCACCATCTTGTTGCATGTGTCACGGATTACGGGGACATATGTTTGAATTTTACGTAACTTACTAAATTATACGTGGTTTACTAAATCACGTCAATCTATAATGCTCTGTTCAACCGCCGTCATTATTTGCGAATGAAATCTTTCGTTGCGGGATTTGATGTAACGCTGAGGGGTTGTAACCCTGAGGCCACCCTCAGCAATTTTTAGACCTCACGTTCAAAAACAAAATTATAACCGTGCTGCGATATTGGTATATTGCTTATTGGTATATTGACGACAGCATTGCTCAAGTGTCACAGCCAGGAAGGGGCTCCTGGGGAACGGGGTGTGGTCCTTGCCCTGGTACAATTTGCGGCTGCTCGTTCGGATCGCAGGTTGATTATGCGTAACGGTGTTTTATGAAATCGTACTTACAACGTAATCGTTTGCTTTATTATTACTTTCCTCCGGAGCTGAGGATTGCTTCGGGTTATGTGTGGACGGCAGCTAGTTGGTGGCACGGCCTACAGATGGTGGAGATGGTGGAATGAGCACGATAAAGCGTTGGCTTGTTCTACTAAACGGCAGAAGCGTTATCCGGCTTTGGATGGTGATATGTTTGATCATATTTGCTGGCAATTCGCGAACAAAACAACTTCATTTATTTTGTGGTCGGGGGTTCGAGTTTGAGCGATGGAATTGTATTTTTTTCTATCGCTTTGGCGAGTCGGAATGGCGGAAAGCGTGAGGTTGACTCTGCGCGATTTAGAGAGTGAACGAAACAGGGAAGAGCAGCAATGAGAAGTGTGTGTGTGTGTATGTGTGTGTTTGTGTGTGTGTGTGTGTTTGTGCGTGTGTGTGTGTGTGTGTGTTTGTGTGGTTTTGCGACACAGTGGTCTCCAGACTCACGAAGAGTAGAGCCAGCGTTCCAGCTGGCCGTGCATTACTGCACTAGAGACTAACTTTGTGCACCGGGGGTAGGAGAATTAACAGTCCGCTGTGCCTGTACGGACAGGGTGACTGACTTGGTTCCTTAAATCTCCCTTTTGTAATGGTATCTCCTCCTAATAACCGGGCGAGACATAGGTGGGTATTGGAAGGCCGCCATTTCCGGGAAGGTACTGTGTGAACAGACCAAGCGTAATCGTAACAGAGTCTTAAAGCTTTTGATTTGTGATGATAACTGCTGGTGGACTGAGTTCGCCTTTCACTGTGCGTTGGCTGCTGCGGCGAGCGACCTGCTACTGCAAGCAATTCAGATAATCAGGCTATACCCGAAGTTATATTACTTCTTGTCCTGCCAAATGTTGTATTTCATCCCGCGCCTCGTTTGGCAAGAAGTTAGCTATTAGATGTATTACGAATGCCGTGATACAAAAAATTGTTGTAGGCGATTATGCCGATTTTGTCTCTTGCGATACCTCAATTTAAATCATACTTAAACACAATCATCTTAACAGTTTATGCAAAGCTGGTAACTTTCGGTTGCGACGGGCCTTATCTTCAAAATGACCAACTCCCCAGGCCAAACCCGAGGCCGTAGGGCCGCGAGTTGGCGGCCTATGTGACCCTTACCTTCAGCTTCTAAGTTTTCTTCGAAACTTAAAAACTTTTAAAAGTACTAATGTCAAGCCACTTTAATAGGGCTTGGCCTCTTTAATCGATTTGGCCATTGCTGAACCGTAGGTCAGACACACGTGAATTAAGCATCGCTTCTGCCTCGACCCTCTATTTGGCCCACCTTATTACCAGTTTATTGTAGTGTGCGCGTCTGACGCATCGACGCACCTCGTTTAACCACGGCGGGCTCACCTCCACGAAGAAAGATGTTGATGCACGGCAGAGTACCCACGCTGATCCTGGCGGGTGAGTATAGATATGGTAATGGATATGTCCTTTACGTCCTACCTCACAGCAATCTCATGCATGCCACAAGGCTAGCCAAAGCCCGTTTCAACATGGCATTGCAACTACCGCTACGCTGTGCTACTCGCTCATCAACTATGCATAATGACGACCGGCTCTTGATTATGCCGGAGCAGGTCTGCTTATTTCGCTGGCGACTGGTACGTCAGCCCAACCAAGCATCTACTCCGCATTAAACTCAACCGCAAACGCAACATTCTTCTACTCAAGCCTGAGCGATGCAAACCTGGCAACAGTGTTCAGCAATACTAGCCTGAACTTGACGCTGCTGGTGCCTTCCGATGCGGTAAGCATCTGCCAAACCATAATCGAAATTTTCACATTCGGCCGCCGATCCGTCGCCGTTGACCATTGCCGCTCGCTACAGATGCTATTTAGCTTGTCTATCTGCTGTGATTATCCCCACCTGCTAGCTGATACCCTGCCCTGCTGGGACGCCCTGCCCTAGGGCATTAGGCCTAAAGCTGTGTCCGAATCCTAAATCCGTCACCATCAGCCAAACATTCAAGTACTCATAACTATCAGGTGTTCCTAGGTGCTCCAGGCTGATGAGCTGTTCACCAGCGCTGGACGCTACTGCGTCGCCGAATAACCATTATTTCTCCTAAAGGGAAGGATGCCATCGATCGCCGTCGTTTATTTTAATAATCGGCCAGGCAATAAGGTGTATGTTCGTCCTAATGATGCATCATCAGGCAGCACCACACCATATCTCATATGCATGGATCCGTTTCCCCTCCGCGCTGATATGCATTCCCTTCGCTCACAACTATTTGCATGCATCCTCCTTTTCGACCTCAACGTGCTACACACAGGCCTTCGGAGCGCTCGAGACTCAGCTGAACATCTCGGGTGATCTGTTCTTCCTGCCGAATCTGGCCCCCAAGGCGGCACCTATCCTGCTATATCACTTCGTCACCCCATCGACCCCAAGCGGGAGCATACCCCCCAATATCAGCTCGTTTAATCTCGCCTTGTGAGTGTCGCAAAAATGGAATGGGCATAAGTGGAAACGGCGTCGGATATGCCACCCTTTACCAACTCGCTCGCTAGCTAAACCGCAGCTGCTGATTGTGCCCTAACTGTGCGTCATTAGTGCACGTTATTACCGTTTGCGAAGAAGCACATAACGAACTTGCAAGTAGCTAGTGCTCCACGTTAATGATTGGATAACATGCGACGTTAGTGTAGGGCACGCAGCTATGTGCGTGTGCATGTATGTATGTATGTGTTCTTCAACTTTACATGCATTTGCTTTTGAGAGCCAGCATCAGGCTTCCTTTTCATACAGCGGGCACTGTTCTCACCGTGCTGTTACGTTTTCTTGCGGGCGCATTTGCATCCCCCTCCTTTTTTTATTTGCTTGCCCGCCCTTACACACATACACACACGTGCGCCCCAACAGCGGCTCATCGACGTTGAAGGTAAACAGCAGTGTGGTAGGTAATTCAACCGTCAACTCAACGGTCATCCGCATCTCAAGTATCGGATCGGACGTCAACATAACACGAACGGACATCTCTGCTGGCAACTCCACCATTCACATACTCGACGGCGTATTGCTGCCCTTCTACATCAGCATTGGCTCGGTAAGTGCATGTATGCAGTGTGATGTGCGGGGCAGGGGGGTTTTCATATCTTCACCCTGTGGCCGGCTATACCCGGCTATACCCGGCAGACCCTGCCTTCCCCGGTGTTTCGGGGCACCCTCATCCAGTCAACCTTGGTTTTTATTAAGTGCACGCAAGTATATGTATGGCTCGCATCAACGAGCAAAGGAATGCCTGGCATGGCTGCGATCAAATGAAGCCTCCAAAAAATGACCAATTGTGCGATAATACAAATTCGATCTACCAATCGGCTGCTGTTGACCATTGACCACTGCTGTTTAAACCGTATTGCGTATTATTACTTCCGCCTCGGTTGCAATCCACTCGCTGCTGCATGCTGCAGGGTCTTAGCCGCAACAAAGACTTGTCAGCGATAAACAGCCTCACGAACAAGCTCGGGAACAACACCGCCTTCCTGAATGTGTTGAACAACCTTAATACCGAGTACACTGTGCTGGCGCCTGTCAACTCGTAAGTCACGGTTGCCGACAATGACATTTTAAGAAGGCAGCAGATAGTGAAGGTCGCCTGTAGAGGAGAAGGAGGCGACACCCTCGTTTAATAATAGATAGGGACCGCCCGGATAGCAAGATGATAAAAATCTTATTCACGGTGGTGGAGGTAGAGGTAGAGGTGAAGGTAGAGGTGGATCGCAAAATACAGTACGTTAGTTGGGGGCCCCCGGGGTCCAGTGCCGTACAGTGCAGTCCAGTGCAGTGCATTCATTCATTACAGCCCATACCCCACATTTGGAGTCCGAATTTAGTTTTGGATTTTACATACGGCAGATACGGTACTGCACGTGCTCTGTGTCCGTTTATGTAAATACACCTTGGCACCCTTCTCTTTTCAGTCGCGCATATGTAAGGGGTTTGACCTCCTGCCACGATAATATTGCCGCATTTAAACAATAATAATAACGTTGCATGGCACGCTCGCGATGACATGACGTATGCACGAAATTTATGTCAGTCGTTATTACGGCCTAATAATAGCTTTTAGGCATTTTCCCCCGGCATTATTGACAGAAAAGAGAAAATTTTACCTGTGCCTTCTCTCTGCTGCTGCTGCTGCTGCTACTGCTGCTGCTGCTGCTTGTGCAGAGGCTTTAATAATCCTGACGCCGCGGTCAATGCAAGCCTGACTAAATTGCTGAACTCCACTGTTGGCATGGTTTACCTTTGGAACTACCACCTTATTCCGAAGCCAGTAATCTTTAACGCCCTTAATGCCTTCAACTCATCCGCCAACCAGACCGTTATAACCGTCACAACCGCTGGGTGAGTTTCAGTTATGCATACCGTACATATGCACGCACCGCCCTGCGTATCCTCTGGTTCGTTCACTACGCTTTAATCATATCGCCTACGGTTCCAAGGATATTTTATAAGATTGAATATGCTTTACGACATGCCTGTGTCGTACACGTACTGTTTGCAAGTCGAAGGGGGGAACGCTGTAGTAACCGTTCCTTAGGCGTTTGAGCGATGACGTTTAGCCGTGCAGCCTGGTGGGGAATGGAGTTTGTCCAGAAAGAATGGCGAAGCGGAAGAAGCGAATATCGGTACGGGATATCAGAGTTGGAAGACAAACGGGGGATCGCAGGGGGACGGCAGGGTCTTGAACCCAAAACACTGGTATAGGGATACTACAGGTGACTTATATGCCAAAACACCTCCTCACTTGCGGCCACCTCACTTGCCGCTCCTGCCTCCATAAGTGCGCATGCATGCAGCGAATTAGTATAATTACATAGCAGCCCTAATAACATGAGGCATCCATCTGTATGTATGTGCTCCTTTTTATTTTTTGTAAATTATTGATAGATTATAATAATCACCCGACAAGCAAGGCATACAACTAACGTGAACAAGGTGTAGCACTCTGTAATCATTTTCCTGCTGTCGTACGCTGTCGTACATATACGCTGACGCCACAGAGGATTGCCCTTGAGCTTGGTGAAGAATGGATCCGTGGTGACGGTCGTCTCACCCACTGGGAACGCCACCATCCTGTCATCCTTCAACGTGGGCCTGACGGGCAGGTACGGACGGATCATGCGTATATACATACATATACATACATACGTACGTACATACATACGAACTTCAGTGGAGCGTTTGCTAAGAGTGGAGCGTTTCTTAGAGGTGGAGGTTTGAGCATCACTTCCCGCGGAACCATCTTCAGTTGTCGCAGGACAAGATGAACATAAAGATGAAGATGAACAGGGAGGATCGATCGAAGCGTCGAAATGGGTGAATGACGAACGAGCGAGCGAACAAACAAACGAATGAACAACAAAGAAATGATGTGATGATGAACAGCAGCTTCTAAGAGACGTACTGCACATACATGGCATTACTAATCACGCATGCAGTACGGATATATATCGCAGCATACACACATCACTGGACATACATCCACGAAACGAAACCCGAACCAGCTAAACGTTGAACCCCCCGCCCTCCAGCTCCCCGCTCTCGTTCTCGCATGTCGTCACCTCACTGAACTACCCCACCTACCCCACCACCCAAAATGTGCGTGTCATCCATCCTACTGCTGCAACCTTGTACACAGCGGCTCCTACCGCTCCGCCATCCACCTCATCAGTCAGATTCTCCTGCCGCCAACGTTGACGACTGTACGGGAGGCGCTGTCGCTTCGTAACGACACCAAGACCTTCATTTCCGTGTTCACCAGCAGCGGAAGCTCCTACGCATCGTGGCTGGATAGCACGTCCCTCAGCCGCAGCACGTTGCTCGTCCCAACCGATACAGCCTTCGCCACCCTCCTCGCGCAGTACCCAGGCTACACTCTGCAGAACCTGATCGCGGGAAGCACAGGGGTGTCTCAACTTCTGGATGTGAGTTATTACTATTACTATAGTTATAGTTATATTATTACTACCACTTGTGCTGATATATTACGTTGTTGCTGGTTGTTTTGCTTTTTAATTTGCGTGAGGGAGGTTTTACTTTCTGAGAACCGTTTGTCGATTGTAAAAAACATTTATTTCCCCTTATCTTGGCTTGGCTGCTCTCTTGGCTGCTCTCCCGCCGTTCGTGAAACCTTTATGACTATTTCGTTTTTTACGTACTCCACGTGAAAGGTCGTATTTCGCGTGCATAATGCAGCTGCTTGTGATCAGGTCCTCGACCATCAGCTTGGCAGGTCTGGCCAACGGTATCACCAACATTACCGTCAACAAGTAAGTCTTTCAGAAATACCAAAATATTATGTCTACAATTATAATGCAAATCGCAACCGAATCCATTGAATTTGTGTTGGACGCGAAAACAGTCCACCGCGATCTATCATCTATCACTCCAATCCGGCAGTCATAGTGTGTGGCGCGTGAGTGAACTCCTGCGGTTGCATCTTTGGTTTTCGCGGTGCTGGGTATCTGCTCTGTGTGCGTGTGTATGTATGTGTGTAGTTATTACACCTCGGTTGCGTTACCCGGCCAGAGAGGTGTAACGAGCCAGCCCCTACACGAGCACACAGAGGCCCAAGAGCCTAGCTAGGAGCCGCAAGTTAGGTTGAGGGACCTAGTAGTACAATACAACGCAACAAGTTCTAGTGCCCAAGCATTATACATATCTCCATAATCACACCGCCAATATCTGTTGACCAACAACCATCTCATCGTTTCGAAGCTGTGCAACAGATGAGCGGCATGAGCAGTACGCAGTATGCCTGTATGTATACACTTGCTTGTTTTCTAGCACGTAATCGCATTCATAACTCGTACTGCCTTGCAGTGGTGCCGTACTGCTACGAGCTAACAAGAGCTCCTCGACGGGCGCAGTCAAGTTCCTCAGCCTCGCCAACTCCGCCAACTCGGTGGGCTCCGACTACTATATCGGACGCGTGGAGAGCGGGTAAGGGCTGTGTGCGGTGTCATACCTTTCCACGGCTTGTGGGTTCTTGTTCATAAATTGTTGGGTTGCGTTGGTCGTTGCATTGGTCGTTGCGTTGGTCGTTATGTTGGTAGTTGCGTTTGTTAACTGGAACCTTTACCCCGTTCAGTTGCTGTTGCCGAGCCCGCGACTGCCTAAGGAACACCACACTAACAGTAACCCTATCCGGCACCTATCCGGCCTGGCCCCGCCGCCCCCTTCCCCCTTTTCCCCTCAACTCCTCAACTCCTCAACCCCGCCGCACCCCCCCACCTTACCCCCTTAACCCCCCCCCCGTCGCCCCCCTCGCCCCCTCATGGTCCGGGATTACCCGATCGTGCCCCCTCAGGGTGACTGTCATCATCATTGATACCGTACTGCTTCCCCAACCATTTAACATGGGCGCTGACGGCGCATCCTCGCTGGCCGCCCCATCGCCCTTCGCGATGGCCTTCTGCAGCGTCATCGCCGCAGCGCTCTTGCATGCCTTTGGGAGGCAGTGGTAGCAGTGTCAGTCTGCTGAGGGTTGCGCGATGGGGCACGATACGGTTGTCGACTCCAAACGCCGATAGTCAGCAAACAGACGGCGGACGGACGGACAGACAGACAGGAGCCCAGAAAGAAATATCGACAGACAGACAGACAGACAGACAGACAGACGGACAGAAGGATAGATGGGTAGATAAGAGAGGCAGGCGGGTTTTGTAGCGGGGTAGGGGTGCACGGCTTACGAATGCAGTGGATTGGGGATCGGGGTCGGGGTCGGCCTCTTGGGGTGGACTGATAAGTGACACAGCAGGGTGGAACAAGAATTAGACGATGCCTACTAGATAGGTAATGTTACAAACACTGTTCGGATGAGGACCTTGAATACTGACAGGCAGGCAGGATTGCGAACTCATCACGCAGATATATGAAGCACTTTGTTCGCCGTATTCCAGCTATGTGGTATATTATATTTGGAATATTGGGGGAAATTAATATATTACTGCCTGGAACTGCCTAGTAGTATCGCCCTTCATGGATGAATCGACCACCACCAATCTATCGACGCACTGTATTTTCGGACGTAAGGATTGATTAGTCATTATTATGACAGTAATCCGGCATGTTTGTTGCGGCGCCGGTAACGTTGCAGGACAAGAACAACATCATCACGTGCGTCTATGCATATGCGTTTACCTGTTGCTGTCTGTGTGTTCATGAAAGCGTGCTGAAGGCCCGCGTAGCTCATCAAGTAGCGGCGCCGCCGGCGGATGTAGGTAAATGATGAGGGAAGGTGTTGGTGGCTTTTTCAACCAACGCAGGATGAGGGAAAAAGGAGGGGTCACGACAAGAGCTCCTCTTCACGCACACCTGCCTCGCTCGGTTAGGCGGAATGCTATTGGGCAGTTGCCGAGGGGACGTTAATACTGCGCTACTGCAGGCAGGGTTGAGTAGCTATTTATCACTGCCTGCAGTAGCGCAGTATTAACTGTAGTCGCCACTGCTGGCGCAATCTTCTCGCTCGAAGGAGGACTTCCCGGGCAGTCTCCCCCTTCTCTCTGCTGAAGATGGCGGAGCGCAGGCAACGAACTGGGTGTCATCCCCTTAGCCTTTCGGAAGCCCCCAGTCGGTCATTTATAGCCGAAAAAGAGCTGGCTAGGCCCGCTAGGGCTCGACTAGTTCTAGTGACCAAGGAGGGTGTGTGACGTTTATGGTTTTGATACATTAGCCTACACCTTTGCGGTCGAAAAGGAAAGCTCAGCAGGCAGGCCACCAATAATGATGTTTCGCTTTTCTTTTGAGGAAGGAACCTCATTCGACCTTGGACTCTGCTCTATGACTGTACAACGCTAGCTCGCCTGTCTGCTGTCATACAGGAGTTCCTTAATGCGTCTCATACATCCAGTTTATTGAGGCCATGGATGCTCGTCAGTCGAGGAGGATGGTGCCCTTAGGATGAGCGATTACTGTTGCGGTATCTATTTGACGGGAGCATCGGCGGCGGTGTGGTCGGTGGCTTTTTGGTGGTGTAATTTGGCGATATTCGTGTATTCGACATGGGAATATACACGCTGAGAAGAAACACATCAACAAACCGATAGCCACATACAGGCGCACATACAGGGGCATCAAGGTGATATCTTTCGGGCCTCGATCGTGACGAGTTGTCAATCAGATTTGCGCAAACACTGGCGGGTAAGGTTGTGAGTAATGTGTACCTACTCAATCTAGACCCCGTGCCGCGATTCGGAATCGGGAAATAAGAAGCCACATCTATTAACAGATATCAATACACAGATTGATGTGGCGGTTTCATCTCAATAGTAGAAGGTCCCAACCTTTAGGAGTGCTTTCCGATTCGGTTCTAGCATTGCTCGATGACAATGCAGGCTCTGATGTAAGCGCGACGACGACGAAGCCCCTCAGCGTAATCGCTACCATTCTTAATCGCTGCGGACCTCCTCCTCCTCCACTTTCCGTTAAGCTGAACAGTTTTACATGGATACTTGCAAGTGCTTCGGTGCTCTTCAGTCTCCCTGTCCAAGAGATCGGAGGAATGCAGCCGTATGGAAGTACCCACAACTTGGCACTGCTTGGTCGGGCTACCAGCTTTCGGGCTATCAGCTTTTGCTCGGGCTTTTGCGGTATTAGGTTATAGCATTAGTGGAGTCCTGTACCACTTGGAGTTTATGTTGGCACCTAGCATCACTTTGATGAACAACCTGCTGGGAGACTGTGCGGCCGTTAATGACAGGCGTCAGCCGCCTTCTGCTCGGGGTGTCAGATACTGTCCCCTGAACTCAGGCCACGAGCTCGAGGAGTCAAAGCAAAAATGCCAAAGTTCAGGTCACCGTGAACTCCTGCGAATATAAAGGCAATGCAGACGGGTAGCGTGAAGAAGTGGTCGTAACGGGAAGCCATACAACCGCCGTACGTTTTCTACTTGCCGTACCAGGCAGAGCTAAGCGCAAACGCAAACATGAAATCTGCATTCTGTGACGACGACCGTTTCTGGCCTCAAACCACTCTGCATCGTTCACGTGAATGCCACCCGCCTTGACAAGTTAGCACATCGTTCCGCTGCCCAATCCTTCAGCGTGCCGGTCTACCCCGCTCACCTTGCCTATGACGGGGTCCCTGTGCCCCACCCACATGCCGTCCTTGAGAAAGTGGCCCTCCTGCATGAGCTTGCTCGTCGAGTAGAAGTACAACCCTGCTGTAGGCTTGCTTTCTGCAAACTTGCCCATAAACATGGAGCCATCCTTGAAGATCCAGCGCCCTTGCGTGACGTGTCCCTCCACACAATCGCCCACCAGCTGGCAGCAGGGGGCCTTATAATGGTACATGTCCTTGCGGTGTCGCTTGCCTGGTTTTTGTAGTTGGAATGTGCAATCCTACGATTAGGATTGAGAAAACTCCCCAACCTCACGATCTCCGAGCGATTGTGCTTCAAGATCGAGGATGGTGTTGAGACTACGAAGAAGTTCGCAGTCCATGACGCGGATCACAGTTATCCTCAAAGCACAATGTCTAGCTGCTTGACCAACCATCTGTGGCCCAAGCTCTGTCACATGTGACTCACGGCTGGTAGGCACGGCGGTGACATACTTGGATGAGCAATTCGTTGATGTACGGACATTCGGCCTAGCAGTTATGTCTCCGGCAATCGTATAGTGTGAAGTCCTTTAGGATTCCAAGGGGACCGCCCTCGGCCCGTACGGAGGGCCACAGCCTGCTGTCGTGTACGTGTCAGTTCGCACCCGAAGTCCATTGGTACGGGATGGCGGTGTCGAGGCTGCATGGGGATTATGGCATGACTGACAGTGACTTGCTTTTGGATTGGAAATTTTGGTGGTCTAGTGTTTATATGCAGGAAAGCAGAATGCAATCAGCTCGACGCCAATGCCAGTGTTGAGGTTTACAACCGTCAATGTTAGGCCTTTCATAAGTTATGCAAATAAAAATAACTTGATTAGCTTTTCTGTTACACGGCGTCACTTCATTGCAGCACCACCACATATATCCTACTGATCCACCGTTCCAAGTTAAGCCAAGGCCTCTCGCATTACCCACTCTGTCTTTAATCGCCAATGCGGCAACCATTTCTATCCCCTACAGAGCTCCCATTCAATAAAACATTGTACATGTCAAACACTTATCCCTTCTACTCTTCGGGAGTCTGCAGCCCACTGTAACCACCACACACACACACACTTATCCCTGTCACGATGCCCCCCACACTTACATCTCGTAACAACATGAATGAACTTGTGGATGCGTATGCAGTGAATGGGACGTATTAAGATCGTATATGCTTTTAATGGTGCAGGCCTGCACAGAAGGCTCTGTGAGCGCAAAAGCGCTGTAACTTTGTTTGGTGTTTGGTCGGTGTACGAACGCATTTGTACAGATACAGAGAACAGATCCTCACGGATCCTTGTGTGGGTGCGGTAACCTGCTATTGACTATCGAGTGACCATTTGCTGCCATTGAAGCATACCGCAAGCACAGTTTCGCATACGTGATTGACTGTGGGGCGTCTCTGACTCCGCAAGCGACGCCCCACAGTCAATCATGTATGCGAAACTGTGCTTGCAGTATGCTTCAATGGCTGCAAATAGTCGCACTCCATAGTCAATAGCAAATTACCGCACCCACACAAGGATCCGTGAGAATCTGTTCTCTGTATCTGTACAAATGCGTTCGCAGACCGACCAAACACTAAACGAAGTTACAGGCCTGCACCATAAAAGCATATATGCTTCTAATACACCCAATTCAAACTATTCCAAAAAATCGTCCTATGCATCACCAGACTTGATGTGTAGTGTGTGTGGCTTCTCAGCACCCACTAGACGCTTGTAAAGCATCACAGCGCCTCCGATGAAGACGATGATGAGAGAGATGATGCAAGCCAAAGCCACCCAGCCAGTGACGGTGATCGTACTGCTGACCGTGTCCACCAGAACCGACTCCAGACCAGCAGCTTGCTGGACCTGAGCAATTTTTTGAATCAGAGCTGATGTCGACTCGGGGTGATCGAAGTAAACACGGGCGTCCTTTGGTGCAGCAACAAGCACCAGTGCACGGCACTTGCTGTCCAGCCGCTTGCCCTCCACCAGCGCCTTCGATAGGCACCGCCCAACAGCGCCAATGGTGAACACAGCGCCAGACCGGCTACGGGCGCCCTGCAACCATTGCAATAACAGGGTCAAGTTCTCGAAAATGCGCCACCGTGCACGGTTTCAAGCAGCTGGGCATGGATTAGATGGTCGGCGAAGGAAAATTGGGGGTGGGGGCTTCTGCTTCATGGACGTCTGTCATATGTACATCTAACCCTCAAAGCTATTCCCGAAGAATTCCCGAAGAAAGTGAGAACAAGTAAAACAAAGGCAGATACACATCCTCGAAGAAAGTAAGAGTCAGTGCTTCTGTCTTTCTTCTTGCTCTCCTTTGTCTGGATAGAGGCGGCAGGGGAAGGAAGCAGCAGGGGATGATGCGGCAGAGGATAGAGGCGGCAGGGGAGAAGGTGGCAGGCGAGGAGCCGCAGGGGATAGAGGTGGCAGGGGCGGAGGCGGCAAGGGAGAAGGCGACAGGGGATGATCCGGATAGAGGCAACAGGGGATAGAGGCGCCGGGGGAGAAGGTGGCAGGGGACAGAGGCGGCAGGGTAGAAGGCGGCAGGGGAAGAGACGGCAGGGGATAGAGGCGGCAGGGGATAGAGGCGGCAGGGGAGAAGGTGGAGAGGATAGAGACGGCAGGGGAGGAGGCAGCAGGATAGGAGGTGGCAGGGGGCGGAAGTGACAGGGGACGAAGCGCGGAGCGGGGAAGCGGGAGGCGAGGAGCGGTACCCCACATCCTTCTTTGGGCACGTACAGCCGTCGGCTCCATTCCTTATGCTTTTCAGGTCAGAAAGCTGACGTCCTAAATCGCTCCTGTAGACAGATTTAAGACTCCCACTATATACCGTGATAAAACTGCAACGGCAAACAACCGTGTACCCTCTGCAATCTCGCACGAGCTACTGCTTTTTGTCTGGTCTGGTGACATCACTGCAATTAACAGACTAAGGTCCTGGGTTTAATTCCTGGACAGATCCCCGACGTTGCAGCTGATCTACTGATTTTCGCATGCTGGATTGGTGACGATTGCTGAACCTTCTGCCTTTACGGATGTTCAGGCGATGAAGGATTAGTTGGCAGGATTCAAGTTCGCCTTGGATTTCCAGTTTGTACGGCGAAATCAACTTTTCATTATCTAGTCCATAGCCCGCAACCGTGCGGAACTTGTAAACTTGTAATGACTTGCTACCAGCCAGCCACCCGACCCCAAGCCTTAGCCCCTAAACAAATATTACAGCATCTAAGCACTTACTTATCCCACATTACAGAAGTCCCCACATACGTTAACATGCAGAACCGCCTTACCCTTGGGCACTGTGCCTCCACGTCAGCATCGCAAGTCGTCGTGAGTGCTGCGCCAGGCTTATAATCCCACAACGCCAGGCGAACCGCACGGGACATCTCCGTCTGGCACTGCTCCGCAAGGCTCTTGAAGTTATCCACGAGGCACTTGAGGACTGTGGCGTTGCCACGGAGCTTGGTCTTTGCCTCCTTACAGTAGGTCTCGACGTCGCTTTCACAGTTAGTGAAGACACCAATGTCATATCGATAATCAGATTTCATCATGTCCTCACGCTTCTGCAGCTCCTCTTTGCACTCCTCCCCGAAGTTCGGCTGTGCCATGTTCTCCATCAGGCACTTAATAACGCGAGCCTTGCCTGGCTTCACATCCTGTACGCGCGCAGAGGGCAGAAGTAAACATGAAATCAATCCCATTGTAACAGTACAGATTGGAGTACGACCATCTACGGTAAAGGGCGCATCTGCAAGACGAGCACCAGGAGCGCCATGCCCACTATTGAGTACAACGCCACAAATACTTGAACAAGAAGCCGTTCAACTTGGGCAACTAGCGAGAGTTCCATACCTTGCAATAAACGGCCTTCTCCTCTGAGCAGAGCTTGTTGAGTTTTGGCCGCAGGCGGATGTCACGGTACTCAAGCGCAGCGAGTTTCATCTCCTCATTACGACACTGTTCCGACAACTTCTCCTTGTTGTAACGCAGGCACTGGTGAACGCGGCCCTCGCCTGTACGTCAAGGAGGCGCAGTTTGAGCACACAAAGGTCCCCGAGATATGCCTTTGCAGTTCAAACACATTTTGCCAGGAGGCTTACCAGGCTCGACGTCCTTGCAATACGATTCGACATCACTTCTGCATGCTTCCGCAAGGATGACGTCATTGCGAAAGTCGGTAACCTCCATGAGCTCGTAGTAAAAGACCTCATCCTGGCACGCCTCGTTAGTAATGTTATCCTGCTTATCTTGCAGACACTGCAGAACTAGACCGCCGCACGTCACTCCGGGAGTAGTACTGCACGAGTTCGGGCAGAGCTTCTGAATCTCAGACTCGCAGGCGTGGTTCAGGCGCCAGTTCAGACGATAATCCTGCGCCATGCGGTTCATGTCTTTCATGACCTCATCCTTGCATTCCTTAGACATATCAGTGTTGTCCAGTTGATCCTCAAGGCACCTGCGTAAAATCGAGGCAAGGGTGAGCATTCCACCGCATCCAAATGCGACTACATTTTCCGATTCAGTCCGCCCATAGCCTATGTCTGGCAAGTCTCTTGTACATTCCAACAGCACCCGCCCTATCATGCTTCCCTTGTCGAATTCAGCCTAAGCAAATTCGTTAACAATCGTAGATGTGTGCTTAGCCGAAGCAAACTAACACGACGTCCCGTTGCTGTAAACCACCAAAAGCGTATTGTTGCGGAACTTGCACGGAGTATGCACCCTTTTCCCGCAAATCCATGGAACATACCCATGCGCACCTAACAATGCGTGCATGCCCGTGCGGGATGTTCTTGCAGAACGAGCTGATTTCCCAAGCGCACGCGCGCTTCATGGGAAACTTGAAGTCGATGTCTTCAGCCATCATAACCTCATGGTCGAACAGAGCAGCAGCGCAGTTCTGGTCCAAGCTGTTGCGGTTGTCTTGCAGGCATCGGATGACGCGCGCCGAGCCCTGCACAAACAAACTCATAGGTCACACAAAATCTTCTGACGCCAGAGAGATCCTTACGCCACCCACCGGCTGAATGTCACTGCAGAACCGGTTACGATCATCCGTGCAAGCGCTGGCCAGCCTCTCGTCAAAACGAATATCACGGGCCGCGCGCTTCAGCCGGCGGTGAATTTCAGCCTTGCATTTATCGCTTTTTAGCTCATCGCGCAGAGACTGAAGGCAGTTGAGCGCCGACCTCTTGCTGTTGTCGTCCTGCATGATTTGTGTAGGGGATGTCAGCCTGGTCTACATCTCTGTACCTGCAAGGAGTCAATATGCCTTACCTCGTCCATTTGCTTTAGCGTCGTATCGCAAGTGTCTTTCAGATCACCCTCACAGGCCTCCCTAAGAGCCGTGTCCAAACGGAAGTCTGCCACACGGCTAGCAATGACCTCTTCCAGCTCCGACTTGCACTCCGCCGAAAAGTCAGCCTCATCAATGTGGTCTTCGAGGCACTCCTGGACACGCATGTGACCAGGCTCTATGTCCTTGCAGAATTTCCTTTGATCTGTCAAACATTTCTTAAAGAGGCGTGTGCTCAGGCGAATGTCATCGCCACTCTCCTTCTCATTGCGAAACATCTGATTCTGGCACTCCCAGGTTACCCGGATCCGTTTCTGCGCCTGCAAGTCCCAAGGGAATCAGGCAACCGCAGCATCCACAGATAAGGCGCAATCTACAATCTTTAAAATGATGACAGCCGTCAGCCTACTTCACGCCAGCAGCAGGGCGTAGCAGAGGGCATGGGAGGGACATGGCTCGTGAAAACATGGTGTCTGGACGATGGGCTGCAGCTAAAGGAGCCATACTTCGTTATGCAGGAAGCAAGGTATGGCAACAACCCGTCCCCGTAATTGGCCGAACATCGAGATACACGCTGCAAAGATGGCGGAAGAGTGGAGGATAACCAGGTACCGGAAAGTGGACATGTTTGTCTGCCCATTGTGTAAACGATGCGAACAGCCACTGGATAATGGATACAGAATCTTAAACCAGCGCCAATCATGACGTGCTATACCCCATAAAACGAACTTTCTCAGGCTTGGCAACTGGAGGGTAGGGCACACTGTTAAGATGGCGATTCTTGTTTGACGCCTCACGCAAGCCTTACGTTTCAACCACCTAGCACAGCCCTAGTTGCGCAAGTAAAACGCACCAGGCATTCGAGCTCTTCGCCCTGCTCCACGTCTTTGCAGAGATTGTTAACGTCATCCTTGCAGGCAGTGTACAGCTTGTAGTCGAAACGGTAGTCCTCCGCAACCTGTACGAAATGCGCCGTGAACCTCGGGTCGCACTTAGGAATTGACATTCATACGCCGTAACATCGCACCTCTTGCTGTGTTCGAAAAACTTCAGCACTGCAGCCCGCTGTAAGTTTTGCTTTCTTGTCCCTGCAAATACCGGAACAGCAGAAGTGACGTCACCAATTACCCCAAAGGATGCACAGACTACGACTTCCATACTTACAACAGGCAGCTGATAACGGATCCGGGGGCCTTGTCGTCGCTCACGTCCTTACAAAGCTTGTCCACATCGTCCTTGCATGCCTTGGCTGCGGCAAGGCAGTGCCAGCTGCACCATTAGCAACTTAACACAATTGCTGATTTCGTTTAAAATAGCTTACCAAGGGGAAGATCCTTGTTTATCTTCTTTGACCTGTCAATCTTGAAGGCTGCCAAGGCCTCTACGCACTTATCAACCACCTTGCGACCTGCGCAACGGCCTAGGATTAGGCAATTGTTTACATTGTCGGATCTTCCCTCAGCCTGCATGCTCACCAACAACGTTGCCTTGGCGCTGGGCCCGTATCCGCTTGGTGAGGCAGCTCGCTAAGCGCCCTTCGCCAGCAATCACATCCTTGCAAGCCGCTTTAGCATCTCCAGCGCACTCCCCTGCACGCGGTTTCCAGCTGCTGAACAACTGGCGCTGCTGGCTTGGGACCGGACTGATGATCGAGCTCACCCGTTGCGCTAACGTCCCCGTTCCCGTTATAGAGCTCCGCACTTCCAGCCGATGGAATAATATTTGAAAGCTTAGGCTGTGGAGCTTCCTTCTTTACCGCAGCCGCAGAGGCGGTTGCATCGGCTGCGCTAGCAAGTATCAGGTGTGCGCCCAGCGCCAGGGCGAGAAGCAAGGACCGCATTGTCCGAGCCTAGGGCACAACAATGCTTATTTATATACCAGAGCCCAGCAAGTAATTAGGAAAACAATGCTACATGGAGCTGACCTTTGATTAAGCCTGCCAGGGAAGACCCAGTACGGCAGTTCTTCATGCATGCAAAATTTCGATTTGTTTGTGAAAATCCTCCTAGCATGAATCGACGTGGCTCAGGAATAACTGTGAGTTATCTGTTATGAAAGGAGTCTGTTTCATTTTCGTATGCACCTGTTGTCCACCACCGCTTCTGCTGGAGTGCCTCACACTTGTAACTGAACACCTCTGGAAAAAGAATTCTCGCTCGGGTTCTTCGTGTAAATGAAAACCAGACGCTACGCGTTTTTCGGCTTGCCCAAAAGAGGAATTGCTTCATACTGAGTTTACATGCAACGTTACGTTAAGACTTTCTGGGAAAAGTGGTCGATTCGGACATAATAATGGAACGTTACCGGTAAAGTGGACGAAAAGTGTAAAGTGACCGGGGGCTGAATTTCGTCAAACGTTGACCCCTCGTACCGTTACCTGAATTGCGTCGCCAATTTCACGAGTTATAACAAACGGCCAAGCCCAATCGCTTTTACTCTAAGTGGGTGCGTTTGCGGGTGCTGCAGTCTATGTTGTGATGAGGTGTTGATAAATTGTTAAGAGTACGTGAGTCGAAGGAGGTGCGATTAGCGATTGAAAGCTTACAAGGAGCAAAGCTAATGGATGAGTTGTGTTTGTGTAGCAAACTTCATTCTACATGCCGAAAGGCCGACTTGTTCTCCTGGAATGCCAGTGGTGTGTTTGTGAAACCCTCCTCTCCCTCCTCTCCCTCCTCTTGACGCCTCACTTTATATACAACGTTCATATAATACAACGTCCATTATTACTAGTCCTTCTTAATAATATCTTCTCTTCATTTTCATTTGACGCTTCACTTTGCCATTTTTCCGGGTGTCACCCCCATATGTCTGGTCGATTTGCGTCATGAGTACTTTTGTAACCGCCTTATGCTCGGCCACTTCTTCACACTGCACATCTTCCGGACTTATGCGCTTTGCATTTTACCGTGTTTTTTCTATTATTCAATTATCGGGGGTTTCTGGTGAAGCAGCTGGCCGCGCTCCTTGCGGCTTCGTAGGGTGCTGCCGTATGGTGGCGAAAGTGGCTTGCCGTGCATAACGTGCATGACGGAGAATGGTAGTGTGCACCGCAGTCTAAAGGAAAGGCGGCACCGGCGTGTGTGCGTATGTGGAAATGTTATGTGGGTGGGTGGAAGCCAGCAGAGTGGATATGGACAGCTTGTTCAGACAGCCGGACGCACATCACAACCGTTTACATACGTTGAAGAAGGGAAAATGTATGGCGCCCCGGCACTGTCGACGACACAAAGTTTGTAGAATCGTGGTGCACTTTAGGGTTGTAGGGATGTAGTCATCCATCCGCATTTCTTGTGTCTGTTACCACGTCATATGGCGTGACAGCAGATCTTTAGGCACCAAAAG
This sequence comes from Volvox carteri f. nagariensis, assembly GCF_000143455.1. Taxonomy (NCBI): domain Eukaryota; kingdom Viridiplantae; phylum Chlorophyta; class Chlorophyceae; order Chlamydomonadales; family Volvocaceae; genus Volvox; species Volvox carteri. The sequence continues at coordinate 1,492,678 of NW_003307565.1, forward strand.
AAGCGGGCGGCTGTGGTGAATGCAAGTTGATACCAGTCTTTCCTTTCAGGCATAAACACACGCTGCACGAGGGCGCTGCGAAACACACCTGACGCGCCAGCAACATGCAGCAACCGTTGTGCGTCTTGATAACAGTGCACTGCTATCAGCAGCCTGCCGCGCCGACCGAAGCTGCATGTGCCCAGGTTTAATGCCGCTTGGTGATTATACAAGGAACCGCGCGGCCTTGCAGCGCTCCTCTCGGGTCGGATGAAGGCCTGCTTGCCACCCATGCCGGCAATGCGGTGTACGTTGCCCATGCCCCCTGCTTATGAAGGCTGCTCTTTGCGACCCTGTCGCCGACCCTCTCAGCAAGCCAAGCTAGCGAAGTCCTTATTTCTTTTTTCTCCAGTGAAAGTTTCCTTTTTTAATTCATTAAGATTGCCGCTTTCTTCATGTGTTGCCGCGAGCTTTCCTTTATGTTGGTGTTTATATTTTTTAATTGTCTTTCTCCTTCGTTGTTTTCGCTATTATTTAATTCGCCATTAAGCAGGTCAATTGTTCAGTGGACTCCTGCATGCCCAGTGCTCGGGCCGAAACGGAAACCCTATGAAACTGAAACTGTGCGAAACCTGATTCCGTGTTTTCGGCAAAGAGGTTCAGGAACACCGGAAAGGCCGAAACTAGTTACCGGCCTTTTCGGCCAGCGCCGTACGCGGAATCTGTTTTCAAAGCGTCCGCATGGTCTTTAAGCCTGCGAAACTATGGAATTGTTTGATTTTATGCTAATAATGCCAGAAATAATTTCAGTTTGTTAGCGGAGACCCAGGCACCTCAGTTGATGGCTCTGACCGAGTCAAAAAGAAGGGAAGGAGGCCCCAGGACCACCGTTTGGGTTCACTTCGTTAAGAGGAACTAAAATACCAAGTCAAAGACATGGGGCGTCTCCTGTAAGTACTGTCCCTGCCCTCGGACATGATCTCCCAGCTTTTTTTCCTGTAAGCCACGAGGCTTCATGTAAGATGCTCAGGGATGCCTCTGCAATCGATAATCACTTCTCCCCGAACAGTCCAATCAGCAAACCGTCAGATGCGTGACACTTCCATATACCTAAAACCATAAAACTATATCAAAACCATAAACATTAACAAAGCCAATAAACTTTGGCGCGAAATTTTTTAAGCTCTATTTTGGAAAGGGCCTACGCCCAGTCCCCTTTGGGTATCCCGGCTACGCTTTGGACTGCTCGCCCAGGCTCGCCGGCCAAAGCCGTTTACTTTTGTTGACATGATCGCAGAACAACCTGCTGTCCCAGTTTCCCAAGGTAGCTTTGCTCACGCAACTTCACAGCATCCTTCAGTCCACAATGGTGCAGCCCTTGCAGGGTCCGCCCCGTCGCCTCGACGCCGATTCGCCATGGCAGGATGCCGGGCACCAGCCTGGTTGTAATCAGCAAAAGAATGTCGCACTTTTCCTATGTGCAGCAGAAATGCAGAATAGGCTCCTTCTAGCGCTGAAAAAGCGAAAAAATGTGGTTTCGGGGCGGCAAGTGGAAACGGCCTCTTGTTAGGGATTGTTAGCGGCACAATAAACTTTATTGTCAAAGTCAACAAGCGACTCAGTGGAGCCCCCCTGTCAGCATGCGACTCGGCGCGTAAGGCCCATTTTACGACGTTTGCCATTCAGAGACATAGCAAATTGCAGCATTTCGAAGTTTCCGATAGTTACCGGAGGTTTCGCAAGGTTTCCCAAGAAGGTCAAAATCGGGAACTGTTTCGCAAACGTAGTCTAGGTTTCGGCCGAGCAGTGTGCATGCCAAGGGACATGTGGACGCGCCCGCTCCACTTCGCGCTGTGGCGTTTCGCAGTAGCGGGGGCAACCCGCTGGCCGGTCCTCACAGCAGCCAATCTGGCGTCCGTCACCGCACGCCCGCTACATTTTCACACGCATATGTGTATCCCACCACCGCTCCTGGCTCTTGGAGGCTCTGCCCTTTGCGCGGCCCGCCGTGGGCTTCTCATTTTGGGCGTGTTAATCAAGCCGCTTAATCCCGCGCAAATTTCGCAAGCCCGCGAATTTTGCGCACATACGCGTAAAGCCCGCGCTCCTGGCTTTCGAAGGCTGCCCTTTGCGCGGCCCGCCGTGGCCTTCGCATTCTGTCTGGACGTGTACGAACGCTATATTCGGTTGCTCGTACACTGCGGAACGTTTTTGCGAGGGGCTGCTTAATAACACCGCGCCAAGGCCCTGAACGCAGCGCCTCTTATACGACGTTCCTTCCGGATTGCGCAAAAGTAATTGTGTAACACAGCAAAGGCGTAACCCGGGATGCTCAGATGGGCCTTGCGTCGTTACAAATTGTGTCTCAGTCCGAGCATGCTCGTCCATTTCATCCAACATCTAGGTTCTTGCCCACCTCTTAGGTGGGCAAACCAAATCCTACCTGCCTTATAAAATTTCTTTCCCCAAGTTTCATCTTCGCCCACGAGGATCCATAGGTAGAGCAAGCGCTGTTACTTTTTTTACCGTTCTGTGCATAATTACATATTTTATATATCTTTTCAAACCTAAAAATCCATACTTAGGTGTCCGTTGACGTTCTGGTGAGACTTTCGCTGTCTGGAGCTTCGCGAGCCTCCACCTCGGCTGCAGTTTAACATTAGAACAGCAATAACCGCTATAAATCAATATGGTGAGCTATTATACTACAGTGTCGACGCGTGCAAGGCAAAGTTGTTGGTTTGCCGTACAGTTATTCTCAATTCTTAGTATCCTATCTCCCAAGGCCCACTTGACGCTGTGTCCAATCCAGGGCTGTGGGGCTTCAAAAAATGCCACCGGGTCAAATGGCTCAGCGGTCGCTTCGGCTCGCCCTATCGCAGCAGCGGCAGCGCCAGCCGACCCCAGCCCGCGACCGTCAACGAGCAACGGGTTGAACCCAGAACCGTCCAGGCCGTCCCCGGCAGGAGCTGTGATCCCCTCAAGCGCTGCAACCCAATCGTCTCCTCCTCCCCCAACTTCTCCTCCTGCGCCTTCTTCGGAGGCCGTACCGCAATTGCCGCCACCACCATCACAACCACCATCACAATCACAATCACCATCGCCATCACCGCCACCACCACCACCACCACAACAACAACAACAACAACAAAACCCTGAAGCGACCCAACCAAGCAACGGCCTCCCCGAGCCCCCCAAGCCATGTCAGGTACTACAG
>NW_003307565.1:1495923-1513779 GCF_000143455.1 Volvox carteri f. nagariensis
CATCATCATCATCATCATCATCATCATCACCACCACCATCATCATCATCATCATCATCATCATCATCATCATCATCATCATCACCACCACCATCATCATCACAATCATCACCATCATCATCACCATCATCATCATCATCACCATCATCATTATCACCATCATCATCATCATCATCATCACCATCATCACCATCATCATCATCACCATCATCATCATCATCATCACCATCACCATCATCATCATCATCATCATCATCATCATCATCATCATCATCATCATTTCAGCTGCCGCAAATAAATCCCATTCCAACATCGCCATCCTGACCATCCTGCAGCGGCATTCGACGCACCGTCCAAATCCTTTGTAGTATTCGCAACCTCGCGATGAGGACCTCAGTTCTAGGGGGCTCCTTCATGCGTCGAGGCCGCGGCCGTGAGTTAATGTCGGTGGTTGGTTAGCTTCCGAGTCGAGCTTTCCTCGCGCCTGAGTGGTACGTAAGTCCCTTTTGTTGATCTCCCCCCTCTCCCCCCCAACCCCCCACCCCACACACAAACGTACGCACACACACACACTCACACACGCGTCCCCCCGCGTAGAGGGCGGTGTCGCTGCCGTGGCTGGAGTCCTTCACAGCCGCTTTACCCTCTATTGACTTGACCGCGAACCAAGTCGCGGAGCAGGTCTTGGCGCCAGCCATCGGCAGGTCCAAGCGCACGCCCAATAGCGGCGGCGGAGGCGGCAGTTCGTCAATGTACGGCAGCTGCAGCTACGCAGATGTGGTTCTGGCGGAAGGCGGCGGCGGAGCCGCCTCCGCCGCCGCGGCGGTGTCGATGGGCCGACCGTACCATTACGTCATCCATGCGCGCTCCCGGCGCTTTGGAGATACGGTGGCGATGCTGCGTAAGCATTTCGCGACGGAAGCGCAGCACGCGCAGCATGAGGGGCGCAGCGCGGTTGCGCCCGACGGCGTTTTTGTGTGGCTGGACGTTTTCGCGACTGACCTGCATGATTTCGGTTGCAGTGGAAGTGCTGGTTTCGGCGCCGATGACTTAGGGGACGGAGCCGAGCGCGCCAATGATGATGATGATGACGCGCATCTGCAGACTATACGGGAGGCTGTAGCTGGCGCACAATCAGTTTTGTTCGTATTGGACGACGATGCCGAGGCGTTACGGCGGCTTTTGTGCCTGTACGAGCTTTGGCTTGCGGGCACGTCAGCGCGGCAACTTCGGTTGTTGTCGTACGATCTGGACTTTGAAGCCCTGCGTTACGTGAGTTATATATATGGCGCTCGTGAAGGATGTACTGCGCTGTACGGCATGAGGGTGGCCATATGGTACGGACATAGATTGTGCAGCAGTTCGTTCTCTCCCTGGCTTTCCGACGGGGGCCGACTGGTTCTCAGCTAACGATCCGCTGTTGCCTGCCGCCGCCGCTGCTGTTGTTGCTGCCGCTGCTGTTGTTGCTGTTGTTGCTGTTGCTTCCATTCAAGGCATGATGAAAAAGTAGATTGCTAGATACAAACACATCCATGGGGAAACCTTAATCAGATAGGTAGTACTGCACATTGCGACGCGAAAAGATATAGAAAGTTTTTCAGATGATAAAAGATGTCGTACATACATGTACGGAAGTTCCATGGTGGCTGTTTTAAGGGTGGCTATTACTTTAGGGCTATTACTACTTCGTATAAGATGTCGTAATTTGATCTCCGTACAGGCGATTGCTGATCTGGACCTCGCCGTCGCAATCACCGCCGCCGCCAGCGGCGGCGGAGGCGGCGGAGGCGAGGACGACGTCGTCAATGGCCGCGAAGCGCGCCTCCGCCGCCACATCCTCCGCGAGCTCCTTGGCGACGCTGACGGCGCCGCCAACGGCCCCGCCGCCGCTGCCGTATCCAGGGCCTTACGCGACGCCCTCGTCGGCAGTATCCTGGCGGAGGCTCGCCAAGAGCAGCAACGACTGGAGAGCGGCGCACTTACCGCCGCCGCCAAGTACGACACCGCCGACGGCGGCGACGGCGCAGCCACCGACGATGACGCTGGTGCCAGGTGCTCCGCCGCCGCCATCTTCCGCCTCGACCGAGCCGCTCGGATGCTGGAGGCGCTTGGGCGGATGGCAGAGGCGGAGGTACTGTTCCGCCGCGTGCTAGCGGCGACGGAGGCGGCGCTAGGTACGGAACATCCGGACACACTGACTTCGGCCTCCAACCTGGCTTCGCTGCTACACGACCAGCGGCGGCTGGCTGAGGCGGAGCCCTTGCTTCGTCGAGTGTTGAGCGCCACGCAGCGAGCTTTGGGTGTGACACATCACGAGACGGCGGCCTCCCTGGAAGCGCTGGCCATGTTGCTGGAGCAGCAGGGCAGGATGGTAGGTACCTTAGCGGTAGGATGTATGTATGTGTCAACCTGTGGTTAAAAGACCCTTCGCGCACACCCTCTTTTGCGGGTTTCCACACACACACCTCTTCCTTTCCGCGGCTCCGTGTGCTGCCACCTCTCCTGCCTTTCCCCGCGCTTGAACGCTACGGCCTTTTGATGTCAGCTCCCCCACGGCCAAAAACCCCTTGAAACCCCTATTAAAAAGGCTTAAAAACTCCTAAAAATACTCCTAAAACCCCCTAAAAATAACTAAAAAAATTAAAATAACCTTTAAAAGTTAATAAAAAAACTAAAAAATCCCTAAAAAACCCTAAAACCTGGACCCTGACCCTGACCCGACCTCTGCTGTTGGTATTGTTGGTGGTGGTGGTGCAGGTAGATGCGGAAGCGGCTTTCCGTCGGGCCCTGACCGCGTACGAGGCCGCTCTGGGAGCCACCAGCCGCGACGCCCTGGCTGCCGCCAACAACCTGGCCCACGTGCTGCGGCTCCAGGGATCCCCGGGGCAGCTGGCGGAGGCGGAGGGGCTGTACCGGCGGTCGCTGGCGGGCTACCAGGACGAGCTGGGCCCGGGGCATCCCGACACGTTGGCCGCGGTGAACAACCTGGCACTGGTGCTGAAGGAGGCAGGAAAACTGGAGGACGCGGAGAGGCTGTACAGGTTTGGTTTGTGTGTGTGTGTGTGTGTGTGTGGTACAGGGGCGTGTGTGTGTGTATAATTGGATGGTAATGGGGGAGATTGTGGAAGGACGGGGGGGGGGGAGGGAGCACATATGGGGGGTAGGGGGCCGAGGGGGGGAGGATGGGTGAGTGCACGTGTGTGTGTGTGTATGTGAGGGTTTGGGGGAAGGGGGTATCGAGTCAAAAGGGAACGACCGTCCGGACGGGGAGGTGTATAACACGGGAGGTGTAATGCGCAGAAATGGCACAGCTGAAAATGCGTGAGCATGACGATGAGGATGAGGATGAGGTAATGCCGTAATGCCGTACAACTGTACAGCCAGCAGAGGATGGGGGAGAGAGCATGTGATTAAATGTGGGGGTGAGAACACAACCCACAACATCACCTCACCACATAGCTTATAATTTATAATTTATAATCGTCCCGGAGGACCATCAAAAATGTTCTTTCATGTCTTCTCCCCCCCCCTTTATGTCGCCGCGCCATCCTCCCATGGGGTCCCGGCGCAGCGTGCTGCTGTTTGGTATGCGTGTGTTAGTAAAACACGCCGTATGTTGTCGTACGTTGCCGTACGTTGTTGCTACAGGCGGGCTTTGGAGGGCAGCGAGTTGGCCCTTGGTCCCGGCCACCCGCACACCCTCTCCGCCGCCAACAACCTGGCAGCGGCGCTGCAGGCGGAGGGGCAGATGGCGGAGGCGGAGGGGCTGTTCCGTCGTGCCCTCCAGGGCCGGGAGGAAGCGCTGGGGCCCGCACATCCCGACACGCTCGGCTCTGTGAACAACCTGGCGGTACTGCTGCAGGCGCATGGCCGCTACGAAGATGCCGAGCCGTTGTTCAGGTGTGTGCATGTATGTATGTATGTACGCATATGTGTATTGTTGGGTTGGGTTGGGCGTAGGTTGGGGACATTGGGGGGGAGTTGATTCTGATTAGTAAGGGGGGACGTAAGGGGCGTTAGGGATCTCAGTAAATCTCGTCATATACACACATATACATACTACTTGGTTAGGCACTACTGGTAAGGCACGCACCAATGCCCACGGGAGATCCCGGAATCGAGACCTGTCAGGGTCGAAAATCCCTCCGATGGTGGAAGGTATTGCGCCCCAAGTTGATGGACGGTGGTGACCTGGGATAAAGTTAACCTGCGAGCCGACCAGGAACGGAGTTGGGCCGCTGTTGACCCGGCAGATTCCGTTGGATGCTGGTGGTGGGTGCGGAACCTGAGCGGATCCACCGAGAAGTTGGCTAGGGTGACTGGAATGAGGGTGCCCCGAAATACCGGGCAAGGCAGGGTTTCGCAGGGTAGCTGCCACGGGCGAAGACATACCCCCCTGTTTCACACATCATATACATATGCACACATATACGTAAATGTAAATAGCTATAATTACATATACATACATGCATATGTAGGTTGAAAACCCGCATTAAATTAAAACACAGCCCAGGACCCGCACATCCCCATATCGAACCCTACACCTGACATAACCTGCTCTCCTCGCATCAGCAGACATTACCGACGCGTGCTGTGTGTCTGCTGTGGTTTTAAGTACTTTATGCGTCCACCTGCGCACCTTCCGGCCTCAGACGCGCTCTGGCCGGGTGGGTGGCCGCTCTGGGGGCCTCGCACCCCGACAGCCTCACCGCCGCCTGGAACCTAGGGGTGGTGCTGGAGGCGATGGGCAAGACCGAGGAGGCTTTGGAGGTGTACCGGCAGGAGGCGGAGGGGCGGGAGAGGAGGGGGGAGGTGGCGCGTGTGGCGCAGCGGCGGGCGCATATTGCCAAGCTGGAGGAGAGCAGCAGAGCCTGAGTCTGAGCCTGAGGCCAAGGAGCAGCGGGCGGAGGGTCTTGGGGTACGGCAATTGAGAAGTTGAGAGGATCTGGGGAATGGAGGTGTGGCGGTTAAGTGGCGGTTAAGTGACGGTTAAGTGGCGGTTAAGTGACGGTTAAGCAGGTCCAGCAGGGAAAGAAGGGAGCACTACATTACTTCCACAACATACGGCAGAGGGAAGTGTACAAAGGGGGTCCCTCAGATTTCGGATTTCGCCCTCGTCAGCATAACCGTGTGTACATACATAATGGAAATATATACCAGCTACCTAGAAGTACATAATATAAATATTGAAAGAGAAGGGAGAAGTAAAGAAGTACGGAGGATGTACGGCGATGGTTAGATCAAAAACTGAACAAAAACTTTTGGCCCAATGGTCGTACAGGAGTCACGTGTTCGTTGGGTCGATAGTTATCGGCCCAACGGTAAAGGCGCATCCGCCGGTGCATAACAAAATTAACACCTTTAGTGGGTTGTCATTGCCATTGCACACATTATATTTCTGGGCTGAAAACATCGGATCAGACTTGCCACATCGTATTATTTATGACCGAAAATACCCAGTACGACATCGTACACGAGGGCCGGCCACGCCGGGAAAGGCCCAAAACCAAATATCAAAACTCCTCTCCCCACACACACAGTTATAAGTATATATATGCATGCGGCCCTGCTAGCGCGAATCCGTCCACAATAGCAACAAAAAGCGGACACCATATACACCGGATAGGGTGATGACTCGCATACGAGTCTCACCATGATGCGAATCGCCAATCAAAAATAAACGAAAAGCTGGGCCCGGAATGAATCTCGCGCCTATATAGCGGCTTTGCGTTTCCAATTCGCGCGCGCCTGGGAGTGATGAGTTTTTTTGGTCCACAAAAATGCGATGTTGTGAAGGGGCTGTTGGACAGCGGACAGCTTCTGTTGCTCACGTAATATGTTTATATTCCGGCGGACAACCTTCTGCTAGCCTACCTGCGGAAAACGGATGTCTTTTTGTTTTCTTTCTTTTATGAAGCGCACGGTGTCCCCAGCAATACTATTAATATTCGGACGTGCAGGGTGTTTTTTTAACAAAACTCTGAAGCTCACGACCAGAGGAGGGGGTTATAATACTGCTGCTGCTGCTGGCGTGTCACCGAGGTGTTGTGAGGTGAGGTGGATAGAAGACATTTGGGAGACATGATTGCTTATTTTTAACGTTGCATATGCAGAATGGTATGCAATGAATTTGGCCGCGGGGGCATACGTATCATAAACGTACCTCTACACCACACACACGTACATTATGTATGGGTAAGATATACACACATGTACATTACGACATTGTAATTTTATAATTACGAACATCTGCGCGTGGTGTTGCCTTCCCGGCCAAAGCCGGTGGGGGTCTACCGAGGGGAAACCTACGATTGTCGTGCAAAGCGCCCCACCAAGCTTTTTCCGGATCCTTACTTGTATATATGGAAGTATGTATGTGACAACTGCGGCTGCTGCTGTTGCTGTGGTCCAGCAACCGACTTCATGCGCGCAGAGAGCGCTCTCCATTTCACCATAACCTAAAACCCCAGTGTCTTTTATATTAGTCCTGAAAGTCACAACTCCTGAAAGTCACAACTCCGCAGACGACTTATCATCCCATTCATTTCCTAGATGCCATCCTCATCGCCATCTCCGCATTCTTCTTTTGGGCTTTGCATCACCCAAAATCCACCAACACAAACATACACACACAGGCAAACCTGTGATTCTTGCCGCTCAGGAATTTACTTGAAACACAACAGGGAACACGAATCAAGGTCTAATAAAAACCGCAAACACAAAAAGCGAGAGGAAAACTTAGTGCAACATTAGCACCACTATCCCAGCAGCTAAAAGGTCGCCAGCAGCATCCGCCAAAATGTCAGCCGACTTGCATCCCCAGCTGTACACACTGTACTGCACTGTACTGCACTATACAGGACCGCGCCTTCTTTACTGCTGCACACCAAGTACTGCTGGCACAGCTTGTAATCGGTAAAAAAGCCAGCCAGAAGGGGAAGTGGGGCCGAGGCCATGTAATGCACGGCTGCCCGCTAACCACCACAACCACCACCAAAACAACTTTTTAAAAACTGGAAAAACTGAGAGGAAAAAACCCTAAGTTCCTGCAACTAGGCTGCCACAGCAGCTGGCTTCAGGCCGGAAGTCTCTGCTCCCGTCTTCTGCGCCGAATCAGCTGCCACCGCTGCTGTAGCGGTGGTGGTATTGGCCGCATCCATCCGTCGCGCCAACAATGCTCGAGCAACCCTGGAGCCATTCGGCCGGCCCAGTGCCGTACTAATATATTCGCTAGCGTGCAGTACGGCATCCATGTCGATGCCATGTTCGATGCCGTACCCGTCCAGTAAGTACAGCACATCTTCCGTCGCGACGTTGCCCGTCGCGCCTCGAGCGTACGGACATCCCCCGAGGCCTGCTACAGATGAATCGATTACACTCACACCCAGTCGGAGCGCTGTAAGGATGTTGGCGATGGCCATGCCGTACGTGTCGTGAAAATGTACGGCAAGGTTTTGCGGCTGGACGTGGGACAATGTCGCCTGTGGCAAGCATCATACCCGCATGGATGGGACGTACATACATATATACATACTTATACACACATGAATGGGTACTGGGCAGTACGGCAGTACGTGAGAGTTTCATCCAGCTGAGATTGGCGACCACGAACGATCAAGTTAATATAGAGAGGAAGCACACAAGAGAAAGACGAAGAGCAACAAACAAAATCAGGGCATGTAAAAGCTCATACATACCTTTAACATGTCCTCCACGGACGCGGGTGTGCCTACACCAATCGTGTCGGCCATGGAAACCTGCATTACCGTACAACAGTACGTACAGAGTGTGATACGACGTACGAACATATACGGAACAACACCATATGTGAAATGTATAAACATGTATGTATGGAAAAGCCACTGCGGCTGCTTTTTAAAGACGCGATAAAAACAATTCCTGACGAAAGAAAATGAAAGGACAAGAACCTTTTAGGTGTTCCATGCCACGCCAGCTTTTTGGGAACCGCCAGTACAGAAACAAAACTTGTGAAGTAGCGATTGTACGACAGATCACCACCATCACACGTGGCCGGCTTGCACGACATGCCGTACAAACCGTACCTCGTAGCAACCCATTTGTTGCAGTGCAACAGCCACGTCAGCGGCCGCCTGGGGGTCGATGCGGCCCTCGTAGGGGCACCCGACCGCGCAAGACACATACCTGCGTGTAAAACACGTGCCGTGTGCATGTGTATGTATGTGTATGTATGTATGTGTGTTAATATCCAAAATATTTGTGGACATAGCAGCTCAATGGTATTGAGTGTTTCCTTGCCAAGGAAAATGTTGCGTGTGTCTGTATGTATGTAGTTTGTTGTGCAAATGTGTACTACGGGAAGTGGGGAGATAGGAGTACTAGGGGGTGCATACGCACACTCGCACTCGCATTGGCCTGCAACCACCGCAAGCATGGACAAGCACGTGCCGGCTCAGAAGTGAATTCGGAGTCAGTATTATTACGCACGCATGAAAACACACAAACTCCCGTACGCACACACGTCATCCCGTACACACTCTCAGGACAACACAGCGCGGCATGCCCACGGTCACAGCCAGCCAGGCACCCGGAATTAAAAAGTAGAGCTATATTGTTGTTGTTGTTGTTCTCGCAGGTTAACTTTATCCCAGGTCACCACCGTCCATCAACTAGGGGCGCAATGCCTTCCACCATCGGAAGGACTTTTGACCCTCATGGGTATCGATCCCGGGATCTCCCGGGGGCAATGGTCGCGCCTTACCAGTGGTGCCAAACCCTATGAATTGGGTGTGTATATATTGTCATAACGTCATATCATACAAGTAGAGATGGTGTGCGCGCACACAGACGCACATACATACATCCAAGGCGACGGCTGGCAGAGGTTAAGGCCTGACTTCTGCTCCCGGCCGACCCGGGTTCAAATCCGCCTGCCGGCTCCTCGGGTGTTTGAGGAGTGTTGAAATGGGAGTGGCCCCCCATCATATGGACGATGTAGGACGTGATAAAATCAACTTGCGAGCTAACCAGGAACTAAGGTGATGCGCCGTTGATCCGCTAGATTTGGTTGGATGCTGGTGGTGAGTTGCCGAACCCAACGAATACATTCTGAAGTCGAATGGGGTGACGGATTAGGGTGCCACTCTAGCAGGGGAGAGCAGGGACTGCCCCGGGAAAGGGGGCCGCTGGCGAAGTTAACCACCCTGTAACAACATACATACATACATACTCACCCTCTGACCAGGGCTCCCGCAGCTATCGCCTCCTTCGCCACCTTCTCAAAGCGCCTGCGGGCACGCTAACAGCCGCAAATGTGTATGTCTGTATGTCACGGGAAACAGCGAAACGGAGTCGTCGAGCGCAATCAGTCCCTCTTCACACTCCCGCACGCCTTGGTCTCCCAGCTATCACCTGCCCGCTGCCTGCCTACTTCCCTCCCTTTCCCCCCACACTACCACCCTCCCTCCCTCCCACACCCCTCCATGGGCTCTTCCACATTCCGTTCCGTACACCAGCCCCTTCCGTACACCAGCCCCTTCCGTACACCAGTCCGTTCCTTACACCAGTCCGTTCCGTACACCGCTCTCACTTGAGGCTTTCCGCCACATTGCAGTTGATGTTCCGCTTACTGAAGGACTCACTGGCCGCTGCGAACACCGCCACCTCGCCACACTGGGAGGCTAGGGCGCCTGCGAGTCCCTGTCGGAGGCGGCGTGGAGGAGGAGGTCGGGGTCAGGTAGACCGCGAGGCATGTGGGGTAGATCGGCAAGGGGCATGCGGGTCGGAAGAGCAGGGGGGTGTTGTTAATGATGACGATGATAATGGCGATGATAATGGTGATGATGATGATGGTGATGATAATGGCGATGATGATGATGATGATGATGGTGATGATGATGATGGTGGTGGTGATGATGATGATGATGATGATGATGGTGATGATGATGATGGTGATGATGATGATGGCGATGATGATAATGGCGATGATGATGGTGATGACGATGATAATGGCGATGATAATGGTGATGATGATGATAATGGCGATGATGATGGTGATGATGATGATGGCGATGATGATGGTGATGACGATGACAATGGCGATGATGATGGTGATGATGATGATGGTGATGATGATGGTGATGATGGTGATGATGATGGTGATGATGATGGTGATGATGATGGTGATGATGATGGTGATGATGGTGATGATGATGGTGATGATGATGGTGATGATGATGGTGATGATGATGGAAGTGTGCTACAGCCATGATAGCAGCGACAACAACAGCAGCAACAATTAGAAAAACTACTACAGAAACAACCAAGTTAAAGGCCATGATAATATTAATAAACACGTGTGTACTGTTGGGCGTCCTAATTGTATGTTGTATTCATTTTCATTGTAACATTCTCCATATCAATTACGTAGCAAGGACACAATGTGCCGCGTACCTGCATGTTGGGGACTAATACGGGGTACGACACTCCTGCTTGCCGCTTAATCCGCGCCATCACCTCCTTGGCATCACCCAGCTGCGGAACCCACTTGGGGGATACAAAGCTGGTGGCCTCGATTTTCTGCATGCGTGACAGCAAACTTGTACGGCGTAACTGTACGGGAATCTGGCACGGTATCAGGAGATGCCACCAGGGGCTTTGCGCGGACTGATCTGGGCTGCTCCACAATTTAAACTGAACGGCCAACGAACCCGGCGTTTCTTCCCCCCGGCCGACGGTCCCCAAGAATCCGGGCATAGACACCTGATATCAACCTGCGCAAATTATAGGAGCTGCACAAACACACCTTAAAGCCTGCATTAGTCAGCATGTCAATAAAGGCGACCTTGACATCTGTGGGAATTGCCTGCGAAGGGATGGAGAGAAACGAAAGCGTTGCAAACGATTAAGGTGTCGCGGTGCATGTGTATCAAAGGGAAACATACATATGCCACACCTTTTGCTCATTTTGGAGGCCATCGCGCGGGCCAACCTCGTAGATGGTGACCCTAGTCGGGAGGCCATTCGCGGCAGCTGATGGCTGGGAGTGTAGTAGTGCTTGGAGCGCTGCCCTAGATGATGTGCTGATTTGGTTATCAGATGAAGCGTATCTGCGAAAGTTGCCCGCAGAGGTTGCGCAAAGTCGCTGTAATACCTGCATGACAATCCTGTTTTCCTGCAGGGTTCTGACAACCGACAATTTTTTTCCTTCACGCTACGGTTTATTTATGGCGCTTATCTAAATGACCGGGCTGTACGCAGCGACCTGTTGCACACGAGTAGCCGAGCCTCCGCTGTGGAACTTCACGTACGGCAGGGGAAAAAGGTTTCAGGGTTGTGGTGAAAGACACCCCTGACATTACCAGTTGGTGTTAATACTACTCAAGATGCCGAATGGACGTGTGGAGTTGCAATCCAACGACATTGTTTACCTGCTCAGCCCTCCTGCCCAATTGCCAGGACAAATCGGCCATGATTCATTAAACAACCTGCGTAGTTATCAAAATGTGTATTTGATGCCTAGTAATTTAATGTGTCGTAGATTCGCGTATCAGCGAAGAACCTTTGTACCCTTTAGCAAACCGGACGAGCACCAAGGATTCCCCGCAGGTACATCATGGTCATTTTAATTCAGGAACCGGTACGTATAACATAGGTATTGATGGCGTTGGCGAAACATGGTGTCAGAGAAAACTGTTGTGACCTCCGCCAGCCCCAACATGGCACCGCTGGGTTGTGTTCAGGCGCTGCTTGCTTCCCTTGCGACATGTCGCTGGCCGATTTAAGCTGAAGCGAAAGAGATCAATCCTACTTACTCGGTGGTGCTTCGTGTTTTTTGGCCGCGTCAAGGCAGCCTCAGCAACGCCCACCGCCTCGAAAGGCTTGACCAAATCAGCCCACAGCAAGCTTGGCCGGGGTATTAGATAGTATGGGTGCTTGCCTTTGTAAGACATACGACGACCGGAGCGACGCTTCAGGCCGTCGGGACCCTTCCCGGAAGCGCTCGCGCAGCGGCTACGGGGCAGGCAGCGGGCGCTCATGTGTCGATCGTAATGGCAGTAGACATCTTGTACCGGTTCCGGATTTCGGCATCAGCTCTCTGTACCGTGTCATGGAGCTCCTCGGGGAGGGCGGCACCGGTCAGACATGGCTATGTCAGGACCTAAAAACTCACAGACGAGTTGCTATTAAATTCATTCCAAGGTAATATTCCATGCAAATGCCCTGGAACTTTAATTAGACCACCCCTTCGTCTTGCGGCGAGAGAACCTACCTATGGCATCGGCCTGCCACTCGCTCAAAACCCCAAGTATGTTTCCACCCTTTCTCAGCGCTCTCCACTCTTTTCCTTCTTTCCCCTTTTTTCCTGCGTCAATTGTCGGGCCAGATATTGGATTCCTCGCTTTATGCATTTCCAATATATTTTCAAATCCGCTCTCGCTTTCCGGATTCAGCCCCTTACCCTCCCAGTTCTCCGGTTTTCCAGCCAAGGATGGTTTTCTTGTTTTCATTTGAAATTCTTGTTTCTCTCCTGTTCCCGTGCTCCAATCCTCTCGAAACACAATAACAGGCCTCTGGCCAAGGTGCTCATCCCTATGGTCAGCCAGGAAATCCAGGTACGGCACATTTACGAGCTTGTGAAGGTCGTCATTCCTAAAATATAAAGGACACCCCAGTCGCAATTTCAGAAAACCCTAATTGGCCTCAATTCACCCTCTTACTTTATTCCACGCCTATAGCACTCCCAGAGAGCGAGAGCTCCGAAACCATGTCACGTTGCATCCCCTTACACAAAGACCCACATCATCATCATCATCATCATCATCACTCATCATCATCATCACTCATCATCATGGGGCATCTGGGCTTGTGTTCCCCGCACTCCATATCCCATTTCCATGGAAAGTGACCGACACTCATACATACGTACATACGTACATACATACATACCAGCAGCGGAATGTGACAGCAGTAATAGGACCCGAGGGGTCCCCGGCGTTTTTGCCGATCCCAACAAGCCGGTTGTATGTATGTATGTGTCGTTGTGTTTAAATGATCTGGGCCGTCGTGAGGTAAAGGCCGATACTGCTACGCGGACAAGTTTCCCGAAGTGAGATAGATCGTAGTCACCAGCGACACATGCTAAACACATACTGAACAGTTATTGAGCAGGTGTTCCCCACAGAAGAGTGATATCAAGGGCCCTCAGGAACAAGCTGTGCTGTCACAATCTGTAAAATTTGTGAGCAGTAGTGTCCATAGTGTCCATAGACCGTGTTGTATCACGACTTTTTCGGAAAAGAACCCGATCCGACCTCAGGATCCGGTGATAAGCCCTCCAGGATACTACAGATCATTCTTCTTCAAGCTTACCAAAGATATCATGGCACGGCCTCTAGACCATGCTATACAAAATGAATCTAAAGACGATGTATATTTCTGGGTCCTATCTATTAGACGATGATCCTGTCTACAGACGATATAAAGAATTATTTTAACGACGGTAGCGGTGATGGCGACTGGGTGCTGGTGGACGGCTAGGATCAGCCATAAGCATCAAGGATATCTAAAGGTCCAATTAGGTGGAACAATGAGGCAACTAGGAAACCCGTAAGGGGACAACCCTTTAGTTCCCCTTTAGGGGATGACGGTAGGAACTACGGGGCTGTTTTCCTATCTATTTTCCTAAGGATGCTCTGGCGGACAAAGCAGAGGGTCATCCTGCTACAGTGACGACAAGCTCAGGGTAGTGCCCCCGCCGCCGCCACCGCCGCCGCCGCCACCGCCGCCGCCGCCACCGCTGGCACATGCAACCAAACCTTTTTATGAAAGCATAGAAGGTTGACCGACCTGTTAACGAAGGGAAAATGACATTGGCGGTTATCATGTGTGTGAGTGTTTGCGTGTGTTTTTGTGTTTTTCTGCCTCCTCCCCCCGGGTCCCAGCTCCAAGCCCAGCTGTCGGAAGGCCACTTGGGCCTGGTCCGCATGGAGTCCGCACTGCTCAGCAAATCTCATCTGGGTCTGGTAAGCGAGTGGGGGGGGGGGGGGGAAAGAGGCCAGGCGGGGGAAGAGGCCAGGCGGGGGGGGAAGGGGGGGGAAAGAGACCATGCGGGCCCCGGTCGGGGGGCCGGGGGATATTTAGCGGGGACGGTAGGGAGGCAGTTTCCGTTTCATAAGTCGTCTTTGAGACAGCATCTCCTTGCTTTGTGCTCCGGTTTTTTGTGGTAGGATTGGAGCCGTCTTTGTGCATTCTCTTTGAAGCATTTCCTTGCGCATTCTTGTGTGTGTGCGGTATGCCGGTCAATTCAACACAATGGCGATATCGAAAGATAGCTACCGATTGAGGCAAACGATGGATTTTGGTTAAGTGGTATCGCAGCAGACTCCATTTGCATCGCGCTGCATGTAGAGAGGGAGCCACCGAACCCCCTGCCTTCCTCCTCTAGCCTCAAACAAAGCAATTCCCTTTGGCATGTGTAAAGTATGTATGTATGTATGTATGTGTGTATGACTTAGATTACACTGTGGGCCGCGAGAGCCGGGGGCCGAAGCCGAATGTGTGTATGTATGTGTACATGTAAATGTATACAAATATTCCAGGTCATGGAGTATGTTGATGGGGGCACTCTAACCCAGTACGTCACCAAGCGTTCACACAACAAGGGAGAGCGGGGCGGACTGCACCTCACAGAAGATGAGGCACGCTACTTCTTCCGCGTGAGTCAGGAAGGGGCGTCAGGGTTTTGCCGTGTCGCGGTTTATTGTTTGCTTATGTATGGAAGTGGGTTGGGAGGGAATGCTGCGTGAAATCCCTGAATGCCTTCATTTTGCACACCAACGGTAATGGCGGGAACTACTTCAAAAAATCCTCATGTCTTGGTTTGTTGCCAGCAGCCCCAACTGCTACTACTGCTGCTGCTACTACTGCTACTGCTGCTGCTATCACTGTGCTGGCGCGGGGCCGTCAGTATCGCATGTATAGCTAGATGATTAAAGTTTTACTGACGGCCCCGCGCCGAGGGCTGGCTTATTTTTTATTTTTTATTTACTTTTCCTTCACTTCCTCTTTATTTAACATCCCCATGTTGGTTCCCCATGCCTAACATACATCCCCCTACACACAACTGTGCTTCGGCACAAATGTTAAAATTGGAAAAATATAGAGAAGATTAGCATGGCCCCTGCGCAAGGATGACACGCACAAATCGAGAAATTGCTCCAAATTTTAAGGGACCATGCCCCAGCGACTTCATCATGTGCTCATGCGTTTTCGGTTAGGCTGTCGGGAGTTAGAGGTTAATAGGCCTAATGGGCGTGTGCGCACCGCGCGTACCTGCAGGCTTTGTGAGTGTGGAGCGGTTGAAGATGAGTTGCATGTTTTCGAAGAATGTCCCGCTTACAAGAGCATACGGGCTAAGTATGATGGTGACCTAGTCCTTACGGGGCGCAGCATGCGCACCATTATGACTGAGGCGCCACCCCTGGCATTTGCCAGGTACCTCTCGGAAATTTGGGAGGCCAGGCACGTCGCGCTGAGGCGCTTCGCCCTGAAGCGGACGAGGGAGAATGAAGATGACCTCCCGCGTACCCGCATCAATACCAATACAACGTCCATGGCCCCCCCGGCTTTTACGGACACACCCGCACTTGTGTGCGGAACTTGTAACTTGTAACACAACGAATCCAACCGTCCATCCAACCAACCGCCCATCCAACCAACCGCCCATCCAACCAACCGTCCATCCAACCAACCGCCCATCCAACCAACCGTCCATCCAACCAACCGTCCATCCAACCAACCGTCTATCCAACCAACCGTCTATCCAACCAACCGTCCATCCAACCAACCGTCCATCCAACCAACCGTCCATCCATCCCCCCCAACGCATGCCTGCGTGCAGCTGCTGATCTCGGCCGTGGAGTACTTGCACTCCTCGCATGTGGCTCATAGAGGTAGGTCCATCTGTATTGAGCCTCATCCAATCACGCAGTAATGGTGGTGTCGAAAGATGCCAAAATAATGAAATGCCAAGTGTTTATTATACACAAGTGTATATTTTTTGGTGTTGTAGTGTTACATACCTGGAGCTAGGGTTGTATATTCGTTAATAAATGTATCTGTACCGGTGTGTTTCTGTATATATATGTTTTTCTCACTACTAATTCGCGGTTGTTCGCATATCGGTGCTGGTCACTTGTGTGCTGGTCTTACATCGTTCCACCTTTTTTGTTGTTTTACATATGGCACATTTAACCACCTCTTTGTGTATGTACGGCATGTCGTACATACGCGTGTTTCCCGTATGTTTCTTCGTCCGATCCTTTGATGCTGTACGGAACTTAGATTTGAAGATGTGCAACGTGGTGCTGACTCAGCGACGGCCGCCGACCCTGAAGCTGTGTGACTTTGGATTCGCGAAGGGGTGGGACGAGTCCAGCATGATGAACACCCGCATCGGCACACCCGTGTACATGAGCCCGCAGGTACGGGTGAGGGTAAGGGGTAAGACAAACCACGAGCGAGTGAAGGGAGGAGGAGGAGGGAAGGAGGAGGGGAGGGGGAGGGAAGAGGAGGAGGGGTAAGACGAATCACTGCTGGCGAGTGAAGGAGATACCAGATTAAATAGACGGATGTATTGCCCAGGGGAAGACAAATGCTGCAGGAAGGGAGGGGGTTGAGGGTTTTAAGTGCGTGTGTGGGGGTTGGGGGGGAGTGTTGAAGAGTGAGGTGTGAAGGGTGTGAGGTATGATGATGTGGTTAAAGTGGGGTGATGGAGGTGGTGTCGTTGGCTGGCTGGAGTGGTTAGGGTTTTACGGTTTTACGGTTTTAAACCCTGCCCTGCCTTGCCTTGCCCTGCTTTTTCTTATTTCTCTCCGCCTCCCTCCCTCGTCCCCCCTCCCGCCCTCCCTCCCCCCTTCCCTCCCTCCTTCGTCTTTCCCCCTCCCTCCCCCCGTGGCAGTTGACTCCTTGCTTCTTGCGTGTATTCTTGTATGTATTCTTGCATGTATTCTTCCCACCGTTCACCAAAAAACCCTGCTTTGTCTGTCTGTCTGTCTGTCTGTCTTGTCCTCTAAAGTTGATCGCTTCCAAGACGGAGGGTAAGAAGTACAGTGCCACAGCTGCCGATGTATGGGCGTGTGGTGTGATGCTGTTTGCGATGCTGCTCGGCCGCTTTCCGTACGACCATGTGGGTCATCCGGATCCAAACAGCTCAGGCGCACACTACGAGGTATGTACGACGTACGACAGTTTGAACCGGTCGTTTTTCTTTGTTTGGCTCCCTAGCTCATCCTGCACCGCGCCACGAGCTCTTGTTCCACACACATACATACATACACACATCCTGACATGTTGTGTCCTGACACCTCACCCCCCCATTTCTGTAGTAGCTGGTTGACAAAGTGCGGCACACATATCAACTTTACAAATACGCGCTCGAAGCGCTTTTGATTCCAGCATCTCTTCGGGAGGCCTTTTCAGGGGCCAGCTAATACACATTCGCACACATCCACCCTCGTGCCCCTCCCTTCCCCGGCCCCCGCCCAGTTTTGTCCCGATGATTCCAACCCGCTCCTCTTCCTTCCCCCAAACACATACACTCTCTTCCCCCCCCCCCAAGTCGGTCAGTTCTACGTCTGGTACACTCTTGCCCTGGCAGCAGCTTCATTCGTTCACGTGGTTCGTCTTTTCCCCCCCCCCCCCCGTTCCGTCCCCCCCAGGTATGGGCTGAGCAGATGAAGGCCGGCGGTGGGGACTGGCAGGCTGCGCCCCGCGTGGCTCCCCACATCAACCTGCTCAGTGAGGAGTGTAAGGACCTGCTGGGGCAGGTGCGTGGGTGGGTGGGAGGACACCCGCCGGGGTTTGGGGGGGGAGAAGA
>NW_003307565.1:1514035-1514845 GCF_000143455.1 Volvox carteri f. nagariensis
TTCTGTGAGCAAAGACGATTCCAGTAAATTTATGGATTTCGGTAAGGCTGTCGTACAGATTCATGATGTTCAGTTCCAGTGAATTCTTACAAACGATTCTTGACAGCCAGGTCAGTTTTCAGAAGATTTCATGATCATAATTGATTCGCATATTTCGTGATAAGCTCATCATTACTGTGCAGCTATCGCGCTACAACAAGAGCTGAGTACAACTACACGACCACGGACCAAGAGTGTTTAGGAACTGTCCTAGCACTTGAAGAGTGGCGCTGTTACCTCGAGGGTGCATCGGATGTCACTTTAGTCACCGATCACCAACCGCTGGTCTATTTGCAAGATCAGCAAAGCGCCGATAAACTCTCTCGACGACAAGCTCGTTGGTTGGAACGCCTCTCACGTTTCGACTTTAAATGGGAGTACCGACCCGGACGAATCAACGTTGCTGACCCTCTCAGTCGGGTTCACGACGTGGTGCTGAACGTGCTTACGGCATCGCTGATTGGCAGCGATATTGGGCGCCGAATCCTAAGCGGGTACGACGGCGATCCCATGCTCAAGAAGAGCTCGGTAGCAAAACTGCAGCTTAAACGGAAAGACGGCTTCTGGTATTACGGTTCCCAGTTGTACGTTCCGGATGTGCTTGACTTGTGAAAGGACATCATCCACGAAAATCACGATGTTCCTTACGCTGGCCACCGCGGCATTGACCGCACCAAAAAAGCGATCGCGAAACATTTTTGGTGGCCCGGGTTGGATACTAACATGAAGGCCTACGTTAGTACCTGCCCTTCTTGTCAGCGCAATAAGGCT
>NW_003307565.1:1514895-1559194 GCF_000143455.1 Volvox carteri f. nagariensis
AACGAGTGAAGCTGCTGCCAAGGAAAGAGTGTACAAGAAGCAGAACTGAGCAGTAGGCGGTTTTGAAGGCGGCGACCTCGGGCTGATGTAATGATGATGACGGGGGGGCCGGGGGGAAAGGCGGGGGAAAGGTCGGGGGGGAGGGCAGGGGAGGAGGTGTTACATCACACGACTTTTCAGGAACGTACCGATCGGCGGTGATGCAGATTCCGGGTGATATGCCATATCCATAATGCAACAGGAGGGGGGAGGAGGAGGGGTCGGTCAAGTGACGTTGGATGTGCGGAGGTGGAGGTGGAGGTGGTTCGGTCGGTTTATGTGGGTGTGGGTGCGTCTGATGGCTTGGGGTTGTTGGGTGGCTGGGGGGGAGTTTGGAGACGCTTTTGTGTGCGATGAGTTCCGCTGGTGAGGAGCTGCTCAGGTGCGTCCCCGACGTCTCAAAATGAATGTATGTATGTATGTGTGTGTGTGCTTTGGCGCAGATGCTGGATATGGATGAGAAGCGGCGGATCACAGTGCCCGACATCCGGAAGCATGCGTGGTATGCGATGGAGCTACCGCCGTACTTGGACGAGGCGTTTCAGGTGGGACGACGTGGCGTGTGTGGGCGCACCCACATACCTTTAGATGCTTTGTGTTGTTACCGTGTTGTTGCTGTGTTGATTACAGCCAACTTTAAAATTTTGTTATTTGTTGAGTTTTTATGCCAAAATCCTTTTCAACGGTTTTGTAACCGCTTCTCTTGTACGACATGTCAACCGCATGTACGATACAGGATTTTGAGGAGCGCCAGGGGCGATTGGCCAGGGTGATGGAGGCAGCGACGGAGGCGCAGGTGGGGGGGTGGCAATGGCGGTTTCATGCTGTGTTTTGTATTCGAGCTTTTTGAGCTTCATAAGTTTTTTCCCTCCTGCCATCTTCATACACCCAGACGGCACATCTTAACCCCGCATGCCGCCTTTGTCGGTGATTACATATCCAGTGTAACATAACCCCACCCCACCAAACCATGGGTATTTGGTGTTCTTGCACGGTGCACGAACGAAGCTGTGCTATTTATTTTAGAGCTTTTAAAGATACACTGGGTCCTGCGGCGGTAGCTGTCGACTTGTCAGTTAACTAATTGGTTCCGGAGACGACATCAGTCTCGCCGGGACATCGTACAACTAAACTTATTGTTATATTGTTTGTTTATTATTATTATTATTTAAATTATTATTATTATTATTATTATCATTATTATTATTATTATTATTATTGTTATTATTCGCCAGTGGTTCGTCTTACCCACCCACCCACCCACCCCGCGCCTTCCATTCCAAACCCCCCGTGTTGACACCGCGGGGGGCTCACTAGATCAAGCGCCGTGACAAGGCCGTACACGATTTAATTGTGCTGGCCGGCCAGCCGTACAATACCGAGCCGGTCAGCAAGCGCGCCGTATCCGGCCCCATCTCCGCCATCTTCGAGGTGCCCTCCATCAAGGAGTGTGAGACCGCATCGGCTACCTCAGCAGGCGGCAACAATCACTCGGCCGCACTCAGTCCCGCGACTTCCCCTGCCCGCAACGGCGGCTGCGACGGCGGCGGCGGTGGTACGGCAGTAGCAACATTACAACACGGGCATCAGGGTGAGAAGCAAAAAGGGCAGGTGCCGCCGCCGCCGCCGCAGCAGCAGCAGCAGCAGCAGCAGCCTACGGATGGAGGAGATGGGTTTATGGCGGCGGTGAATCCGCCGCCGCCGCTGTCGCCGCCGCCGCCACTCCCTTCGACACCTCTCCAGCAGGCTCTGAGCTCCTGTCTTATTGACGGCGGCGGCAAGGTTCTCACCGCGGAGTGCACTCAGAGCGAGCCCGAGGTTATCATGATTGAGCTGGCGGCCGTAGCGAAGAGGACCAAGGCAAGTGGTAGCTTGGTCGGGTAGCTTTCATGCGGGGCCTCCTCCGTTATTACACTGTCATATGACTGATATAAAAAAAGACCTGCAAAGTGCGGAAAGATAGGCAAAGGAAGGAAAGGGTAGGGCTCGGTGCGGGGGGGGGGGGCTATACCTACACTATACCCCGAAGCAGCAAACCAAGGCCACTTACTTTGACACAAACCAACCTGTACTACGCTTCAGGACGACAGTACCTACATCAGTACCAACGAACCGCTTCTTGTCAGGCTGCAGTACCCCTTAATACCCAGTACCTACAGCTCTACAAACATGTACCCGGAAAAAATTTTAGTTGACCAGCATCGTCGCGGGACACACAGCGACACATCCCGGAGGCACACCATCATGCCGTACAATTTCCACCGTGCCGAATTTACAGAAAGCCTTGGTTTCCTAACGTTCCACTCCGCTAGAACTAGTACCAGTGTGATTATAGACGTTGCTATGAGCGTTTTTAGAACACCAGCAACACCAGCAGCAGCACCAGCAGCAGACGAAAAGTAACCCTGAGGAAGGCGCCAAGTAAGGGGATCGGATCCCTTCAAACACTTTTCTTGCCGTATCGCCGTACAAGAATGGCTTATGTGTGGTGGTTGTCTTTGCGCAGAGTGACGGCCTTGTCCTCATGGCAGCCTTCGAGCCCGAGACGCTCGCGGGAGCCGGCAGCGGCGGTGGCGGTGGCGGGGCCTGCGGCAACTGCCGCTGCGACAGTGAGTCGTCCACGGAAAATGCCGTGGAAAGCAGCAGCGCCGGCAGCGGCGGCGGCAGCGATGCCGCTGCTGGGGAGAAGGTTCGGGCTGCTACTGCCGTTGTGGCAGCAGCAGCAGCGGCGGCGGCGGCGGCGGCGGCAGTGACCGCGGCTGCTGTTACGTCCGGTGGGGAACCTGTCCTTGCGCCGTCAGCGGCGGCGGCAGCGGCGGCGGCGGCGGCGGCTTCCAGCACTCTTTCGGGGGGAAAGGAGGAGGTTGAGGCGGCAGCCGTCGCTGCTGCTGATGTGGATGGCAGCGCTGGCGATGGATCCGTAAATGCGGAGCAGGTAAGAGTTCGCGCAGCGCCGTAACACGTCGTACTGCCGTCGTACATTGCCGCGTACATGCCGGAGAGCACATGCCGGAATGGGTAACGCGTTGCGCGGGAAGGGGGGAGGACACGAGGGGAGAACACGAGAGCCCCGGGGCGGGAAGAAGAAGCCCATGGGGGAAAAGGTAATTTCCGTCCCAAAGGACGGGTTGGCGGGAAGAGGGCCATCCTATCTATTTACCATTCGTGTGCGTGTCATGCGTCTTGCTTGTCGTCGTGTGCTGTGTACGGACGTGCCTTGCTAAAAAGGGTGTAGGGATTTCTCACGTTGTTCTTCTGTTTTATCTATCTAACAACAAAGTACTGAAAGTACTGGAAGTGTGACAACCCTAAGCCTGCCTGCTTTGACGGCGGACTGGAAGACCGCCCTGTTTTGCGTTGCGTCATGCATTTGTGCCCCATGGTGAAGGTGACGTTGGAAACGGATGAACCGGCAAACTCCAGAGTCACCGAACCGGCGGCAGCGGCAGCAGCGGCGGCGACGGCGGCGGCGGCGCTGGCGGCACCGCTAGCATCAGCTCCCCCGGCGTCGCCAGAGCCCATGACGACGGCGACGACGATGACGAATTTGGAGGCGGGAGAGGTGGGAACGAGGGAAAGGGCGGAAGCGGAGACGTGACCGTTAATGGCGTTGTTAGTTGAAAGGTGGTTGGACGCCCCTGGTCAGGCCCACGGCTGACTGAGGCGACGAAGTCGAAGTTTAAAGGTACGAAATAAACCGCAGGCGCGAGCGCCTTGAGCGCCGGAAAAGGGTCCGCCGCCGCTGCCGCCGTAGCAGACGCAGAGGCAGAAGCAGCAATAATAGTCGCAATAATAGTCGCAGTAATAGTACCCGTAGCAACAACAGCAGCAGCAGCAGCAGCTACAGCAGGAGCAGCAATTGCCGGTGCTGCTGACACATCGTTTTGGGGGGGGGGGCTTTGTGTACGACATAATTGGGCGCCACACGGTGAGCAGAATGCCATAAGCCCCATGTTGGGCATGTATGCGCCGCTGGGCACAGGGGTGAGTGAGGCAAACATGATGAACTGCTGCTGTGATAAATGTTTGTGACCTATAAATAATATATTACCGTTTGGTGCCGTTGGATGATGGTGGATTTTGTAGTTGTATTAAGAGGATAGGGTAACTGCCAACGTCCAACAGAACGCCGAGGCGCAGCCACTCACCTGCCGTACAGTGCTCCATGCATGATGTGGCGTACGGCGGTGAAGACGCGGATTATTATCGAGGTCGGTACTGAGGTTTCTTTTACTACAGGTTGACGTTTTTTGAATTAGGGAGGTTGGGATTTTGGGAGAAGGGCCTGATGAAGCACCTGAGAAACCTCGCAGTATTCTTTTGGGCGTGTGATTTAGGGGGAGAAGGGGGCAAAGAAGGGGGGTCGGCAGGACAGACTCCTCCTTTGCTCTTCATTGTTTGTTATACCACCGTGTTGGAAAAGAAAGTCCGTTTGGTGAGTTTGTTGATTTGTTTTTGCTTGCTAATGGGCTGGTGCTTTTTGACTTTGTGCGTGTTGAAGTTTTTGCTGTGCAAGGGTGCTCTCCGCCTTTTTGCTGTGGTTTTCTACAGCCGTGGTTGCGGCTCGAGAGTTTTACGAGCCTTTCCGGGTGCACCACCACCGGGCTGATGAACGTCTAGGACTGGTGACTACGAGCCCAACCCTTACCGGCAAAAACCCTTTCCGACGTGTTGGTATGTAGTAGCATTATTCACGCGCATTCACACACGCACAAACGGTCTCTCTAGCGAGCGCGCACGCATGCATTCATGCATGCATGCACCCGCATTCGCGTTTAGGCCAGGAGGTACCCGCACAGCGACTACTGCGACGCGATTTCGGTTGCACGTGACTCTTGTGTGTGTGCCTGTGTGTGTGTGTGCCTGTGTGTTTGTGTTTGTGTGTGCGTGTGTGTGTGTGCCTGTGTGTTTGTGTGTGTGTGTGTGCCGTCTTCCTGAACCGAATGGACCGACACGTGTATCTCGTGTCTTATTGTGTTCACGTGCACTACACCACATTACTACACAAGGTTGTTACGTCGCACGCCAGGACGTGCAGTAGCAGCAGTAGTCCGCCGCGCATGCACTCGTACACGTGCGTGCATGTGCTCACACGAACTTGTATAAACACGGGGCAAACACACGCCCACGCCCACACACACGCACACGCAATCACACACACACACGCCCACGCCCACACACACGCACACACACACACTCTCAAAAGACATACATACATACATACATACACATGGCGGAGAGGGAGAGGGCTGAGACTCTTTAACTTGAGGCTTCAGGGAGCCCTGCGGCTTCTTAAATTCCGGAATGGCATTTCCTTGGAGAGATCAAACAGATCGATCACACATGCGCATTCTCCTGGTTCCGTACACGTTCCGTACACGTGGCGGCTGTTGTACATGTACAACACTGTCTACGTGGACACCCTCCCGTATCCGCACCAGCCGCCGGCGGTGGCCCCAAGGCTCCGAGACATATGTATGAGTTTTGGAGAAACGACCAAATTCTTCTTGGAGAATTAATATATTTAGGTGTGCACCCTTTCATAAATGGATGGTGCCGTATGTACGACATGATGTTCACGACAGTTATATTTCGTGCGGTACTTGCCATAGTGGTAGTTGCGCGGCTTTTGCCTTCACTTCCACCGGTTGCATGGGTGCTGTGGATGGCGGGCGGTGCGGAGTTCCCCCTAACGGGCCCCGGGTCCGCACCGCTTCAGCCAGATGCGCCACTCGTACGCCGTACGTGCGTGTTGATGAAGGGGATAAGATGCGAGGTGGATGTACACGGCTCGGCATTGGATGCGAAATAGGGCTTGCGAGTATGTGTATGTATGTATGCATGCATGTATGTGTTACGTATCGATCCGGGCCTGACACTGGCCAGGGGCACCTAACCGTACCGTATGCCCCAACGGGAACGACCGCTCCGAAGCGCGCTCCTCTATGTGGGGGGAGAGGGGCGTGTGGGGCCGCTAGCACCTCCTGCTCGACCGAGGGCGTGAACCCCCCCCCCGCGTTTCCCCCTTTGGTCAAAAGAGGAAAGAGAGCGCGATGGCGACCAAGGCCCTCAAACAAACAACCTCAGCACGCGCTGCAGCACAGATCCGTCCATATATATGTATGTATGTATGTATGTATGTGCATCTTTGCGTGTATGGACATATGTATGTGCGTGCGTCTGCTTGTGTTTTTTTGGTCGTGCTGAAGCCCTGGAAAAGATCAGGATGACGAGCGGGGGTCGTGAAAAGAAATATGAGGTGAACCAGTAATCCCGGAAGGAGGTGATGTTGGCCTCCGCGTGCTCCGTTCCTCGTGTATCGTTTCTTTGCAGAGTCGGAAGTGGCCGTGCCCCGGGACTCGGAGGCCCGCTCCACCCACACCTTGACACACTGTCGGGTGTAACCATGACGGCTCCCTAGTGTTGATGTTGGAACGTGACCCCTAGTGTTGATGTTGCGTGACGACTTGCGTGACGGCTTTTCTGTTGATATGTCTGTCGACGTGTCGTAGAGGGAACCGCCGTCCTTTACATATGCTCTCTGCGGTTTTCACCTTGGGGGCAAAGGGGGGACGGGAGGCAGCGGATGAGGAGGGGAGGGGAGGAGGACGGAGGAGGAGAAGCGCGCTACGGTGGAAGATTGGAGTGTCGTACATGAAATGAAAGGCCGTGCAGGGGGCACACCGTTCGTCGGCGGAACACTGTAAGGAGTCCACGGGGGTTGGTTTAGGGGTTTTTGGTTTAGGGAAGTTTTGGGGGAGAGTTTATAGATGCGATGAGGACGTTGGAGGTAGGGGGGAGGAGGAAGAGGAGGGTGAAGAGAAGCGGGGGAGGCCTGTACTGTGCACAGAGGCGACTCGGCCTCTTTCGAACCACTAGGCGCGACCCCCGCTAGGCTGTGATGTATCACACGCTTATATTGAATTGGCGCGCGACAATCGTTGCGATTGTGACCGCGTTCTTAAACTTTGCGTGGGGCTAAGATATCTAAACTACTATCTTGGGGTGTGACTACTGGGAAACGGAAGGTTTACTATTTTGCATAAACGAGGTGTGGCGTTGGGGAGGATTTGGGAAGTGGAGTTGGCTCAAGAAAAAAGGGGTGGGGGTGGGGGTGGGCGGGATTGCGACCGGCGGCCCTGCTCATGTAAAGGTGCCATTAATCTCCAGCATCTGCTTGGCTGCCCTTTGACTGAATTGTTGATGTGGAAGGCGTTCGCCAGCTTACCGTAAATTGACAAAGAAATTGTGCGTTTTGCTGACTTGTCCTCTCGGGCGACGCGTCCCGATTCTCACAGGGCAACGTTTATCCTAATTTCCGTGTGCGTCTATGTGTCCGTGTGTGTGAGGGAGAGAGAGAGAAATAGAGAGAATGTATTTTGTGTATGAGAGAGTGAAAGCATCGGCGGTGTTGGGCGCGTGCCTCTCATCATTTGGAAGACGCAGCTCCAAGCCGACGGCGGGCGGTGTACCCAGTACGGCCCCCTTCCTTTTCAGACGTCTGTACGCCGCTGCTGAAGCGGCTTTTCAGTCTGGGTAGCGAGGAGGTGGCTGGGATGCTGAAAGAGGGGGATGGGGGTCATCAAGTCCAGACCGGCTCTTTGACGAAAAAAAACATCGAATGGTGAAGGATAAGGCCCGGCGGTGGCAGCATTCCAGCGCGGCCGTCTAGGCCTCCTCAGCGGCAACGTTTTTTGAAATTCTATATTAGCATGGTTTTTGTAAGGATTATACTTCTAATTATAATATGGCTTCGGTCATTTATTGACACACAATCCTCCCTCCCTTACTCGCTTGCAAAAGATTAAAAAGCTGTCGCGCAGACTGGGCCGCCCTTAAGGCCTGGCGGGCGCTCCTGCACAGTCACGATTACCGTCCAGTCCTTAAGCGAAGTCCTCGAGCACCTCGAGCACCAAAGCCAGGCGACCTGCACTCCAAACGGGCTTTTGTACGAGCTTTTATGATGACGTGTTACAAACGCATTCATCTACGGCGACTACAATATCGTAGTACAGCGCCGTAGAGAGATGTGAAGCAAGGTATCCTCCTAACCATGCTGGTCACATTGGTGAAGCTAAAAGGTTCTTTTAACTGCCGTACTGAGCCTATGTTCGTCAGCAAGTTAGGCGCGGCGCGGTTCGTATCGACTGGCAGCGTTACGAAGGTATTTACACGTAATATATTTTGTATGCATTCGTGCCTGTACATGTACATGGATATATGCACGCGTACGGCATCGTACACCTCTTCGGAAAGAGTTTTGTGCGTAACATGTATGAATTGTGACGGACACAGTCAAAAAGCGGTTTGGTAATATATTACTATGTGACTGTACTACATATATAATATATACCATATGCTGGTTGGAAAGCTCCTGGAGGCAACGCCTCATCCCAAGAGCACCGTTAAGAGGTGGTGTTGTACAGCCGTACTGCGTTTTCCACAGAAAATCAGGCTCCGAAAGAACCTCCACACACACACGCACACACGCGCGCGCACTGCGTTACTATTCACGTGCACATACATACATACATGTACGTATATATACACAGGAGATTCCACTGACGCGGCGCGCCTCCTGCCATATTCCTAGCGAGACTCCCCTACCTCATCCCCCCCGGGTAAACCGTGCGGGGAGGGGAGAGCCGTGTGGAGGTCCTTTCACACGGCTCCGAAACGCCTTACAACTGCCCGGCAACCTCGCCCCCTTACCCCTCCCAGCAGTACGACAACCCAACTGAATAAAATACACAACCTCCCGGGGGCGGGCCCACTTCCCCCCTTCCTGCAACCCTCCTCTTTTGTCCTTTCCCGCCTCCTGTCATAGCCTGCTCGTAAATACTGCTACTGCTGCAGAGCGTATATTAAGGCAGTTTGTTTGTATGTGTGTGTGTATGTGTGTGTGTGTGCGTGTGTGTACACAGGCGTTTACGACGAGACAAAATGTCTCAGGCACGGTCGGCAGTTCCGCTTGCACTTCAGGGACAGCTGGGGGAGGCGGAAAGAAGTCCGAAAGAGGTATCAAAGTACCAAAGTAAAACCCCAAGTCACGAACCCAGGGGGAGAGCCAGCTCCCCCCCCCCCCCGCCCCCTCCTGCGGCCCTGGGAAGTGAAAGATGGTCGCTTTCCAGCTGGAAGGAAGGAAGCCTCAAAATTCCCAAATCAAAAATTCCGTGTATGAGTGTATTTGTATGTTTATATATATGTGTGTGTGTGTATGTACCATTAAATAAATTAATAATATAAAAATAATTCAACTGTGCAGTCTCGCTGCCGTCTCTCTGTCACAAAGCATAGCAATGCTGGCGCTGCCGCCTTAGCGGTGGCGGCGACGGATCTGTGCTTCAGTCGCCAACGCCTGACCGTCGGGGGACGGAAGAGCCTCAACAGATTTTGAGGAGTTAAAACATATAATGCCGTTAATAGTAATATAAGCCTTGGTCTTGGTCGTACTCGTCGTACTCGCTGTCGTGCACGTCTATCACGTCATCCTCTCCGGATGACGTGTCGTCACGGCCGCCGCCACCGCCGCCGCCGCCGCCACCCTGATGCCCTCGAACACCGTCTGCACCGCCGACGGCAACACCCCCAACATCGTCGCCGCCGCCGCCGCTGTAGCCTCCTTCCGTACTCCGTTCCTCAGGCAGCAGCATGTCATTCACCTTCCGCCGAACAGTCTGTTATTTGGGGCGCCAATTTGGATGTCAAAATATAAATATTTGTTTCCAAATTTGGCGCCAATTTGGAGACAGACAGACGAACAGGCCCAGAAAGGCCCAGAGCACCAGGGGCTGCACACTCGCACTCGAGCAGTAAATTGCGAACCAGCTATACATCCGAAACCACTCCGAATACGAACTGCCGGGCAGCTGCCCGCCCTGAAACCACTCGCCTAACCAACAGCACCCACCTTCTGTAGCTGCACCTTCATCCACTCCTGTGCCACGTGCCGTACAGGTGCGAGGTGCCGTACGGTACGAAGACACGGCGACGACGGAGGAGGAAAGCCACCGTCGGGGGGTGTCCGGAGACAGTAACAAACCGAGAGGAGAGGAGACGAGGGGGTTCGGGAGGGTGTCCGGGAAATATGTTGGATTACACCCCCGGGAGGGGGGGGGGAAAAGGGGCTGGGCGGCTGAGGCGGCGGGGGGGAGGGGGAAGAGCCCTGAGCAACTCTCCCTCTTTATGTGTGGACTAATTCAACCCGTTCCTTCCTCAGCCTCTCCCAACCCAGCTCAACTTCCGAAAACACATTCAAAGACCGCAACTGATGCGGCACTTATGGGTCACCATGCGATGCTATGGAAATTGCCTCCCAGGAGAGGGTTTGTACGGCTGTACGGCGGGTTCATCCTGGGGGGTTGGGGGGGTTAAGACGAATCACTACTGGCAAATGAAGCAGACACCGGGGGGGGTGTTTGGGGCGATACACACACATACACACACATATACACACACATACACACACACATACACGCACCTGCAGATGGAGCGCATACACGTGCGATACGTAGTGAATGAACGTCCAGGCGTCGGGCTGCGGGTCCTCCAGCTCCGCCGCCGTCGTGGCGCCGCCACCGTTGCCGTACATCAACGATAGACGACCAGCACGACTTCGCTCCAACGCCGCCCAGAGAGCCTGCTGAGGTAATCCCCAGAGGTCAGCTGCGTTGCCCCTGCCGTACACGGGGCCCGCCGCGTTACGGGTTGCGTGTCCGCCACCGGCGTCACTGCCACTCCGGGGGCGGCGGCGGGATGGCTTGCCGTGGTTTCTGCTGCTGCTGCTGCTACTGGCGCCGCCGCCGTTGCCGCCGGCGTCTGTACGAGCTTGGTCCTCCGGCGTCCCGCTCCGTTTGCTGTCCTTGGCGTTGCCGCTGCTCCGACCTTTACTGCTACTGCTGCTGCTACTGCTACTGCTACTGGTACTGCTGCTGCTACTGCTAGTGCCGCCACGTCCGCTTTGGCTGGAGGCGGCTGCCGACTTGCCGGGCACCCCCTTGCCCTCTCTGAATTGCGCCTTGCTACTGCCGCCGCTGCCGCCGCCTTTAGGAGCTTCCGCCGGGGGTGCCGTACCCTGTATGTTGTCCGCTTTCCTTTTCCCTTTGCCGTTGCTACTACTGCCACTTTTCCGGGGCCTCAATGCCGACGATGCCGACGACGATGGCGACGACGGCGTTGATGATGACGATGACGATGACGCTTTCCTATCCCCGGCAGTGGCGCCGTCAGCTGCAAGAAGGGTGCCGTTGTGAAATGCCGTCGCCGCAATGTACGCATCCAGCAGGCTGCCGCCGAAGCCGCCGCCGCCAGCGGCGTTAGTAGTGTTGTTGCCGGCGCCGTGGAGATAGGTGTCGCTTGAATTCGCCCGTTGATCTCCAGTTCCAAATTTGGATCCATGGCCGCCGCTGCTGCCGGATCTAGATTCCGAAAGCGCCAACCGTCGCTCCACATCGAGCTCCAAGGAGACCCGGTAGAGGTGCAAGATCTGAAGCTCGGCCTGTACGGCAATGGATCACGCAGGACACCATGTGCGGAATTCCAGCAGGCGGCGGCGGCGGAGGAGATCAATGTTTTTCCTTTATTTGTGGGTTTGAGGGTTTTAATTTTTTTTAAAATACCCATTTTATTTTTGTTTCTGATTTTCAAGTAACCCAAACGGGGACGAGGAATTGAAGGACATAGTCCTTCTGCATAATGCAAACAAACAGTTATTACTATTGTTATTGTTATTATTATCATTATTATTATTAGATTTTTCCATTATTATTATTATTATTACTGTGTATTATGTGCATACACAGTATGTATACACATACATGTGTATATGTATATGTAATCTAATTAATATAATTATATTACAAGCAGCAATTATTATTACTCCTATTTTTGAGAGCACCAAGTGGATCCGGATGCCGTACCTCAAGCTCGGCTTGCCGTACGCCGCCAGCCGCCAGACGCGCCTCCAGGTCCTGTTCGCGTTGCCCCGCCGCCCCAAGCATAAGGCCCATACCCGCCACGGCCGCCACTATCACCAGTGCCTGCCGTTAGCGTCGTCAATGTGGTCGTTAGTGCCGTTATCACGATTGCCGTTTTTATCGGTATTTGTCCTTCCGTATCAACGGAACGAGAGGACGACGGACGAAGGAAGACGTCGTACGCGATGTACGGCTGTGGATTTAAAGCGGCCTCTTCAAATGCGTCGCGAAGCGAAATATAATGTGTTTGCATAATTTATAATCTAAAGGTGGTGTCCACGATAATCCCCTTCGGGAAATTCAGTCCAGTCAGAAATTACAAAACAACACTGTTATATGTTATGTAATAGAGTAGCAGCACATTAACATCATAGACCACAGAGCAACATTAGCAGCACCTCTACCGTAACCGCAGCAACAGCAACAGCGACAGCAACAGCGACAATCGCAATCGCAACGCATCATCATCATCAGGCCCTTGAGACGTCGTACCAGCAGCGCCAATGACGTCAGCGATTTCGTCCTCAGGCTCCGAAACCGGTGTGACCACTCCACCTCCAAAGACATCGTCACTCGCTCAACCTAGGTGAGGTGAGGGCGGGAGGAGGGGGGAGGAAGGGGAAAAAGGGGAGTGCGGCCGGGGAGATGGGGCTTCACACGGGTTTGGGTTCCATGCAGGCACGCAGGCATGCAGGCAGGCAGGGAAGGGGAAAGAGATTCCGGAGAACATATCTCTTGTCGTACTTTATCGCAAGTACAGAAGTATCCCCCTTAGGGACTTTAACAAACTCCCTAAATAAAAAGCATAAAAACGTCAATCACGGGCGCATATCGAAACCCCCCAACAGCAGCTCCAGAAACCTTACATACATACATATAACGGACACGACGAAGGCCCCACAACCCACAACAACCTGCGCTTGCAGCATACGCTGCCGGGCCTCGTACGCCGCCGCAGCGTCGCTCTTGTCTCCCAGTTGCACTGCCCGCGCCACCAGCCACTTGAGCTCGCCCTCGTTCACCACCTTGCTGCCCGTGATGGCGCCGCCCCACCGCCCGAACCGAACCTTGACAGGACAGCAGCCCGCAGATGTATGTATGTATGTATGTATGTATGTAGTATGTAGTATGTAGTATGTAGTATGTAGTATGTAGTATGTAGTATGTAGTATGTAGTATGTATGTATGTATGTATGTATGTATGTGCGTGTGGGATTCTAATCAACACGTGTGATTATCATCAACTTGAACAAAACAAAATTTAGTAAACTCTAAAAAAAACTCAATCAGCCACGTCTACAATTCCATTGGAGGATCCTAACACACGTCGCTGGTGGCTACAGAGCTGGCGCGCTTTGGTATGAAACTATCTGTGTTCGTGTACCACTGTGTATTCCACATTGGAGCCCCCCCCCATCGCGGGGCTCCGAAGATCATTTTAAAGCGCACACAGGTACACGCACAGAGACAGACGCACATACAGACACACACACACACACAACGACAGGCGTCCACGTCGTCTGGCCTCCATCTCCTTTTTTGTCGTACCTGACTAAGAGTGTACGCCTGTACGGGTACTCCGCTATCCGTATAATCCGACGTGAGCCGAGCCAGCTGCAGGGAACTGGCCACGTCATCAATTTGGAGAATCCGGATCCCGAAAATTCCGGATCCAGACGCGTACGACACCACCACGCCGTCGTAGTCGCCCAGCTTGACTAGCGCACCTGGTTTGTATACGCATATGAGAAATGGGAAATTGGGAATGGTGTTATTATTCCTGATCTATTGTTTTAAGTGAGCTGCGGGATGGAAAAGGGCACCGCGGGGATTACACAGGAGCAATGTGCTTACTCTCCATTCACTCACTCACTCCATTCACTCCTTCATTCACTCACCTACGAAATTGGCCATATCGTTGTCCCGCGTGCGCTCCTCCTCGCGACTGATCGTAACCATCTTATCGGATCGTACTTCACATGAGTCATCGTTGGTCTTGATCTTTACGACGTACTGCGTGCTGGGTTTCAATTTCTTGATCTCGTACTGCAAAACCCGCCGTGCATGCCGTACGTGTTACACGGAGGACAGAAAGGGGGAGGGTGCATGAATAAAAATATTATATAATATAATCTAACATAACATAATGTGATATAACATAGTATAGTGTAATACAATTATTATATAATATTATATTATATTAAACTATATTATATTATACTATATACTATATTATACTATATTACATCATATCACATCATATCATATCATATCATATTATATTATATTATATTATATTATATGATATGATATGATATTATACATTTTATTAAACCTGCTTCAGAAAGCTATACAGAATTGCTGCCTCCACAAAAACCTCCAGGAGTGTGTGTCTCGATGTTTTTTACTTCAGACCCACCCCCCACCCCCCAACTGCCTCCCCATTCACGTTCGTTACCCCCCTCCCCTTCCGCCCTCTAAAAACAACAGAACCCCCAAAATACAAACAAGCAAACCCAACAGCAGGCTCAGCCCAAAACACAGCTTACCTCAAAGTACTGAGCCTCACCCAGCATGGGTTGCCGTACAGCTAGCTCCGGCCCCAATATGGACACGGGCGTCAACGTCACCTGAGTTCCAAACACCGCCCCAACTTTCTGCAGTACGGCAGGCGAAAAGTGCGGGAAGAGTCGACAGCCATGACGTCAGCAACAGCAGCACCGCAACTTTGACTCCAAGGATGCCCAGCGCCTTTCCCCAACAAAAAGAGAGGGGGAATGAGATCTCACATTCCCGGATGCCGTACGTGGAGAACAAGGCATATGTGTGTGTGTGTGTTTAGCAACCCGACCACACCTTAAATCAGAAGCTTCGGGAAGTTCGCGGGAAGCATTTATCCCCTCATCGACTGACGGCTATGGCATCCCTACCCTAAGGCACTGTCATAAACTGGTGTGTACATCATCAGAGGTATTGTGTACGACACGGAGAACTGAAGCGATCTCTGGTACGGCGTCCCACAGATCTGGATCTGGATCTTTAGCACACCAACCTTGTAAAAGATTTTGAAGGTCTCACTGTACGGCGCGGCTTGGTAGAACCCGATGACGAGCGCCGAGGAAGAGGACCAGACCTGCTCGTGTGCGGGGGTGTCATTTCCATTTTCTATATCAAAAAACCTGAAATCCGGGTACAAGAATTCAAAGAATTCCAGATCCAGATCCTAAAAATGTCCTCTCGATGTTTAATTTGGCAGACGTTTGATATACGGATGTATAGGTGTACGGCAGCATTGGAAGTCCTTTAGGATTCCTTAAACCGGAATTCATCCGTACCATTACAGATACTTGATACATTAAGAAATGAACAGCAGGTGTTAAAAATGCGAACAGACCGGAATTTCAGCCCTCTTTCTAAGTCTTATCGGAAGCCATATAAAGATCTGAATCTGTTTCGCTTCATTGGGGATCCATCCGATCATCACTGAAAGGACACCGCGTCTAGATTTGGACCGGCATAATCCCAAATTCTGCCAAAAACAAGAAAAACATTACAACCATAAAAAATAGCCATAAAAAATAATGGATGAGTGGAAATGACTGCCTGTGTGCTTTAAAAAGGATCTACGGCAGCCGTACAGCACGTGACAAAATCTGAGGTGGCATGGTCCCTGTTGGCAATGGGGGAGGCGGAGGATATGGCGGTGGTAGACGGTTGCAGACCATTTGTAACCCCCTGAGCCGCCACCGCGGCTGCAGCTACCGCCGATGCCGGGGGACAGGGCTAAGCTTTTCCATGTGCCATTCGTTCCTTCCCCGTGCGTTCTTGCGTTTGCGGAACCCAATTCCGCGGTGTGTCCCTCTTCAACTCCCGACATTACCTTTACGGGCTTTGACAGCTGTCCGGGCTGAAGCACCAGGCGGCCTTGAGGAGGCGGCGATGGCGTGCTGAGCAGAGCATCGCCAACCTCCGGCTGCTGAAACGCCATCTGCCTAGCGAGGTGGATGAGGGCAAGCCTTGCCCGTCCTGTACTGTTCGGTCAAGCTCTGCACCGCGCTGGCAACCGTAACATGCTCTGTTCTTGTGGCGTTCGAGATGACAGGGTGTATTCGAAAGTAACTACTGATAAGCAAAGTGTTGTTGGGACTGAAGGGATCTTTTATTATTGTCGAGAAGTGTCTACTCGCCCCCTTGATGATATCCGGAGTTACCTTTGTTAGGAGATAGTTGACGATGTGCCTTGGGTCAGGCGCACCAGTGATAACTTCAGATCAAACTGCATATATTGGAGTACAATATGATAAAAGAAGTGGCCAAACATGCGGACCTTAGCTTAAGTCGGCCGGTGCAAAAGGTATCGGCGTAAACTGCCGTAACGAAAGCAGTACCGGCACAAAAAGACGAAGTGAAGATTTTGCCCATGGCCATCATCCTGCAGCAAATACAATTACAAACACATCCTTAAGCGGTGCTATCAGAGTACAAGAATGGCTTTGGTAAGCAAATAATCTCAGAGTCGAGCTATCGGCAGAGATGCATTCTGCCCTTCCCTTGCAACGCAGCAGCATGAAACTAATCCAATACTCTTTATGTTTTCAGGCATCAATTTCCCGCGTCAATGGCCGAGTCGGCACCCGCGTCGCTGCCGCCGCTCGCCGTGTGGTAGGCACTTCGGGTATCATTGCGCCGCATTCCTTAACGCCTATCCTACTCTCCATGTTCATCGTATTTCCATGTTTTGACCACATAGCTTATAGCTCAACAGTCTTCGAAGCCCTCCTTGTGTGGGCTGTGATGATCTGAATTGCATATCGCCGCGCGTTACTTCTTGCTAATGGATGTCGACACAGGATACGTCAGCCCGTGTCTTTCTGTTATCAAGCCGTTCGTAGTTTGCCTCGGGATGTGCTGCCGAAAGCGTCGTGACATCTATATACTTCGTGCTGCGGGTCTCGCACCCAGCCGCAAGACAGGTGCCTCTGTCTATTGAACGCATCGCTGTGACGTCTGCGGGCGTCTGGAAGGGGCATGGAACAGGCGGCAAGCAAACAGCCCCCCAAAAGCAAAACCGAAAATAAGAAAAGGAAAAAAAGGGGAACGAAAACCGAGGTGATACCCTGTAGGGGACACCATGTCGTTTATTCCCCCTTTGGCTTTCCAAAGAGGATCCCCCTCAATGGGAAAATGACACCTAGGGGAATCACTTCCGTTTTGTTCTTTTCACAAAAAGGATATTTTGCCAGAAGATTATCCGAAAGGGGACATTCAGAAGTGGGGAAAGGAAGGAGCCCTTACCCTTCGGTCAGTCTTAATGAGGAATCCTCCGAATCCGAAGGGATGCGCAAAACGCGTTCAGGCAGGTGGGCGTTACGAAATCTCTGTAGCACTTACGAAATCCTATTCCCCTGCCCCCAGCCCCCAACCCATCACCTGTTTGAGTCCTCTTTTTTGCTTTTTGCTTTTTTTAGATTGAATACCGAAAACGAAAACAAATGATTGAAGCAAACCTGGTGCGCACCTTCCTTCTTCATCCCAACCTGACCATCTCTCCCTCCCTCCCTCCCTCCCCCTCCGCGCGCGGCGCCCTCAAGACTGTGGCGGTTCGTGCCGCCCATAACCCCGCCGCCATCACTAAGAAGGTAAGAGGCAGCCTGCAACGGCAGCCTCTCTGCTCCTAATTTGAGCTTCCTGTCGTGTACGACAGTGTGCAGCAGTCGTACAAAGTTCCTCGTAACGTGCAGAGCGGCATTTCACTACGGTTTTATTGTGTGTGGGGGTCCGTTTTGGGAGCATTGGCACATACATACATACATACATACATACAAACACACACGCGTGTATATGTCGTATAAGAAGTGGATCAAGGGCAGCATTGTACGGCACGAACGATGGGTGTACGGCAGCAATGAGGTCCCGATGGAAGGCCGGCAGTGCCGTACAAAGCGATGTCATGCCATCTTCTTGTTTTTCAACAACGAATTGTACACGTGGCAAAGAAAGATCCGCTGCGGCAGTGCCAGGGAGTAAGGGAAGCGAGTCGCAAACCTGAAACTCTTTCGAAATTGAGGAGTTTCAGGACAGAAGCTGAGATAATTGCTTATTGGTTTTCCTTATTGGCTTGCTTCAGTGGATCCTCAGCCATTGTCGACTTTTCTTCATCTCGCTAACTCTTCTTTCCGCGCCTGGTTTTAAAGAAACGTTCCGTATATATTCGTATTTCGGCAGGTTTATTTCGATGTCGACATTGGCGGTAACAAGGCGGGCCGGATTGTGATCGGCCTGTACGGCAATGACGTACCGAAGACCGTTGAGAACTTCCGGGCGTTGTGCACTGGCGAGAAGGGCTTCGGCTACAAGGGTTCACCTTTCCACCGCGTTATCAAGTAAGCTAGGACTCATGAGAATTATGAGAGCCTTGTTGCTACCGTGTCACGATACGAAATATAATATTAAATACAGACAGATTTTGCGGACAGAGTTTAAGACGGGCAGGTCGTATATGTTATGTCATGTAATGCGCACTCTAAACATTTGCCTTCAAACATTTCCCGGATCCCCAGACTGACAGCAGATTCATTTATTGGCCACTCTCCCATAACATCCCTGCTCGCAACTTGCGTACGACACAAAACACACAAATATTCAACTTATGACACGAACACTGCATCTGTGTTGTCAACGCCGACCTCTCCTCGCCTTTGCCTGCCTGCCTGCCTTTGCCTGGCGGCGTGGCCTCTCCTTGGTGCGGTTTCTCATCTCCTCATCTCAGGCAGTTCATGATTCAGGGTGAGTGATGGTTTTACAGCTTGCTAGCTAACTGCTAACCGCTAACGACCTAACTGTGTTGCTTGCTGGCAAATGTGCACACCAAGAGTACGCGTGGCTGATGTCGTACCGAGAATTCACAACGGTGCATCTGTTCACGATAACATTTTAATATAGATGGTTAGGATTTAGGATTCATTAGGTCGTCCAGTCTAATTTATTTATTATGAATTAATCAGTCGCTGCGGGATTTATATATTATGTATGATTCCTCCAGGGCGGGCGGGGACATCCACATCGGACATGCCGTAGGGCCTTCGCAGAGCAAAGAGAGAGAGTGGGAGAGTAAAAGGAGAGAGTGGGAGAGTGAAGGGAGAAAGATATAAAGAGATGCTGATGATGATGCTGATGATCAATTTTTTATATGGCTTCCATTGTCAGCCTTTTTGATGTTATCGGTCTAGCTTTCCTTTGCTACCCCCCATAAGGCCTCCCCGCCTCCCCGAACTCGCCCTTTTCCGTACATTCGTGATGTATCTCTCCATCGTGGATCTAGGCGGCGACTTCACGAACGGTAACGGCACCGGCGGAAAGTCCATTTACGGCCGCACCTTCGCCGACGAGAACTTCAAGTGTAAGTGCGCCTTGTGCGTGTGGGTGTGTGTCTGTGTGTCTTATGTGCGTGGTTCTGCATCTCTCGACGTGCGAGGTGGGGGGAAGCGAAGATGCACAAAGGGCGTTTCTCCCCCCCTCTGACGCGTCAATCGGTTCTTTACTCAGACTTGACGAGAGCTGGTACGACAGCTTTTGGGGGACTGGTTCTCACCCCCACCCTAACCCTAACCCCCACCCCCCGCCCTTCCTGTCGCCCCACCTAATACTGGTGCTGGTGCTGGTGCCACCAACCACGACTTTCCCGTTCGCTCGCTCTTCGTGAATCTGAAGAACCCCTCCCTTTCGTTACCTCTTGCCCGTTGCTTCTGGGACACTGTTGCTTTGCCGCTGCTGGTGCTGCTGGTGCTGGTGCCCCACTTCCCCCCCTCCTCCTCTCCCCCCCTCTCCCCCCCTCCCTGGACCGGGAACGGGGCTTTACAAAACCCTGTAGACCGCCACACCGGCCCGGGCATCCTGTCTATGGCCAATGCGGGCCCGGGTACCAACGGCAGCCAGTGAGTTGTGTTTTGGGTTTTTGGTTTTGGGTTGGGTTGGGTTGGGTTGGGTTGCGATATGGGGGCTGTGTGCGTGTGCGTGTACGTGTGTGTGGGGGGGGTTGGAAGCTGTGGAAGAGGCTGTTGGGTTAACAACCTAGGGTTTGGGGATGAAGATGAAGGTGGTTGTGTGGCGTGTGATGCGCGCCCCTGGGATGGTGATTGGCGCGCGAAGGGGAGATGAGGAGGGTTTTATGAAGTCTGTGTGTATGTATGTATGTATGTGTATGCGAGTTCACGGTTATGTGCCTCCGGTTAGTGTTTCGGGGGGGGGAGGTCTCATTTGCTTGTTCTTCTTCATCCCCTGCAGGGTTCTTGCCGCTGTATATTACCCTGATGTGCTTTATAACACAATCACTGGCCTGTTATCACCAACAACAACACGCGCATACTCGCACGGTGACGAGACTTCCATTCGAACACACGGCGCGGAATGCACGGCGCGGAACTGCATATATGGACGTGGACATACATACCATACATTCCGCGCCATATATGTGTGCGCGCAGGTTCTTCATCTGCACCGTCCCCACTCCCTGGCTCGACGGCCGTCACGTGGTCTTCGGTGAGGTGGTGGAGGGCATGGATGTGGTGGCCAAGGTGGAGGGCTTTCCAACTGGAAGAGGGGACCGACCTGTGGAGCCCATCACCATCGGGGAGTGCGGCGAGCTGTGAGGGGGTCAGAAGATGGAGATGACGATGATGACGATGGTGGTGGTGGTACTGGTGCAGGAATATAACAGAGGTGTGTGAAGATGGTGGTGATGAAGATGGTGGTGATGGTGATGGAGGAATGTAACAAGAAACCTCGGGATAAAAAGTACAGAAAGAGCGGAGTAAGCTGCGGGGCTCGCGAAGGAGGCGGCCTGCAAAGGGACGAGGAGCCGTTGGTACAGAAGAAGAGTGTTAGAGGCTGTTGTTGACTTTGTCAACTACCCAACAACCCAACGGAGGTAACAGCTCTTTTGAAGGATCGTGTTGTGTTGTTCTACGACGCGACGAGGAGAAAGGGGAAGCTGTCTGTTTGTCTGTCTGTAAGAGCGTTCATACTCCACAAGCCCCGGCGCGCCCCGGAGCTGTTCTGCGAAGGTTTGGTGGGGTGGAATGGATGGATGGAGGGGTTTTAGGGTTTCGTGTTGGTGGGGGAGAAGCGGCTTTCGGGGCCCAGCCGGGGAAATACGAGAAGATGTGTATGTGGTGTGGTGTGTGTGTGGGGGGGGAAAACCAGTGTTGGAAAAAAAGGATTCATACCGTGTATTTTGGGCCGAGCCGCAAAA
The DNA here is from genome assembly GCF_000143455.1 of Volvox carteri f. nagariensis. Lineage (NCBI taxonomy): Eukaryota > Viridiplantae > Chlorophyta > Chlorophyceae > Chlamydomonadales > Volvocaceae > Volvox > Volvox carteri. The sequence continues at coordinate 1,536,160 of NW_003307565.1, forward strand.
GCCGCTTTTCTCCTCCACAACTCCTTGTGCTTTGACAGACAGCAGGGACGCTTGGTAGCTCAGCTGGCTGTCTGCTAGTTGACGGTGTGGCCTTAAAAATGCTGATTGTTGACGATGGGGGAATATATCATTGTGCGGGGGCGGAAACGGAATATGTGGCAACATGGTGGCTGGGGACGAGATGATAGGATAGATAGAAAGCCAGGCGTAGATCATCGTTTCGATTCATAGTCTGTGCTATGTTATGTATGTGAGACATGTTTCGGATCGGCAACAGGGCCTAAACATCTGTAACGCCGTTTCTTATTAACAAATTGCCGCTCGGTATGTTTCTCTGCGCGACGCCTCGTGACAGTTAGTTATCAGTTTACCCGTGTGGTGTCATGTACGGCGCAAATGTGAAGGACCAGCCGGTATGCGCACTCGGCGTCACGCCGGCGCCGGTACTCATCAGTAAAGGCCCCGGCAGGTACGCGTCACTCACTGCTCATGCATTAGAACCGAACCCCGGCAGAGGAAGACGGGTTCTGCGGACCTTACCTTAGGGTGCGTCCTAAATTGATCATACTCGGGAGCAGGGTTCTTCAACAGGGTACCCAAAAATTCCGGTCGTGCCCGAAACCCTTTCGGGGCCCTCCCCGAAAACCTCGTTGTCAGCCTGACAGTTTTTTCGGGCAGCCCGAAACTGTCTGTAGCGGTTTTCGGGGTCAAGTTTAGCTGGATTCTTTACCGTAACATGCTAGGACGACTGAATTAACAGGTGTTTGACTTTAACTTGGAAGATGGCGCCTGGGAGCAGTCGTTCAGGCATGTGTGCGATATAGCCGCAACGCACATTTGTTTGACTGGTGACCAAGCGGGCCGTACACTGCAAGCCCGGTTTCAAGGCGCCTTCCGCGCCCGAAAACATGCAAATGAACGATTAAATATCTGTCGGTTTTTACCGAAATTGCCTTCGGGAGCTTCGGCGGGGGCCCCGAAGAAATGCTTCAAACGGCCCCAAATCCTTTCGGGATGCTCGGGGCGCACTAATTTTCCTTTCGGGCAAAACGGGAAAATCTCAAAAACTTTCGGGCCCGAATCGGGGTGAAGAACCCTGTCGAGACTGTCTCGGGCACGAAGACGACTTTGCATGGCTTGGCTTCCAAAGCCGGATGGTGTACGATGCCCAAGCGGTCGTTTCCGTTTCCTCCCAAACGACGCGCGTACAACACGCCAAGAAGGTGGTTCAAGAAGGGAAGAGCACCTCACCCTTTGTCTCTGCTCAGGCAAAAAATAGTGACAACGACACAAAAAAATAATCCAAACAATAATCTATATAGCAGGGGAAGCTGCAGCAGCAACACAGCAACTAAAAAGTGAGGTGGAAGGCGAATATTGTTGACCGAAGTGTCGCCACTACCAGCAACTCGCGCACAAAAGCCGGTCCTGGCGCTCACCTCACCCCCCTCCTTGTCGCACACCACGCGCGGCAGAGCTAACCCATACGATTTCCCCTCCCCGACTAACCGTACGAGATGTCCACCCACCTCTCCTCCACCTCAATTACATTGAGACCCCGAAATTCAGCAGGGATACACCTCCCTCTCTCTCTCTCTCTTCCTCTCTCTCTCTCCCTTGAAGTCAGCGAGAGTCCCAGTAATCCGCCATGGATGGGGCCTGAATGATTGTTAAGAGATGTGTGTGTATGTGTGTATGTATGTGTGTGATATCTATCAATTCCCATGTGATGGAGTGAAGGAGATGGAACCGCTACGGTTGGTGATCGGCAATCATAATCATTATCATGCTCGCTCCTGATTTTAACTTCCACTGCTACTGCCGCTAGTTCTAACTTTAGGTGTTGTTGCAGCTGCTACAGCTAGAGCTGTTGGTGTCTCAAATATCGCCACATCGACCCGTCGTTGTTTGCGCGATCGTTGCCCGACGTGACGTGAATGGTGCAGCAGCCCCAGAGAGCCCTCCAAACCGCATAACATACTCCTAAAACCCTAAGACGGGACTGGGGCTTCTTTAAGTGGATCGGGGATTCCTCGCACGCGAAAAGGCCTCTCGCAAAGAATGGTAAGCAGCGCCGTTGGACAACACCCCCCAGCCCCGACAACAACACCCCCCAACTCATTGTGACTGACCGGTGTCGTACTTATGCAAGTTGCCTACATGACACGTCGGATACGAGTACAATCGTACACATCATATTTTGGTTGTAGATAAACAAATATGCCTCAATACTCATGATCATAACAATTTTATGCGTGTATGTGCCAAATAAACACACAACTACACACACGCCGTCATCACACGCCGTAGTAGCGTGCTGCTGCTGCTGCTCCACTGCTACCGCAATCACTTTCTGATGCAAAAACCCGCAGACAATGATCCATTACTTCATTACTACTTCAACAAAAGCATATAGCGCGACGTGCCCGTACCAAAGAGAGCGCAAAGCGCGACATACACCTCTAAATACTCCAAACTCCCCCCTAAGACGACGACGACGAACACGACGACGAAGGCAACGACGGGACTGCAGGGCGGCCCCAGAGGAGTCCCGCGATGGAGCCTTCAGAGACACTTCAGAGATCAGACAGGCTTATAATGTATCGTCCCGCTCTGTTGAGCAACAAACCCAACGCCATGAAAGACCCAACTCACACCTCCTGCTTCTCCCCAAACTCGTATCATATCATTATGCATCAAATCACCGTCAGTCAACGAAATTAACGGTAACAGAAGCATCACGGCCATCGCTGAGTTACTGGGTATCGGCCATTGGCTACCAATCGGCAGCGTGGGCCGGCGTGGGCTTGGCGACCGGAGGGTGCGACGAAAGCGCCGAAGTGGGAGGCGTCACCACGGCGGGGTACGACGGCAGCGACGACGTTGGCAGCAACGGCGACGACTGATGACGCCAAGCGGGGGACCCTGACGGCGAAGCAGGCGTTGCGGTGGCGGCGGCGGCGGCGAACGCAAATCCGGGCTGCTGTGGCTGAAGAGGATGCCCTGGGTGATCCAGCGGTAGACTGCCGTACTGCGTCGACGGCTGCGGCGGCTGCACCGGCGGCGGCCCCAATCTCGCACCCGCGCCATCCTGCGGTGTCTGATGTGCTGCTTGAGGCATCACGCTCAAGCCCGGCGTCTTTGTGCCCAAATATAAAGACTGCGACTGTGGCTGCGACTGTGGGAGTGGCGTGGCGGAACCGCCGCTCAAGGGCGAGGGCGTTGACGGCGGGGGCGAATTTCGCCCGGGGGCCGCTGCCGGCACTGCCGCCGCCCCTGCAGTAGCGTGCGCAGCAGTAGTAGCAGCAGCAGCAGTAGCAGCAGCAGCAGTAGCAGCAGCAGGGCCCTGACCGTACGTCTTGGGTCTGTCGTGGTACTGCTGACGATGATTCTGTTGCTGCGACGGCGGTTGAGTAGCTGCGAATGCCATTTGGGTGAACTGCTGGCTGTACTGGTGGTTGCTGTACTGGTGCTTGTGGCCTTGAAGGTGTTGATGTGCCTCACCGGGCGCTAAAAATGAAGGCTGTTGCTGCTGCTGCTGCTGTTGTTGCTGTTGTTGGTGCTGCAGCAGCTGCTGCTGCTGGGCCTCCATGGCCGCCTGCTGCTGTTGTTGCTGTTGCCGCTGCGCTGCTTCATCCTGGCTCAACAAGAACTGCACCCACTGGTCCGCGAGAGAGTCGCCGCCACCACCACTACCGCCGCCGCCGCCCTCTGAGGGTGACCAAGTCGCGGCGGGCCGGCCGCCCACCAGCATCCGACCCGCACCACTCACCAGCGCCAGGGGGGCACCCGCCACGCGGCTGAGGAGACCGCGGCGGCTGCCGCCCACAAGGCCCAGTACGACACGGTCCTCCTCACTCATGTTGAGCATGCGGGCCATGAGCTGAAGCACCTGTGTGTGTATGCGTGTACGCGTGTATGTATGTGTGTCTTTGGTCTATCCTATGTGCGTGTGGGCGTGTGGATGCGTGTGGGCGTTACATACTGATATGGGTCAAAGCCACCGGGGCCAACCCAAAGGGCTAGTTGATAAGGGCGGGGCCAGAAGCCATGAAGGGGGAGAGCTGCTTTGGGAGCCATGTTGGGAGCCATCTATCCCCCTACCCCCCATCTCCACCACCATTACCACTACTACCACCACTACCTCACCTCTTTGCTGTGCTGCCGCTGGAAATACGTTAGTAGCAGTTTGCCCATGATCCGGCGGTCCACCATGCCGTTGGTTTCGGAGCTCATTGCGGCCGCCTGGGCCACTGCCTGGTCCAGTGCGCGACGTAGCATGGCGCACTCGTCCGCGGTCCGGGCCTCCGAGGCGGCAGCAGCGGCCAGGGAGGCGCGAGTCTGAGGAGGAAGCGAGGAGCAGGGCTGTTGTGGGTGACAGGAGGGGGAAGAAGAAGAAGAAGAAGAAGACCGGAGGAAAAAGACCGGAGGAAAAAGGTCAAAGGTGAGCAATGAGAAGAAAACAGTTTTCGTGAGATCGCGCGGATTGCTTACATAGCATGCAGCAATAACGCAAACAGTTTTTTTTATAAAAGCGATTTTAATTATTGCGCTGGCCGGCGCCACCGATGCCGGTATTACGCTGACCTGCGTACCGAAAAAGTCACCACCCCCGAAGGTACCACTACACACTAAGTTACTCGTACGCAGCAGACTCGTACCTTTTGTGCCGCAAAGCACACGCACACACGCCATTGCGTTAATAAGGGGGAACGGTCCGGATTCTGACCGTTAGATATAACGGCCCTCCAATGATGGAGAGTGCTTCGGCGGTCGTTCCCGTTAGGTGCCCCTGGCCAGCGTCAGGCCCGGATCGATATGTAACACATAAACATACATACATACATACATACATACATACATACATACATACTGCTCCCAGTCGACCCAGTCGACCCTGACTTCTGCTCCCAGTCGACCCAGTCGACCCGGGTTCAAATCCGCCTGCCGGCTCCTCGGGTGTTTGAGGAGTGATGAAATGGGAGGTGGCCCCCCATCTTATGGACGGTGTAGGACGTGATAATATCAACTTGCGAGCTGACCAGGAACTAAGTTGATGCGCCGTTGATCCGCTAGATTTGGTTGGATGCTGGTGGTGAGTTGCCGAACCCAACGAATACATTCTGAAGTCGGATGGGGCGACGGATTAGGGTGCCCCTCTAGCAGGGGAGAGCAGGGACTGCCCCGGGAAAGGGGGCCGCTGGCGAAGTTAACCACCCTGTAACAACATACATACATACATACATACATACATACATACATACATACATACATACATACATACATACATACATGCACACGAACCTGCTCCACGAGCTTCTCTGCAGCCTCGCGCTCCGCAGCTACCGCCGCCACCGCCGCCTGTGAAGCCGCCAGCTCCTGCTGTAACCGGGCCACCTTGTTGGCGGCGGCACGCACCTCCAGACGCAGCTTCTCAGCAGCTTCACTCTCGTAGGTCAGCTCCCCCAGCGCCGCCTAAAAGGCGCAGGAACGACACGAAAACGCACACGGCACAAATCAGGAACCAGGCTGTTTTCCTTCAGAGAGAGCGCTGTCAGAGAGAGAGAGAGAGAGGTCCTTCTTCGTTTCCCCCTACGGTCACCAATTCTATTACAGCCGGTTGGAAGGGCGGCAGGCACCTCGTCGAGAAGTAGTGCGCCAGTAGAGGTGCAGTTCAATAGAGGTGCACTGTGCGTTCACATTGTGCGTTTGCGGCACACGGTTTGGAGGTTAAGTTTTCGCCCCACCAACTTTCCGCCAGCTAGTTGCTCCATACCCAAACCACTCTTGCACACACATACACATACACATATACATACACACGCACGCACACACGTTCTCTCTCTCAACACCATTCCCGGCCACTCAGCCACCAGCACCTGGAGGTTGCAGATCTCCGTGTTCTTGAGCTCCAGAGCTTCACTCAGGGCTGCGGTAAGGCATGGAGTTGTGTGGATATGAAGTTAGTCGGACCACACAGGCGTGTGTTTGGACAGTCTGGAGGTCATGCGAGATGATAACACAACACGAGAGATAATAACACCACCACCATATCCCCCCCCCCAAAATGGCAATTAACATGACATCGACATCTACAGCACGAAGCACAGCACGCGAAAGCTTGGCACGTCTGTCCATGCATCCATCCATCTGTCTGTCTGTACTGTTCTGTCTGTCCATAAATCAGGATAATGCAGAACGAAACGAAAGCGGGAGCGGTCATGTGACACGTGACGTGTGTGACGGCCGGCCACGCACCGGAGATCTCCGACTGCTGTCGAGCCGCCGACGCCTTGGCGACCCCCAGCGCCTCCCGGAGCTCCGAAACCGTTCCCGCGAACCGCTCCTCCGTAGCCTTTACCTCCGCCTCCACTCGCCATCCCACCTGTTAGCGCATGTACGTGTGTGCGTGTGCACGCGCGCGCGAACATGGGCCGCGGGAAATCAACGACACGTGGGGTTATGTGACACGCCCGCCAGCGAGAAAAGGCACATACACGACAAAGCAATGGCACAGGAATGCTGCTGGCAAGGACGCATGGACCATGGAAATGTCGGTAAAACGAGGATGACTGTTTCCGGGTAGCCCGCGGCAGCCACACGCCAAACATGGGCTCAGTTAGACTACCCGAATCCATTTGCTGCCCTCAAATATTTCTCAAATATCCAATCCAAGCCTGCGCATCAGCCCGCATCAGCCCGCTAGCCCATCATTACAAACTCGCCTTCTCCTCCTCCTCTTCCTGATCCCGCAGCATTTGCGCCTTCAACCGCACCAACTGGCCCTTGAGCCGCTCTCGCTCCGAATCCGCTGCTGCCAGAGCGGAGCGCAGCTCCGAAACCTCCGACTCCAACGCCGCCAAACCCGAGGAGTTTGCACCGGCGGCTGTGTTTGCTGCGGTGGCGGTGGCGGTGGTGGCGGTTGTGGAGGGGTGGCTGCCGTTGCCTGATACGCCGTTAGCGCCGCCATTGCCGACGGTGGCGACTGCGGCCTCGACGGCCGCGGCCAGTCTGGGCGAGAGTGCGCTCTCCTGCCGGCTTGCCTACCGTTCACCGTAAAGAATGGGGAGGGAGGAGGGGCTACAGCCACTCACTGCGACTGGCTGTGCGGTCATGCCTGTTGGTCATGTCTTACACATTAAAATACATAAGCTTTTACTCACACACATGAATAAATAGAACATCGCCTTTTTCTAGCCGGCTTACCGCCTGTTTTCAGCAGCCTTACAGCTACTTTTGAGCAGCAGCACTTGTGCAACCGCAGCAGCAACAGCATAATCCGCTCATCCTCTATTCCCCTTCAGTAATCCTCGTTCCCCTTATCCCACCTACCGTACGGGGCGTGCCGGACGCTGACGCCGACGCCGCCACCACCGCCTGCATCTCCTCTCGCTGCTGCGCCAGGTGCTGCTGGTACACGTGGCTCAGCTGACGGAGCTCAGCCGTGGCGGCGTCCCGCTCCGCCGACGCCGCCGCCAGCTGAGCAGTGAGGCTGCGGACCTCCAACTGCGCGCGGGAGGCCTCCGAGGCGGCGGAGGCAGAGGAGGCGGCGGCGGACTCCAGCTGGGCCTGTGGGAAAGAGTCGGATGGGGGCGAGGGGGAGAGTGCACGTGAGTGCCTGGGGTGTGTTTCGGGGGTGTCGACAGCAGCAACAATACCTATCAGATACACACCTGCAACCGCCGCGCCTCCGACTGCAACCTCAGCACCTCCGAACGCGCCGCCGCTAATTCCTTCTCCGTATGGCTGTCGTGATCGCCGTACCCATACGCCGTACTATGCTGCGCGCGCTCCAGGGCAGCCTGCAGTGCCTCCATCTCACGGCGCAGGCCGGCTTCGTTGGCGGCGGCGCTGGCGGCGGCGGCGCTGGATTCACGTCGCAGGCGCTCCGCCTCTGCCCGTAGCTCCTGTACGGCGATAACGGTTTACGGCACCAGCACGATACGTGTGCAAACAAAGTTGAAGCAGAAAGGTTTACTTAAAGCGCGTGCATTTAGTTAACTGCTGTTACAAAGCGATTGCGCAACCCAACCATTTCTTTAAAAGATGCATAAATTTTATACTTTTCCACAATTTTCGTTTCATCCCCTCCCATTTCTCCCCTCCCTACCCCCCATCTCAAAATATAAGATTTCCCCCCGTCCCTCCCCAAAAGCAAATACCAGTCAAAGGCCGCCATTCCGACCTGCAGGACCTCCTCATCCCGGGCCACTTGCTCTTGAGCCGCTTTCAGTCGCCGCTCCAGATCTGTGGCCGCCACTGCCCGCTCCGAAAGCTCCCGTTTCCAAAACATATCCCGCTCCTAAACCAACGAAAAAGAGCGGGAGGGCAGGCCCGCGGGCTGTTAATGGATTGGCAGGCTAATGGATAGCCGGGGCGATGGGTGGGATAAAGAAGGGTGGCCAGGCAAGCTGACACGCGTGCAGTCATTGGTGGGTAGGGAGGTTGGTAGGCGGGTAGGGGTACACGACGTTTCCTCGAACAGAATGGAAGATGACCACGGAGAAGAACCACGGCCTTTCTCGTTGCTCACCAGATCTGGCTCAGATGTTGTTGTTATTTTGACACAACACACACACACATACACACACATACACACACACGCACGCACACGCCCACACGCGTACCTGCAAAACTGTCTGCGACCTGTTCGCCTGCTCATCCAACGCATGCTGCAGCTGCGCTACCTGCGTCTGGAGCGCCTTCATGCGCTGCGACGCCGCCGTCAGCTCCGAAACCAGCTCACTGCTACTGCCAACGGCGGCGGCGCTGGCGGCACGCTGTTGCTGCAGCTCCAACTCCAGCTGCTGACGGCCAGATTCGGCGGCATCGAGAGCCTCCTGCAACCTGCAGGCTTGCAGTTGGAAACAATGCCGCGCCGCGGAGACAGGCAGCAGGTTGTGTGTAATGTTGCCATCAGAAGGCATTGTCATGCGCCGTAAAACGTTATCCTATGGACACATTCTGTAACGGTGCCAGCGCCGTGCCGACTTACGCATGAGAGAGTGGACGCAAGAGATGATCCCATTACAAGCTCGGGAATCGAAGTGGGCAACAAGCCCCCCAGGCTTGCTACGAAACCTGCCCCAAAAGCCGACCCAGCTTAATTTTCCCCACGAACAAAACGAAAGGGAAAGTATTAAAAACGATGACTGCTAGCTGGAAGAACGTCCGGGAAGCTCGACCGATTCTTTCAAAGCTGAGCAGTGCCAGGCGGCCACAAACAACCACAGACAGTCACAGATTTCAATGGATGCGCTGCTTACCGCCGCCCTGTCGCCTCCGCATCCGCCGCCTTGTGCGTCAGCTCCTCCCGCGCGCAGGACGATTCCGCCAATTGCTCATCCAAGCGCCGTACAATCTCACGTACGGCGTGCAGCTCCGCCGCAGCGTGCTGGGCAGCCTCGGCAGCTTCAGCACGCTCCGCTGCCGCCTCCTTGGCAGCTCGTTGATACCGCGCCTCCGCTGCTTCAAGCTGGTTTCGGAGCGCCTTCACTTCCGCTTCAGCCGCCGCCAGCTGCTGACTCAGCTGCACGTATGGAACGGCCAAAACTTCATCAAGGAAAAACAATAAATTGAATTTTTAGAAAATAACTGCACTAAAACTACCATAGGTATGCGGTAATAGGAGTATGCGGAGTATGTGGTAGCAGGACATCCAACACCCCCAAACCCATGTTGTAGTCCTCCACACCTGATGCACGCGTTCCGCCTCTGCCGCCGCCGCCTGTTCCCCCACCTTCTGGCGTTCCTGCCGCTCAATCGCCAGCTGGGAAGCCTGGCTTCTCGCCTTCTCGCCTAACAACCGCACCTGCTCCTGCAGCTCCGAAACCTGGAGCGCCCGAAATACGACCGGGCAAGCATACATACATACATACAACCAAACAGACAGACAGCCGAGTGTGGGTTCCGGGAGGTAAAGAAGCGGGCGGAGAGCAGTTGGCTCTTGGGCGAGAGCAGTTGGGCCCAACCGGCCTAGCTCCAGATAAGGGCGGAGCGGCGGAACAAGAGAGAGAGAGAGAGAGAGATGCGCGTAAGACTGAGCAGGTACTACAAGACAGTGTCTGATAAGCTTGATAACCCGAAAACACGATAACCGAAGCCGAAGCAGGAGGCAGTAAAGACAAGCAAAGGGAACGTACCGCAGATCCCCAAACTGGACAACGCCAATGCCAACGACCTTCCAGGACTTTTCTGATTGCCTCCTTTCCCTAGCCATTCCCTGCCATCCACCTGCGGAGCTGAATTTCGGCTCACCTCGGATTCCGCCTCGGCCTGCCTTCGCTGCAGCTCCCGCTGTAGCTCTTCTACCTGACTCCGCAGATCTGACTCCGCCTCCGCCGCGACAGCGGCGGCGGCAGCGGTGGCAGCTGCTGCCTCCGCCGCCGCCAAGCGTTCTGTCAGCGTGGCGACCTCTGCCTCCCCCGCCGCTGCCCGCGCCTCCGCCGCCGCCAAGCGGTCTGCCAACGCGGTGATCTCTGCCTCCGCCTCCGCTGCCCGCGCCTCCGCCGCCATACATCGCCGAGACGCTTCCTCGGCCTCGGCGGCTAATGACGACGCGCCATGGCTCGCCTGATCCTGAGGCAAAACGTAATTCACGTCACGTAATTTGTTAGGTAGGTGCCCGTGTCAAAATTGGAGGTATTGGAGGTCTTGGAGGTATGTGCGCCCATTCGTGGGGAGTCTCGGGAAAGAAGTAAGGGCCGCCCTGTGAAGAGGAACGGAATTCCGACCTCCCATGAGACGAGACGTCCTTCGACCCCTCCCTTGACATCTCCAGCACTCCTACTCTCTCCCTCTCCCTCTCCCTCTCCCTGTGTGTGTGTGTGTGTCCCTCTCTCTCTCTCTGTGTGTGTGTGTGTGTGTCCCTCTCTCTGTGTGTGTGTGTGTCCCTCTCTCTGTGTGTGTGTGTGTGTGTGTGTATGTGTGTGTGTGATACACCACCTTCCGAAGTTAATGCGCTACCCTAACCCTAAGGTGCCGCAACCAGAGCCCCCAACATACGAGCCGGATCTCCTTAAATCTCTAATGGCCCTAGCTTGTTGCAGGCGCACGAACGAGTGTCATCTTACTGCCGGTAAATGCTAGCGAGTTTTGTTAGCCCCAAAACCGCAAGAACTCCGGCTTATCTATCCTGGTGAAAAATAAACAGCAAACTAGTGAATTGACTCCCTGCCACCACCGGCTGCCACCCTCTCCTGACCTTGATCTCTTGCAGCTCCCGTTCGCGAGCCGCCAGCTCCGAGACCAGCCGCGACACCTCGCGCTTCGCCGCCTCCGTTGCTTCCCGTAACCGGTCCTCCGCTGCTGCCTCCGCCGCCGCACGCGACTCCGCTGCCGCCACCTCGGTCTCCGCGCGAAGCTTTGTCTCCGCTTCCGCAGCGGCATCCGCAGCCCGCGCCTCCGCCTCCGCTGCGTGCAACTCCGCGTCCGCCAGCCTCGCCTGAAGCTGCCGAAGCTCTTCCTCCGCTTCCGTCACCCTAGCCCGCGTTGCGGCATGCGCCGAGCGCTCTTCCTCCAGCTGCTTCCGGTGCTGCAATCCAAACCGCTGCTCGTCTTCAAATAGCTCCTTCATCATTTCGAGCTGCTCGCGCATGCTTGCTAGAGGGCCATCGTCGCCATCGGCGTCGGCAGCCGCCGCCGCTGACGTCGCAGCGGCGGCGGCGCGGGCAGCCGTCGCCGCAGCCTCGGCGTCCGCCGCCCGCGCCTCCGCCGCCGCTAACGCGACGCGATGCGCGTCCCGCTGCTCCTCCAGCTGCCGCTCAAGCTCCGCCAACCGGTTTTGGAGCTGCGTGGCGGCTTCGCCGTCGGCGACGCCTCGCTCCGAAGTCGTCCGCAGCTCCTCACGCAGCTCCGCCAGCGCTGCCTGCGCCTCCGCTAGCTCCTGCCGCAATCCTGACTCCAACGACATGACGCCGGCCGCCCGCGCCACCGCCTCCGTCGCCCGCGCCACCGCCTCCGCCAGCTCCGCCTGCAGTGCCTCTGCCTGCGACTTCAGCTCCGCCGCAGCCGCCTCCGCGGCCAGGACCTCCGCCTCCGCCTCAGCCACACGAGCGTTAGCAGCGTCCGCCCTCGCGGTCGCAGCTGATAACGCAGCTTCGGCAGCGGCGGCGCCGGTCGCCGCCGCCTCTGCGACGATCTGGTCCTTAGTAACCTGATCCCGTACTTTCCGAAGCTCGGCAGCGGCCTCCGCCGCCGCCGAGCGGAGCTCCTCGGCATGGCGCGCTTCCGCCGCTTCCGCAGCATGCCGGATATCTGCCAATTCTGCCGTCAAGGCAGCGGCCCGGCACTCGGCCTCGTCAGCCGATTGCCGTACCGCCGCAAGCTCCGCCTCCAAAGCAGCGGCCCGGCACTCCGCTTGTTCCGCCGCTGTTTGCGATGCTGCCCATTGAGCCTCCAGCGTGCCGATACGGGCCATGGCTGCCGCAGCTGCTTCCGAGCTGGCTACGTCCACCTGCGGTCCGTGCGCCAAATAAAGCCAGGACGCGGGCCAGGTAAAGCCAGGACGTGGGCCAGATAAATCTAGGACGCAGGCCGAGCAACATAAACCCCTATCATTAAAAACCGTTACCATTACCGGAGCTCAGTGGATGGGAGGTCATTAAATCAATCACGAGGCTAGTTTGGCGATGACGCGAACCGCTACTGGTTGCTACGATGGGCGAAGCTCTCATGTGGGATGTGGGGGCTGATGTCGCGGTGTGCGTTATACACATATTCAATACATATCGATCTTTCGCACCGTGGATTCATCTTCCTGTTGTTGTTGCTGCTGTTGTTGTGTCTGCAGCTGCTCAACCATGGCCTCCAGCTCCCTGACACGTGACTGCGCCTGGAATCAGCCGGTGCGACCCAACAAAATAGCATCGGGGAAAGAAGGGCAAGACGAGACGGAGGCCGCAGACGGAGACCGCAGACGGAGACCGCAGACGGAGACCGCAGACGGAGGCCGCAGACGGAGACCGCAGACGGAGACCGCAGACGGAGACCGCAGACGGAGGCCGCAGACGGAGGCCGCAGACGGAGAACGCAGTTGCGAGGGCGAGGGAATGTGACAGAGCGGAGATCGGAACAGCAGCGAAAGGTCATGGAGGGGTGACAGGAGGGCGCACCCAGGGGGACGGCACTTGCAGAGGACTCCGGGATTGGCAGGGCGGAGGTGGAGAAGCCAGGCAGTGACCAAATGAAGGACGGATGGGGAGGAGGTAGCAGCAGAGGAAACTCGGGGTGGCCGGCATCCCCTCTCGCCCTGCGCTTACCTGCGCTGCCGCTGCGCGCTGCTGCTGCAGCTCCGCTTTCCAAAAGGAGTCATGTTGCGCCACGTCAGCAGCGTCACTCTCCAACTGCTGCTCCAGCTGCGGGGACCATAAGTACACACAGATGGGTGGATGGAAGGATGGAAGGTTGGATGGATGGGTGGATGTATTTATGGGTGGATGGAAGGATGGAAGGTTAAATGGATGGATGGATGTATTTATGGGTGGATGGAAGGATGGAAGGTTGGATGGATGGGTGGATGTATTTATGGGTGGATCTATGGAAGGTTGGATGAGTGGGAAAATTAGGAATCAGCAGAAGAGCTGGGAAAAGAAAACGTCCAACAGTCCTCTTGCTTGGGCAGACCCCCGACATTGTCGGGAGCGTGAGAGGTTATATGGCTAGCTGCTGAGATGTGGAGTTGAGGTCACAGTTGATGGACCGAGATTCGCACACTGGATTGGTGGCGACTGCCGAACCCTCTGTCTCCACGGATGTTCGGTTTGGGCGAGAGGATGAGGAAGGATCCAAGAAGGCAGAATCAACCGCCCTGGACTTGCAGTTCGGGTATGGCGTAGTGCAGTGTGGTCATGGTGTGTAAATGGTATTCAATCCTAGGTATATGACAATCTAAATGTGGCGTTCCATTGCCCAAGGAGCCTCCCACTCTGTAACAATAACACATGCACCCTAAGCTCTATATAAAACCCTAAGTAATATATGTAAAACCCTATGTTATAGATACAACCTACGTTATATAAAAAAAACCCAAGTGTCTGCACAGACCTACACAGCCGCTCACAAACCTGCTGCACTTTGGCTGTGAGCCTGTCCAGCTCCCGCTGTGTGGCTTCATGGGCCTTTTGCTCTGAAGTCAGCTCCTGACGCAGCAAAGCGGCGGTCTGAGACTGGGCCTGCATGGGCGCACAAGCCGACACACGCACCGCCCCCCCCCCACACGCAAACAAACAATACAAACATGGGGCAGCAGCAGCAGCGGCAGCAGCACCATTAACAACGGCGAATTGTAGTAGACTGCGGACTGCAGGTGACATGGCAGAACATGGCAGGGCCGTCCCTGTCCCCCACCCCAATCGTGTGTGGTTCGTCTTTCCCCCACCCCATCCCATAAATTCCCCCAAACGCCTAGCAGGCGCAGAGTCGTACCTGCAGGAGCTCGGCGCTGTCCTCCGCGTCTTCGAGCGCCCGTTTCATCCTTGCAACCTCCCCGGCCAGCGACTCGTTCTCCATCGTCACCTCAATCAGCTGTTGCTTCAAAAGCTCCATCTGGGGAGTCGAGAAGGTTTGAGCAGTGAGAGCATCAGCTTTGAAATCACGAACGTAGCAGCCGCAGCGGCAGCATTAGCACCCAGGCCTTTACTAAGAACATAAACATACCCTGTATAAATATCCTATAAAACTTGTTGCGTTGTATTGTACTACTAGGTCCCTCAACCTAACTTGTGGATCCTAGCTAGGCTCTTGGGCCTCTGCGTGCTCGTGTAGGGGCTGGCTAGTTACACCTCTCTGGCTGGGTAACGCAACCGAGGTGTAATAAGTACACATATATATGTATATATGTGTATAATACATGTTTGTATGATGTGTGGAACAGGGGGCTATACGGTGGCCGCTACCAGGGGATACCCTGCCTTCCCCGGTATTTCGGGGCACCCTCATCTAGTCACCCTAATCAACAGGGAGATCACTCTGCCAGCTTAATCTTCCCTTGGTCATCCCAGAGCCCACAGGACTTGTGTGGGTCTGCTTCAGGAGACAATTCGAAGCGTCCGAGAGTACTTACCCGTACTGCTCGCAAGGCCTCCCCCTCTCCACCTGTCATCCACTCTTCCTGCCCTCTCCGTCCTCCTCATATGCCCCTGTGTTCCTTTCTCCCCCTAGCCGCCCTTCCGTTTCCTTCCCTCGCCCTGCTGTATGCCCCCCCTCCCGTCCCTCCGCATCACTGCCTCTTCCTTCCCCCTCTCTTCCGGCCTTACTCCCTCCCTTCCTTGCGCGGACCTGCGGCTTCTGTTTAACGCTAACGGCCGCCTCCTCCGCTCCCGCCACGTGCGTCGCCACCTTTTGGAGCACGTTCGTGGCTGACGTGAAGAAAGACATGGTGGTCGTGGCGGAGCCCAGCATGCGACCCACTCCAAGGCCCATACCGCCGGGTGAAGCCCCTCCCACTGAGCGGCCTGGCATAGCGCCGCCGCCGCTCCCGTCCGAATAGGCATGGCCATCCGGTAGAGCTGTGTCCGTGCTCCCGTCTCCGGGGAAGAATTTCATGGGCATCACAGACGAGGGTGCGGCTGCGTCCACCGCGTTGCTGACATGGAGATGATGCGCAGTCGCGTTGTCGGTGGCGCCAGCAAGGACGGGTGGATTGGGGGCGTGCACGACGATTGGGACAGCAGCTTCGCCTGCGTTCGAACTAACAGGTGGCAGCTCCCCAATGCTACCAAAGTCAGCCTCCTCAAGCGAGTCTTTTTCATAGAAAGGTCCGTGGCTGTGCCTGCAATTTGGGGAGGGTCGGCCCGAAGCAGTTGCGTTTTAGCGCGGGATCAGCAAAGGACCCGCATCTTTTGTCGCACCTCGTATACGTCACGGCCGCACCGGGGTCATCGTAATCCTGCGATCATGTCATGCAGTTTGTTCCTTAAGCTTGTGGATTCCCCGATAACAGGTTACGGCTAAATTGAGAGCATGGATAATCAAACAGGCCGCTATCCGGGCACAGTTGCTTGGCAGCACCTGATCATTTGGGTCTTGCTCATCAAGCAGGACACTTTTTACATTGGAAGCCAAGTTTTGAGCGCGAGAAGCTGCTCCAGCGATAACGCCCCACATTTTGCACGTCTATGACATCTGAATGAATTCAGAGATTGAAAATATAAAGATCTTATGCATTAAACCTAGCAAGGGTCGGTAGTACTTTAGCAGGATGAAAAACAGCCTTGCAGCGCTTTCTGAGCTTAAGCTTTGTGCAGCGAAATTTTAGATACTATTCAGCATCAGCGTCACCATATACAAAGCTATGACACTGTGCCAGGTATCAGACCTTGGTGCTGGCAGTCTTCGCCCTACGTGAATGTTGCACGACGCTGGAGTCTTTGGCCGTACTGATACTCTTTCGATGCTGTAACAAAGTTCCAAGTGATGATCGCATAGGCTTACGATAGACACCCAAAGCGTTGTTCCAGGACTCGCTGTCCTTGTGCCTGCTGGCCTGAACCTAATCGCACCCTTCGGGAAATGACTCTCGAGAGTTTGCTTGCGCGACGTACACAGTCTTTAGTACATCCGTTTCATCATCCAACGCGATGTCCGAGCGCTCGGCCCCGAGTCTTGCTAGGACGGCGAACATCGGTCAGAGCGACGACTCCGGGGTCTGAGGCTACGATACTCATCCCAACAAACTCGAAGTCATGTAGCCGAGACTATACACAACCGCCCTGCTGGATTCCGCCCCTTATCGTTTTTGGAGTGGCGACGCTTTTCTCAGCGGTCATCCTCAAGAACAGGCAGCGGAAATCCGCCGTTACAGAGACGGATCAGGTGTTACCGGTGCCTCCAAGTCCACAACAGGACCCGCGCAGCTATCAGCGCGCGTTGGCGCGCACTCGGCAGGCTGCAGCCGTTTCGAAGGCCCTCGCTTTCCTCAAGACGGGCGAGCCAGCGCGCGCCTACATGGAACTCGGACGAGCGCTCTCTGAAAACAGCATCTGCCGCTCTCCCCTCTTGGATGGCCACCACACAAAGGCCGAGCTCGTGGAGCTCTACAAGCTGCACCTGCAGAACGCCGAGGTGCCACCCAACTTCGCCACGTTGCTGCAGCTGCAGGAAATGCTTGGCCTAAACCAAGATGAGGCGGAGAAGATTGAGCTCGAAGTGATGCAGGCGCCGGGATCATTCAGCATATAGATTACAGCAGGCTCCGTGACTACGGGCATCCCGAAACTAAGCCAGTCAAAAACCCTCAAGGACCACGAGCTGCGAGGGCTGGTCAGTCGGTGGGTAGTCACTCGCGTGGGGTAGTCAGTCGCGTGGGGTAGTCAGTCGCGTTTACATGTATCGCGTATGGCAGGTGCGCCGTTTCACACAGCGTCGGCCACGTACGGGCTTGCGGTTGTGCGCTGCATGCTGCGCTTAGCTGCTTGGCATGCGTGACGAAACACGCCCTCCTGACTCACGGGCGGTGCTGCTGAGTTGCCAAGCATGGGGCTCTGCAGGGACGTGACCCGATGCGGGTCACAACAAGGGCGCCCCAACTCAAGTGTCAAGACGCCGCGAGCACATGCGGGGTGGGGGTTGGGGGTTGGGGGGGTAAGGAGCGAGGTGTTGTGCACCCCACCGTAACGCCCGGCAGGAGGTGAAAAGAAATCATAGGAAAACACCACAATTGTTTCGTCCTTCTTTGCTTCACGCTGGCTGCTTCCCTGAATTTTGTGACGGCGACGGATTCAGCTGCAGGGGGGCCTCCTCTGAGGATAGAAGGAAGGAAACGCCTTGTATCCTCGAAGTTGCTGCTGTATAGCTATCGGTCCCATCATTTTCCGTTTCGGAGCTGCTGCTGCTGCTGTTATACTGTGCTGTCGTTGCCCTTTCCCGCAAGCCAACCTTTCATTTTTGCCTTCTTGAGAAAGGAAAAATATAGTCGTCCAAGGGGGGTTAGCGTCCAAGAAGGGTTGTGTCTTTGCTGAGGATGAAATTTGGTGCCGCTAACGGCAACAGTTCCATGCAAGACAATGGGCTTTGCGATGGGGCTACGAAGTAGAAGTGGAGGCTTGGAGAGAGAAGAAGGCGGATGAAGCCTTCGGCATTTTTTTCTCTTGACTTGGTGTTGGTGGTGAGGGAAGAAGAGAGAGGGATTTGGAGGGCGCGAGTCGCACAGTCTGCGCCTGTTGTTGCTCCTGTAACTGCGCTAGCTAGTACGCTTGTCTGCTCGGCATAAGGCCCTGTCTCTATCCCCAGGGCGGTGTAACCGTAGGATGGCTTGCAATGATTGTGTTGAGCTGGTCTCGTAGCGCTTTTTGTTGCACGCGACCTTGATTTCGTCCTCTTGCGCTGCCAATGCTATGTCGGTTTTTTACAAAAGGTATTTGCTCGGTGTTTCAGGTTCCGCACTCAAGTTTCGGGAAGAAGGGACCCGTCCGTAAAAGCCAGTGCAGTGAAAGCCAGTGGGGTTGGGGGCCCTACGGACGACGGTGAATAGCCCCGTTATTGTGTGGCGCTGAGTGAGGGGAGGGCGTCGACGTCCTCTCCCGCTCTCGCCTGGCCGCTTGGCGCGCCTGATCGCGATGTGCCTGTTGGTGGTGTCCTGCGGATCTCGCAGAACTCGTTAAAACATCATTTCTGTTGTCTTGAGATGTTCCACACAGTTCGGGTTTTTGGCTTGGATTTTGGGGGCCGCGTTGTTGAGGCGCGGCGCGGGTTTATTTTTGTTGCGGAATGTACGGCGACCTGCGAGTAATTGTTGTAGCAGCGTTTGAGGAATCCTCTGCTGGCGTCTGGTACTTGTTTCTCTTCTTGTGTATTCCTCGCAGCAGGTCTGGAGTCATTGGTTATAGAAAGCACTGTTTTTCCTCGTTTCTTTTTTGTCATTTTGATGATGATGCCACTACACGAGCTCCAGGGAGGGGTCGGGCGTGTGAGAGAGGGGCTGGGCTAGACCTTACACAGGGAGGGAGTAGGACACACGTTCTATATTCTAGTCAAAGCACAAACTGCCGATGCCTGTGGGAGGGTAAGCAATCGCCGGGAAGGCGGGTAGCAATGCAGCTCATTTCTTGGGCGGTCTTGGTCCCTTGTTCTGTGCTGTGTGCAGGACAAAGGGGAGGGTGGGAATATTGGTGCAGCAGGTTGTGAAGACACGGGGGAAAGAGGGAGTACATGGATCCCCGCCATAGGTATGGCACATGCAGAAGGGCAGGGTACTGGAGTTGCGGTCTTGGGGCGTTAGGAATGTGCTTGGTGAGTGATGAGAGGGTTACTAGACACTCGTCCGTGCATGGGACTGGGAGGGAGGAAAGGGCGGGACCGCTTTGTTGACTTGGGTTTTACCCTCCTCCCACCTAGTGCTGCATCAGAGCTTTTTATGTCCCTTTTCCCACTCTTTAATTCGCAGTGCCTGTCGCAGCTGTATCGATGAAGTTGGAATATGCTTGTTGTAAGATCAGCGCAAAGGGAAGGATGAGTAGGGCTGTGGTGCGGGTTGCTGGAAGTTTGGGAACGAAGACACAAGTGTGGCGTGGTGGCTTTTGAAGGGCTTGGTTAGCTAAGGGTTTTTAATCCACGAGGCTTTTGCAATTTTTAGCTTGCGAGTGAGCAACTTTTAGGGGTGCAGTGCCATTTGGAATGGTGGTCGTATAAACCAGCCAGCCAGTACGGTGTAATTTGTTGGTGCCAGGCCTGTGTAATGCCGTACTGTGTACGTTTTGGTGATGTCTTTGTGCCTCTGGGGTCTTGGCTGGCTGTGCACTTGATGTGGACTTTGGTGGTAGGCTTTTACGATGCCGTTTTGTATTTGAATGCATCGCATTTTTTCATATTGCTGCAAGTATGCTGGTGGTGGTGATGACGGTGGTGATTACAAGACATGATGTTGTATCCTGTAGGGCGTATCACGGGATCTGACATCCGTCGAATCGGTACTTTTCTGTAGTCGTGTGATATATAACACATGAGGTGTCGCAGAACCCCTTCGATTGACTTCATGAATCGCCTCTGTCTGTCTGCAATCTGCAAGTCGTGTATTGCCTAAAGCTTCGCCAATTAAAACATGTATGTAGCATTATGTGGAAATGTAAGGAGCCCGGTCAGCCGGGCGCAGGTGCGAGTGCATGTTGTGCGAGCTTGAAAGACCGTACACTACCTACGACTATCAAAGAAATCCTTATAACGAAGGTATTCCAAGTCGAGATTGTTACCATTTAACCTTATTGTTGGGTGGTCAGATGGAACTCACCAAGGTGCAAGATAATTATTAAACTGTATGTTAAGAAGGTTTTGATTCAGCAGTCCGACGAGATCGGGGATCGGGTTGTGTGCGATGAGCTAAACATGATATGATCATGATCATATTAGAAAAAATATGGCAATATGCATAATGGATTTTTCGTATCCACAAGCTATCTAGTGATTACGTGGTCATGTGCGTGTTCATGGCTTTCGCAAACATTTAACTTAGGCTGGGACTTTCATTCGCATGGTAGTGTAGTTGGGATAGTTTGCATCTGTGATCCTTTATAAACTTATTTGCTGGTTTCGGCGCCTCGCACAACGGTGAGTTTAAGCCTTCCAATGGTCTTTCATTGGACTGTATCACGCGCACATCGAACTTTTCAAAGCATAAGGGGACCGAGTCAACAGCAGTGGTCGGTAGCGGCTAGCGAGGCTGTGGGATAGTTAGATGGACGCAAGGATGGTGTGTGGTGCTATTATAGGCGACACCTCACATGCGTCCGGAATTGAAATCAATAACCTCCCAAAACTTTTAAAGTTGTTCCTCAACGGTCTGTTCTTCGTCCGGAACGAAGCTCCTTGCGGCTGCAGCAGAGCACGTCTGTTACCATCGAGCCTGTTTAAGAACCTCTCCACTTGTGTGGTGGGACCAAAAGACCCCGAGTGATGGGTAGTGAGCCGTCTCATTGACCGCTCACCGACGGAAGTACGGCGAAGCGCATCAGATTGCGGGAAGGCCTTATGACGAAGGCCAAATTACACCGACGAACGATAACGAATAAGCGAATGAGAGTAATGTAACAGCTCATGCTCGTTACATACTTCCCCTCCTAATTGACTGGTCGTCCCGACAGCCGACTTATCCACGCCCCCACGCTTGCGCATGGAAAAGCAGAGTCGCAGGCACCCCACTGGCAGTAGACATAGTCCGAAGAAATGCATAGAAAACGAGAAGGCTTACATACGCCTCTTCCAGATCTGGTTTTACGAACGTCCGAGTCTGAGGACGGCGAGACAACAGGCGTGACTCCTGGTTTAGGTTGGGACGCGGAGGTAGCAGCTTGTTGTAGGCTTCAGACGACACAACCACATAATGGGGGCATCGAAAGATACCGATTGCAACAAGTGTCTTGAATAAATCGTCACCAGTGACTCCACTTGGGCCTCGCGCCGATAAGAATCCCCAGTACGACTGGGCGGCGCGGTATCCAGAAGCCATAGTTCGCAGGAACTACTCTCGCTCGGTCAGACGAAACTGGGGACGCAGGTCCCAGCTTTACGTAGGTAAAACCCCCGCCCATACACAGGTATGGACTTCCGCAGCGGTGCGGCATTAAGGTGGCGGACGACTTGTTAGTCGCTTTAGCCGCCTGCAGCTAACAGTAGCCGCAACGCGCCCATATGCAGATATGGACTTCCGCAGCAGTGCGGCACTCGAATGGCGGACGACTAACAGTAGTCGCTTTAGCTGCCTGCGCCCATAGACTTCCGCAGCAGTGCGGCACTTGAATGGCGGACGACTAACATTAGTCGCTTTAGCCGCCTGCGCCTATGGACTTCCACAACGGTGCGGCATTTGAATGGCGGACGACTAACAGTAGTCGCTTTAGCCGCCGACGCCCATGGACTTCCGCAGCAGTGCGGCATTAAGGTGGCGGACAACTAACAGTAGTCGCTTTAGCCGCCGCAGCTAACAGTAGCCGCAAGTAAACTAATAGCAATATTAGTCAAAACCTGTAGTAACCGACAGCGGAATTTACGGGTGTTAGTTAGTAACATAAGAGTTCGGTAAATCGAAGTGGACGAGATAACCACCGACAGTTATTATTCGGAGCCCAAACCGTTGCAGAAAACCTTTACAGGATACAACACAGCTGTTTTACGTGACTGCCAATACGAACGCAGCAAATCTGCACAATTAGTCAGGTTCGACTCTGGTTCCCAAGAGTCGTACTCTGGACCTTGATTCCTCCAACGCATTAGAAAGAACCGAGTGCGACGACGCTTTTGTGTCACGTCACGATGATCAAGGACTACCTCAACCTCGAATCCCAATTCACCATCCACAATCTCAGGCTGCGGAGATGCGATTGTTACAGTGGACCCCGAACGGGTCGAGTGCAGCGCCCATAGGAACGCCTCCCGCACAACACTGTGGGCCTTATTCAAAAAGAACTCGGCCAGGCCGTACTAACTTCACTGGACACACGGCCTCAGTTAGTACGCTTAAACAAAAAATTGAGGCTCCGACGTGCGCCCTCAAACTTCGTCATTGTATATCGGTAAACGGCAAGCAACCATGTCTGCGTCATTGACATATAAGAAAGGGTGATTGTGAGGTACATGATCCCAATGTTTTGGCAAGTAATCCCGTGCCGCAAAAGCAGTTAAACGGGCCCAAAAGTCAGAGATAACCTCGTATGTAATGCGGTTAAGCGATGGCGTTGATATAGGCATGTTGGTCTGGAGACCTTCCTTAAACAACAAACGGCGACCGAGATTGAGTGAGCTGATGGCCGCGAGGCATACAACCTCCCATACACACGAACAAATCCAGGTTGGTGGAATGCCCAACCACAGGTTAGCCCGGTTGAAAAGGTCAGGGAACTCAAGTTCGTTTTGCAGAGCTTCACGAAGAGCCAACGCGACAGTACAATCCCAGAAATGATGCCGACGATCCCCACAAAGCATGCGTACACCACAGGGGCACATAGCAGCCGGGATACCTCTTTGACGTTGCGCCCTATGCATAGGAAAGGCAGGGAAACCATCAAGAGCCAGCCTCCAAAAGGCTTCTTTATGCTCGTTATCCCACCGA
>NW_003307565.1:1559330-1560253 GCF_000143455.1 Volvox carteri f. nagariensis
CACCTATTTGTTGCCAATAATCCGCCATGATATTAGGAAGCTGTTGTAAATTGCTACACAGAGTACCATTAGGCCTTCGTAGGGCAGTGATTCTGCGGGTTGCTAAGGGTGGCCTAAGTTGGTTGGTTAGTGCTGGGCTAGGTCGTTCGCCTGTACGTATCCAATTGTAACGGGTGCGTCGTGTGACGCCTGCTACAGCCCGGTGTGCCGCATCTGCCTGAGCCGACCTGGCGAGAACCGCCCGTGGAAGAGCCGAAGCGTCCCCCTCCTCCGCTTCCGCCAGGACGCTGTCGGCCTGGGCTTGGGCAGCAGCCTCGTCTGCAGCTCCAATTAGCTGACGCATGCGTGCCTGTTGGTTTAGGCGGCCAGCTGATAGGGCCAGCGCCCGTTTGAAGCCTGGCCACCATTGGATGAGGTCGTCCGGGTGCGTGGGGGCTGATTCTGCCGTGTTATTTACCCACATATTTAAGTTGGAGCACGATCGCTCTCATAGTAAGGCCGTAACAGAGACACATGGAATACGTCATGAATACGCGTTCCATTAGGCAAGTCCAAACGATAAGCGACGTCGTTAGTCTTGTCCTTAATTACGTACGGTCCGATAAAACGAGGAAGCAGCTTGCGCGGACCTTCAAGACGCATGTGCTGAGTGCTCAGCAACACGACGCCTCCAAGCTTGAACTGACGTTCCGAACGCTTGAGATCAGCGAAAAGCTTCATACGATCACGTTGTGCAGCAGGCTGCTGCTGCTGCTGCTGCTGCTGCTGTGCTTCCTGCTCCTGCTCGTCCTCCTCGCACTGCTGGAGAATCAGCTCCACCTCATCCGCTGCAGCGCCGTGGTTGCCCTGCAAGCCCGCTTTGCCACGGATGTAAACGATCTTCTCCGCCCGCTCAATGGCCAGCCGAATGCGCGCCTTCGTGT
>NW_003307565.1:1560332-1585327 GCF_000143455.1 Volvox carteri f. nagariensis
ATGATTAAATGATTACCAATAGCATTCGCTGGTTGTAGTCCGCCGGTCTTGTATTTCGGGTGAATGTGCCAAGCGGCAAGAGCTCAACCTTGCGATCGTTGAGTCGTTGTCCCGAGGCTGCGTGGAAAACATCCATGACAGCTTTGAAGCGGGGAATGTCCGCTAGGCGACGTAAAAAGGCACCACAATCATCCGCATACTGTGACGCAGCGAGGTGAATGTCACGCAAACTTATGCCGATTTGTTGATATTGAAGCCAAGTTAGTAATGCTTGTGCTGGCGCAAGGTATAGGATGGGGGCAAGCGGACAGCCTTGCCTGACGCCAGCCGCTATAAGAACCCAGTACGAAAGGTAACCATTGACAATCGCCGCTGATTGCGTACTAGTATGCAGACGTCGAACCCAAGCAATAAAGCCCACACCTACACCCAATTCATCCAGACACGCGAACAGAAAGTCTCTATCTAGGGTATCGTAGGCTTTGTAGAAGTCAAGGAAAGCTGCCACACAAGTACGGCGCTCCATACGGAGAAGCGCGGGCAGCAGTTGTAAAAGGAGCACACTATCCGCGATTCGCCTGCCCGTGAGGAAGGCTGTCTGCTCCGTGTCTATGACGCGGTTAAACAGCGGCAATAGGCGTTGCTTGAGAACACGTGCGAGAGTGCGATAGTCTGTACCAAGCAGCGTAATGGGTCTATAATTTCCCGGCACCGTAGGGTCATCCGCTTTAAAAAAAGAGGAAATAATGCCGTCCAGAAAGCCAGTCGGGACCCTATCTAGTTCCCCCATAGCTGTAAAAACGGCAGCCAGTAAAGGTGCACAGTTTGTACGCTGGTATAATTCCACCGGTATTCCGTCGGGACCCGGAGCACGGCCCGGGGCTGCCGCCTGGAGGGCGGCTTGCACTTCCTCTACTGTAACAACCTGCGCTCCCGCCCTAGCCGCTTCTTCTGGTGAGCACGTCCTACCCCTCGCACGGAGCGCTTGGAGGACACGTGACCGCGCAACTGGGTCAGTATGGGGCTGTGCACCTATTTGTTGCCAATAATCCGCCATGATATTAGGAAGCTGTTGTAAATTGCTACACAGAGTACCATTAGGCCTTCGTAGGGCAGTGATTCTGCGGGTTGCTAAGGGTGGCCTAAGTTGGTTGGTTAGTGCTGGGCTAGGTCGTTCGCCTGTACGTATCCAATTGTAACGGGTGCGTCGTGTGACGCCTGCTACAGCCCGGTGTGCCGCATCTGCCTGAGCCGACCTGGCGAGAACCGCCCGTGGAAGAGCCGAAGCGTCCCCCTCCTCCGCTTCCGCCAGGACGCTGTCGGCCTGGGCTTGGGCAGCAGCCTCGTCTGCAGCTCCAATTAGCTGACGCATGCGTGCCTGTTGGTTTAGGCGGCCAGCTGATAGGGCCAGCGCCCGTTTGAAGCCTGGCCACCATTGGATGAGGTCGTCCGGGTGCGTGGGGGCTGATTCTGCCGTGTTATTTACCCACATATTTAAGTTGGAGCACGATCGCTCTCATAGTAAGGCCGTAACAGAGACACATGGAATACGTCATGAATACGCGTTCCATTAGGCAAGTCCAAACGATAAGCGACGTCGTTAGTCTTGTCCTTAATTACGTACGGTCCGATAAAACGAGGAAGCAGCTTGCGCGGACCTTCAAGACGCATGTGCTGAGTGCTCAGCAACACGACGCCTCCAAGCTTGAACTGACGTTCCGAACGCTTGAGATCAGCGAAAAGCTTCATACGATCACGTTGTGCAGCAGGCTGCTGCTGCTGCTGCTGCTGCTGCTGTGCTTCCTGCTCCTGCTCGTCCTCCTCGCACTGCTGGAGAATCAGCTCCACCTCATCCGCTGCAGCGCCGTGGTTGCCCTGCAAGCCCGCTTTGCCACGGATGTAAACGATCTTCTCCGCCCGCTCAATGGCCAGCCGATTGCGCGCCTTCGTGTAGACGAGGCCCCATGCCGACCAGTTGCGCTCGGACGAGCAGGTTGATGCGTCCATCAGCAGCACGCTTGTGCCAGCCATCTGAGCAGAATGCAGCTTGGCCACCCGTGCGCTGCCTGACCTGCGCCACCTGCGCCTTAACCTTGCTGTAGGCGCGGTCCAGCATTGGCCCCATCAACTGCTTCCGGTTCGGCAGGGTGACGCCCAGCAGCCTGAATAGGTTCCACAACTCAGGCTTCTCGATCAGGTGAATAGGCACGTTGTTCCTGTAGAAGAAGAACATGCCAAGGTCCTCCACGACTTGCCCCGCGAGAGTCGCGGGAATCACCGGGAGGCGGGTCTTAGGGTTTTAGGTTTAGGGTTTTAGGGTTTTTTCTGATCGCCTTGTCATTCTTTATACTGGATTCCCTTGAAATTATTCATCAAAACTACGTAGCACAGCTCGAAGACGCGGCTATAGCCCTTCAAAATACAGCTTGACTGCAGATCTCGACTTGGTCCAACTAATACTTGACACTATCGAAACCCAAATCTAGTGCTATCTAGTACTATTTTTAATATATTATTTTACTATGTACGAAGCGGTACGAGCGTTGTAAACTAGTGCCAGTTTAGAGCCCTGCATAGTATGTAGTACTATTTCTAGTACTATTCTAGTATAGTACTCTTTTCTAGTATAGTACCAGTGATTTTTTTTCATTTAGGGGGGGTCTCAATTTATTCCGACCTAAGTAACAAAGTTGCTAGGGTCGCCGTAATGTATTCCTTAAGAGTGGGGCGCTGGGGGGGCCTACACCCCCCCCAGACCCCCCCCATAAGTTACAACTCCCCTCAAGAGGCACGCACTGCGTTGGCGCGTTTTCGTTCATGTGCGCACTCTTCATGCACATGCATAGATAGTTCTGGCACTGTTTGTGAACAATAAGTAAATCCGACCAAGCAAAGGCCCAAAGCAAGCAACCGCATAGCAAATCAAAGGCCGTCACCCGCCACGCGTCCACGTCAGCATGCACAGGCTGGGCCCAGGGATACCTGGCGGCCCAGGCAATCTGCCATCTGTGGGGATTTTCTTTCTGCTTGTCCCGCCATGCACCGTCGCTCATGCCCTTGCGGATGCGCTGTGTCTGAGCCCGCTTGGCACTGCGAGCGCTCGGGTTGGGCGCCTCGCCGCATTCGTTGTTGTCGAGCTGATTGGGTGACAGCTTGCGCTTATGCTGATCACAACCGCCATGGAAGGCAGGGGTAATGGCGCCCGTGTCATCGGTCGCCGCTGGCAGCAACACCATTGCCGATGCATTACCGACAACAGCACCGCCGTCCCAAACGCCTTTATCAGGAAAAAATTCAGGCTTATCTTGCTGTTTTGGTGTTTGTTCGGCGTTCAAGTCGTTGCCTTTTGCGTGTTTGGCTATGTAAGGACCGGTCATACATTCTGCTATGCCGCGTTGACTCACGGGCTTGACCTTCTTACGGCCCCTCATATCTATTCTATGATCGATAATACTAAGTTCTGCACACTACGGAGCAATCTGGCAGCAATGGACGTTTTTAGCTGGAGGAATGAAAATGTACGGATCGGCCTCAATTTGCTCCTTATTTCCAAAGGCCAAAATGGCCTCTTTATTCCTTAAAAGGAATATATTACTAAAAAAAACACTGTATAGTACCCGTGCCAACCCTACTGATGAACGACTTGCAGGGCATGCAGAAGCTGCACGAGATGGGCCTGGCCACTGATGAGGATGTGCAGCGGATTGCAACGGAGCGGAAGAGGGTTATCTAAGGGGCTTGAGCTGTACATACTTTGATTGCTGCTGTTTTTTTTCTGGGAGAATTTAATTGACTGACCCACGGGTAGGTTACCGGGCTCTCATGTTACAGGTCCATTGACGCTAGTTCAGAGCAAGGCCTCGGTGTAGATGCCATTTGTTGTGCTCGCGTGAATCCGCATCATGTTGCGATTGTGTTGAGCACACCGGAGGCCCCGGCGTGCAGCGGCCAAGGAGCCCCAGTTGTCACGTAGTGAAGACGTGAGGTTGTTATGAACAGATTCACCATCCTCAGGCATGGTCATGTCAACCTCATCATGTCATCCTGCCATGTGCGCAACCAGTCCTCAACCTCCACATAAAGTAGTTGCCCGAGAGCATCATGGCATCGCTTCACCAGTTGCGCAATAGAAAACCCGTCATAGCCAGCTGTGTAGCAATGGCCAGAGAATGATCCATTTCGCTTAGGAATATGTGGAACCTTGCCTTGAGGACACCAAACGCCTGCTCCACACAGTTTCTAGCCTGCAGCAAAACAGAGTTAAACAGATTGCGGTTCTCGTGATCCGCCCGGGTCCCTTCACTATATGGTGTCATGAGCCAGGGCGAAAGAGGGTATCTGGAGTCGCCAATCAGGTATGGACGAGTCGTCAGCATGTGGGTACTGTCGGCCGACTCCCAAGTGAACTCTCCAGACAACATCCCTCCCGCCTGTGCAGCCGCAAACAGACCACCCTCACGCAAAATTCTGGCATCATGGGCAGTGCCCGGATATGCGCACACCACGTCCCAGAAGAAACCAGACCTGTCACAAACAGCCTGAGTGTTGAGCATGCAAGACCCCCTGCAGACACAATAGTAATCCTCATAGCATAGAACACCTGCAGGTTGGGTGATTGGAAAATGCGTGCCGTCAATGGCCCCAACGCATCCTGGCATTCCATCCACTGCAAACTCCTCCATGATTGCGGCCATCCTGGCCGCATCAGGTGCCCCGACAAGATCCCCAAACATTTCTATGATGGCCTAGGAGAACCATTGGACGACTTTGCAGGCCGGAGAGTGTCCAATAGCGAACAGGTTCTCCAAGTTATGGTAGCTTCCACCGTGAGCAAGGTGGTGGAGGGTGACTGCCACCTACAGGAGTGGGGTTAGCTGTAAAGAGGTCAGAGGCCGGGTTGTAGTAGGAACAGCATGACGTCAGGGCCCCAAGGGCCCCACCTGCTGCTCAACAGAGATGGGGTCTCTGAAGCGGGTCACGCTGCGCTGGAGCCTGGGCCGGAGTGTGCTGCAGAGGTCCGCAAAGGAGTCGCGTTCCATCCGGAAGTTGCTCTGGAAAATGTTCTCTGGCCATGCAGACAGCATGAATGTGTTGTACAGATTGGTGGGGCGCGGCTGGACATACCATGGCGACTGGTATACACGAAAGCTGTGAGGATTCGTGTCCACAGTGTTTAAGACATGATTAAGGACTTCAATTGTTGTAACTACCGAGGATGTTCTGCCGTCGTCTGGCTGATAAGCAGCAGGAGAGCCAACAATGCACCGGCGTAGCCTGCGAGGGCTGCCAGGAAAAGCCTACGATCCATATTTTCCTTACAGACCTTGACAATTAGCAGAAATTAATACCTGGTGCTAAAACATTCAAAATACGAAAACCATTTTGGTTTCGGTGCACCTAGTGGAAACACCATCACACTAGCACTACACTAAGTCCACACTAGCCCATAGTGTACCGAAGATAGTGTCCAGCAAAGTGGAAACACCCTGTAAGCATCATGCGTGCACCATGGTGCCACATTTACTAATGCATGTAAATTATTAGGAACGTTATTAGGAACGCAATTTGGGAAGACGTTATTAGGAACGCAATCATTTATTTGCACCCGCCAATTGCGATTTGCAGCTGCAGCTGCTGCTTCATACATCATGAGACCGGCGCTTGGCTCGTGGCACAACAGGTGAAGTCCCTGTCCGATGTCGCAAACACACAGCTGCTGCGGCCGTAGCACAGCCCTGCAGGTGTACTGCAGCGACTGGTCCTACCAAGCTCCAAGCAGATGTACAAGCCACCGGAGGTGTGTGTGGGAAAGATATCGCTCAGGCGGCGGAACGTCATCATGCCGTACAACTCGCCCTTCCAGGTCTTGGGGCTGAAAAGCGGGTAAACTGAAGTACCATTGACGGTGGCAGCGCGTAGCGCCTTGGGCTCCTCGTTGACACAAGTGCTGTCTGTGGTTCAATGCACGCAAGGTTGTGTAATGCATACAAACATTATTATTATTAATATTGGCACAGAAGAGACAAAGCGCACAGCAGTACATGCAGCAGTGCAGTGCATGTGTAGTAGCTGGTACAGTAAGGCACACATAACGTCTACAAATACGCGCTAAACGCTTCACCAGCATCTCAAGAGGCCTTTTCAGCGGCCAGATACTACAGCATGCAGCAATGCAGTGCATGCAGCAGAGGGTGGGGTAGCTAAGGGCAACCAGGTAGGCAGCATGTTTAGCAAAGTCATAGCATGCTAGCTAGCGGATTCACATCGGTATGAAATAATAATAATGATGGATACATACAGTGTACGAGCCTAGCTCAGGACTTCCGAGTAAGGAATCCATCCCTTGTCATCATTTCACCGTCAAGGCAAATATTAAATATCGTACACGCAGGACATAGAAATATCTTTCGTAATCCTTGCAGTTATAGCCGTACTCAGCAGTACATGGCCATGGCCATGGCTGCAATGGCCAGACCTGTGTCGTAATACTTCACTGGAAGGTGCAATTCTCTTACGCAGGAATCTCTACTATCGTACAGCATCTCATCCAAGCCCTCAGACGGACTGCAAGCAACTATAAAACCCCAAGGGAAACCCCCCGGTGTTTATCAACACCTTCACAGTGGACTAGTCGCTAAATCTGTCTAAGTGACCAGGTAGCCTCCCACATACAGAATAACATCAGCAAATACCAGTAGTAAACGACGGGACACCGTTTGCCGTATGAGACGCTGATATAATATTCCTGAATAATAATCACTGGAAGACAGAAGTCAGTTTGGATTCGGGTGGGCAGTGTCTACAAACCATCTACTACACTTCAGGCCTGCGAACCTAGTTATGGACCATTCTAAGCCACACGTATGTACTATCTATTTAAAGGCCATTTATACCTATTCTGGCATGGTCTATGTATAGACCGTAAATAATTTTACAGATGCTCAATCCGACGTCCGAACAAACTTCTGCCTTCCACAAATACTTATTATTATCATTCCCTATGGCATAAAACGGGGGGTAACCCCTTAAGCATAACCCCTTATTCGTAACCCAGGTGGCAGGGCCAGGGGTAAGTGGTTACCCATGTGGGTATATACGAAGGGAGGCGAGTAACCTAACCCCGGGGTAGGGGTAATACACTACCGAGGGGTTACAGATAGGGTACCCCATGTTTGCAAGTGTGCCTCGACCGAACCCGGAAGCTCCGGCAGGGGACGTATGCTGGTGTCAATGGCTTGTAGGACATCCCTGTCTCACCTGCCTACATATACATGCACAGCTGTCACATCCGTCTATGTGAGCACATATGCCTGTCGCGCCTGTCTATGTGAGCACACATATGTGCATGCCTCTCTATACACTTCCATCCATGCCTGTCTCGCCTGTCTACACATACAAATATATATACTGGCATGTAGGGTTTGGCACCACTGGTAAGGCGCGACCATTGCCCCCGGGAGATCCATCGATACCCGTTAGGGTCAAAGTCCTTCAGATGGTGGAAGGTATTGCGCCCCTAATTGTCAACATTGCCTCACCAACATATATTCTGGTACCACATTTGTACATGAGGCCCATAACAACATGGCTTTTAAGGTAATTAACATAAAGCCAGCAAATGTAGAAGTTATACATGCATAATAGGTGTGTGTTTTGATAAAAAAAAGGCCCCACGCTTACGACATTGGGGCTCATGCGGCAGAAGGCCTTTTGCCTAGGCAGGCAGCTAAACCCCTCTGGTCGGTAGGGCCATGCAGCAGCAGCAGCAGCGCAGGAGGAAATGGAAAATGCACGGTTCTGCAACTATATACATATTATGAATGCGGTAGCCAATACACAGTCGTGAACCTGATAATCAGTTTTAAAGTACAGGGCCCTGTACTTTAAAACTGATTATCAGCAGGCCCAGGCCTGCTGCACGTGTTTGCATGGGTAGCATAGCATGTACATAGCTGTACTGTAGCAGCTGGCCGCTGAAAAGGCCTCTCGAGATGCTGGTGGTCGCGCTATGCGCGTATTTATAGAGCCGTAATATGTACCAGCTGCTACATTCCCACCCCTTTGAAGGGATCCGTCCCGGGCCCTTAGAGCCTCGTATACCACCAGCCTGTGCCTACCTTCACCTACCCTCGGGCAGTGGGTGGCCAATCCACGTCACGTCATGTGCCGGCCTCATATGTGCCTAGTCGTCTTCAGGTTTTTAAGGCACAGCGACAGTCCAGTCGGTTCAGCTACATTTTTATTACTCGCGCTTATTGCTCACTGAGTCGCCAAACCCGATATTCCACTCAAGCGTGACTGGTGGGGATTGAACCGACGACTTCAGGATCGTAAATCCTCGATACCAAATGTAGGAGCTGGCCACTGAAAAGGCCTCTCGAGATACTGGTGGTTGCGTTATGCGTGAATTTATAGAGCCGTACTGTGTACCAGCTGCTACATGTACCCACCCAACTAGACGCGGGCTTGCCGCCCGCGAGGGGGGTCGTAGTTCCCCATGTCGCGATTGGCGAAGTTGCGAGACACGTGGTGGCGCACCACCTTGGGCGGTGCAGGGCATGCGCCGCCAAGCCAGGGTACCAGCGTCACACGCGGCACGGCGCCAGTGCACATGATGTTAGCACGTAAGATGTCCACGTTGGGGATCTCCACCAGTTTTTTTGGTAATGTATTAGTTTTTTGGGAATAAATGGGGGTCTGAGCCTGGAAGAAATGGAATAATTGGTCAGTTGGCCGTACTGGTTCATTACTTCGGCCATAAGTCGCCCCAAATGCCTTCTGCACATATAAAGCTGAACATTTGGAGCTTATACACTATTTATGTATAAAATATTTGATGATATCACCATGAGACGGCCCGCTGTTGCATTCAACTTAGGTCAACGGGGCATTTGTTCATTCTTGACCAAAGCAAACGGCTCAGAAAGTCCGCAGACGCAATGCCCCCAAAATTTAGAAGAAGAATTAGATAATACAGAAGACAAGGATAGGCATGCCGTAGTTGCCGCTCTTGAAGTCAGTGAAGCCAGCGATTTGATTGAAGCTGAGGATCCCCCTGCGAAGCGGCAACACACAACTGCAGCAATCAGCAATTCAGCTGAGCAGCTTGATTCTGACGAGGAAGGGCCACCGCCCCAAGATGTCGCCACGGCACCACCGCCACCTTCAAGGGCGGGTGCTTCACAGCACGCACCGCTGGTGATTCAAAAGCAGGCGCGGCGCCAGCAAACACAGTGTGTGCCAAAAGGCCAAAGCGATGAAAAGCTGGCGGGAGAATAAGGGAGTGCGTCGCTTCCAGGCGCACTGGACAGCTTTGTTCGAATGGGTCTCGACTCAGATGACGGACCTTGCTCCACACATCGTTACCATCCACTGCATGGCTCACCGGACGCAGCTGGCAGTCGGTGCCCTGGAGCAGGCGGCAGTCATCAGCACCCTAAAGGCACTGGTTCGGGTCATCTACAGCCACTTCTCGAACAGCCCCAAGCGGCTCTTGGCCTTCGAGGCCGCTGCAGAGGAGGCTGATACCGCTGGAAACCACCCCCTAAGGGACATAGAGATCAGGTATGCTAAGCCGAGGATATATGGCGGGTAAACATGAGGGCTGCAAGGGCTGCTTAGAACCTGCCTAACGTCGTTTGCTTTATACTATTAACACCACCTTACTGTTTGTTTCTGCCGCCCCCGCAGGTGGCTGAGCCTGCTGCTGCCGCTGCAGCGTGTTGTGAGTACGGCGCCCTGCTGCTGTACATGGAGGAGGCAGAAGAGCAGTTCATCTTCACCCAGATGACGGACGCCCGCCTGTACCTGGCCATGCACACCTTACTACCCGCACTGCGGTGCACCAACTTCTTCATCAAGCTCTGCTTCTTCATCCACTTTCCATTCTTCGTAAAGAATCGGGAGAGTAACGCTACAGGAACGTCCATATAATAATAGGACACGGGGCTCCGCTCGTCAAAGTAGACTTTGACGTGGTGGCGTTAGTAGAACCAAAACTAACTCCAGAAAAGCTTTAGGAAATTTATTAAGAATACGGTGAACCCAATGATAAGAACAAGTGGAACCTTGCGGAACCGAACGCAATCGATCAACGCAGCGATCACTCATGAAAACACCAAGAGATGCAATGGAGGCTCACTCTAGGAACCAGGATTCCAAGGACAAAGAGGTTCGGCAGGTCAACTCGTCGGGTCAAGTCAAGTCGCATGTCGCACGAAGTGCATTTTCCACAGGACAACGTATTACAAGTGACCGATTGTCTCCGACACTGTCACATTGACATGCACTGCACGGTGGTGGCCTGGTGCGGCTGCAGGACCTTAACTGCAGTGATGGTGGGGGAGCCACCCTGCGGCAGCATCACTCCTGGGCCTGCCCCGTGGCCCTGGGCACGGTGGGCCAAGTTCAATTGCAGATGGTTGCTTGGGTGAGCCGAGCAAAGCTCTGGCTGATGCAAGCACCACCCTCTTGGAGGGCTGTGTGTAGGTTGTGGTAGTGTGTCCTGAGGTGCCTGTGTAGGCGACCTCCCCCGAGTCCTACTTTATAATTTTCTGGTGCAGTTGTGATGCGTCGCTGCTGCCCCCTGTTTGGTAGTGGTGTCCCGCTGGGTGTCTCTGCATTTTTGGGTGTTCTGCTGGCGGGCTGTAGCTACTGTTCACTTTCAGTCATTGTGATGCGGGGATGCATTGTACCGACCTTGCACGGGGTCCACTGTAACTTTCATTCATTCAGTGTATGTGAAGAAGTGCATGAATTCTCGGTCTTAGAGGGCATTGCGTTATGTGTGTAGTGTAGGGTGTGCAGGATTTCACACGCAGCGCAAGTCGTGCGCCTGCCAAGGATTCACACAGCAGCCCTGGCCAATCATCAGATCACACGCAGCACAAGTCGCGCGCCTGCCAGGGATTCACACAGCAGCCCTGGCCAATCATCAGCCTGTGACAGCTGCCGCCACTTCAAGGCGATTTGCTTTGTGTGCTCGTGAGGCAGGGAGCTCTGTCCAGCTGCCGCTGCTTCTGATGGGGTGTTACACTGTGGGTGGCTCATCCCGAGAGAGGACGAGCACCGGGGGCCCTGACTGGGCCGAAACACAGGGGCGGGCGTGCGTGTGGCTCTACGTCCGTCTATTCCTCCGTGCACGCCTCACCCCCTCACTCACGCCAACCGGGGCGCTGTCCCAGCCCCTGGCTAGGCAACACAGCGGACACAGAAGACTGCGAACCAAACTAAGCGAGAGCCGCACGAGAGGTGCCACGCTTCTGCCTTCTGTGATTGCGCTAAACATGTACCCGTTTGGTACTGCTGAGGCTTTTCTGCTTGACCATCCACGCTCTTCTCGCACGTGGGTTTGTGACCTTCACAGCTGCTCCTATATCTGTTACCGCAATCGTGCTCGCTGCCATCGGAGCGGTTACCTTTCGCTAGTACCCATACTTGCATGAAACACTCTTATATCAACCGAGTCTAATACAATGACCAGCAGGGAATTTGACAAAGTGTCCTGCTCTTATCCAAAGTCAGACCTGTGCCTAAACGCGAACGTAAAGGCACAATTCTTTGTCAATATGTTTTTCGTTAAAAGTCTTACTTATAACACTCGTAGAAATTGCGAATACTTGAGTTTTTGGTGCTTATGTGAGCTCGAATGGGCGGGGGACCGGAAGGCACATAAATTAGGTCCCCCGCGGGTCCCTCGGTCGTACATTCCGGGTCCACGGGCCCTAGATATGCCCTACATAGCTGCGTTCGGGTGTGTTTGGGTGCGTTCGGGTACATTCACGTACCTTCCGATGCGCGTTGAATTGCGTGTTGAATTGCGCGTTGAATTGCACGTTGAATTGCGTGTTGAATTGCGTGTTGAATTGCGCGTTGAATTGCACGTTGAATTGCGCGTTGAATTGCGCGTTGAATTGCGCGTTTCGGTGCGCTCAACTTTCAGCGTTCCCATCCCTCTTCGTCCTTCATGTGCATTTGCATATACAGCATATATTTCGCGTTCGGTGCGGTCTACTTCCAGCGTTCCTATCCCTCTGCGTCCTTCATTTACGGCGTTCATTCCTCCTTCCCTATCCTTATCTGTTCTTCCCTATCCCTCCCTCTCCTTCCCTATCCCTCCCTATCCCTCCCTCTCCTTCCCTATCACTCCCACACATAAAAACATAGATACATAAACATAAACATAAGCATAAACATAAATAAACATAATAACATAAAAACGTAACTGTGCTGGGGACCGAACCGGTGACCTCGCGTTCTTTACGGCCCTGTCTCAAACTCGTACGACACTTTCCCGACCCGGAATTTCCGAGATAATCCAGGTTCATATCCGGATCCAGTTCGCATTCAGAGACACACGCAGAGAAATGCAGATCGAACGCAGATCGAAACTCGGGATACTCCTCCGCTCATAACTCCGCTCATAACATATGAGCTACGGCGACCGACTATCGTCGGTTCACGTCTATGTCGGAACTACGACGATCTATCGATTACTCATTTATTCTACTCCTGCTCTTCATGTCCCGGCCAAATTTACTTACTGACGATAAACTCGAGTCTGTTAATGTTCATTCCCGCACAGGGGCTGTCGCTGCTATTCGTGGCTACCAGGTGGAAGCAGTAGGTGGCGGTGGTGGAGGTGACGTTCAGGGGCCCTGTTGGCGTTGATGCTCGGTAGGGTGTCCGCAGGTTAGTGTCACGGACACTGCAGGACGCGAAGAAGGGGAAGTTGTCCACAAGGAAGGTGTTGCCCCCGCCGAATGGGGTTGGGGGTGAGAGCTGCGGTGCCTTGGGAACCTTGGGGGGCTTGGGCGCCTTTGGTGGGCTGGGAGCCTTGGGCGCTTTTGGTGGGCTGGGCGCCTTGGGGGATTTAGGGCTCTTGGGAGGCGGTGGGTGTGGAGACGGCGGGGATGAAGTACGTAAGATAGGCGGCGGTGAGGCGGGTGGTGGTGGAGATGGTGGTGGTGGAGATGGCTGTACAGATGGCGGAGATGAAGGGGGCGGGGAAAGGGGCTGGGTATGAGGAGAGGGGGG
Organism: Volvox carteri f. nagariensis; assembly: GCF_000143455.1. Taxonomy (NCBI): domain Eukaryota; kingdom Viridiplantae; phylum Chlorophyta; class Chlorophyceae; order Chlamydomonadales; family Volvocaceae; genus Volvox; species Volvox carteri. The sequence goes on from NW_003307565.1 coordinate 1,573,368, forward strand.
CTGGGAGGTTGGAGAGAGCTGCACGGGTGGAGGTGGTGGTGGGGGGAGCAGGGGCGGTTGCGGCCTCAGACGAGGTGGTGGCGGTGGCGGCGGAGATGGTGATGACGGGCTGGGTGGTAGGGGAGGAGGAGGGCTCGGTGGGGAGGGCGATAGTGGGGAGGGCGATGGTGGGGGAGGCGATGGTGGGGAGGGCGATGGTGGGGAGGGCGGTGGTGGAGAGGGCGATGGTGGGAAAGGCGATGGTGGTGAGGGCGACGGTGGTGAGGGCGGTGGTGGGGAGGGCGATGGTGGGGAAGGCGATGGTGGCGAGGGCGACGGTGAGGAGGGCGGTGGTGGAGAGGGCGATGGTGGGAAAGGCGATGGTGGGGAGGGCGACGGTGGGGAGGGCGATGGTGGGGAGGGCGATGGTGGGGAGGGCGATGGTGGCGAGGGCGACGGTGGGGAGGGCGATGGTGGGGAGGGCGATGGTGGGGAGGGCGATGGTGGCGAGGGCGACGGTGGGGAGGGCGATGGTGGGGAAGGCGACGGTGGGGAGGGCGATGGTGGGGAGGGCGATGGTGGGGAGGGTGATGGTGGGGAGGGCAGTGGTGGGGAGGGCGATGGTGGGGAAGGCGATGGTGGTGAGGGCGATGGTGGTGAGGGCGATGGTGGGGAGGGCGGTGGTGGGGAGGGTGATGGCTCCGGGCTGGGTGGCAGTGGAGGAAGTGGAGGTGGAGGGTTAGGGGGAGGCGAACAAGGGCAGTAGCTCATGCCGAACTTGACATAGCCCCAGGCATTGGGGGAGTCCGGGCAGATGGGGTTGGTAGCATCATTGGCAGCCACCCAGTCAGTTGCAATCCAGGCGGGCAGTAAGCTGGATGTATTCATGGGCAATATGCTTGTGGCAAAGGTTATCAAGTAAAACGTAACTTCTTGGCACGGAGAACTATCAACCACAAGATCAGCTACTAATATCCCTAGTGGGGTCGTTAGGTTTTGGCCCGGCCAAAATTGTAGCAAATCACCAAAGTAACTTACGCCGTAGCTTATATCACGACACCCGGTGCTGCCACTATACATGCTCTGAAATTGGTCCTCGGTGAAAATGTTTCCGTACAGCCCGATGGTACTATCTGGCTGCCATTCAAACACGAGGCTTGGAAGGCCAAGGGCAACAATTGGTGAATCGATGCTGGGGTCAGGTTGAACAGAAATAAATGCCGGGCTGAGCTCCTCCCCGGTCCAGCTGGAACGAAATGGGGCCCTGATACCCGACACTGGTACACCTTGGCTGGTTGTCAATACGACACCACAGGATGGTGCAGGCGGCATAGGTGGCGGAGGTGGGGGACTTGGCGGCGGGGGCTGAGCCGGGCAGGGGCAGTAGCCTATGCCGAACTTGATATAGCCCCAGGCAGTGGGAGTGTCAGGGCAAATGGGGTTGGTAGCATTATTGGCAGCCACCCAGTCAGTTGCTGCCCAAGCGAGGCTGCCATCGTTCAATCTGGACAGGGCCACCAACGAGTAGAATGTGGTTGGGGGCCCACAGAGTTGAATCAAGCTGGAGTAGTCGGTGCGTGTAGTATAGAAAATGGGGAAGGTGAGTATTGTTCCATTGCCCACTTGCCCATAATAGCGCATTGGATTCACGGATGTGATTGGTGGAACACAGCCTGCATTGCCGTTGTATGTTGCATTAAATTCGGCTTCGGATAACAGGCCAAAACTCATCGTATACTGATCTTGTTGTTCCCAGCTTATCACGATGTTTGCTGTTCCATTGAAGTAAAATCCTGCATTGTTTCCCGTATCCATAACCTGCAAAACATACGCAGGCCTGATCTCCTGGCCCGTATCCGCTGCAAGGATGGGAGTCCGAATAGCGCTGACAGGGACACCATCATGGTACAGGACGGTCACCGGACCACAGGGGGGTACGGGCGGCATGGGGGGAGGGGGCGGTGGTGATGAGCTGCCGGCTGCTTCCATCTGCACACTCAGCAGCAGCACCACCGGCAGCACCACCAGCAGGATGTTTGTGGTATTGGGCAAGCAGAGCCTCCTCAGCTGGAAGTATCGGTGGAAGCCACAGTTAGATGACCTTTGCCTGGGATCTGTCGGCAGGCTGCAGCAGTCATAGTCCCACTGATGCTGGCGGCGGCTGAGGCGACTACAGCTCATGCTATTTTCCGCGCCTTAATGACGATGTGTGCCCATTACGACCTTCAAGGTACTGGCGAACATTGGTAGCTGCAATGTCTTCACTCTATAATCCAGCGGCTAGTTAATTGTTGCTCTTGTAGTTCGCCTGACTTGTTACACCCTGTACTTGATTACTGCACTTACTCACATAAGTGGCTCGATGTGTGTGTATTTCAATTCATTCAGTGTAGTACGGATGCGTGTATGTACAGGCTGCCTCAGCTAGCTACCCTGGCAGCAGCCAAACAGACGAGTAGCTAAAGCCAATGTCGGTGTCACTACTTCCCCAGCAGTTAGCCCTGCGTGCTGTACATATTGCAGCAAATAAAGGGTAGGCAGGCCTTCAGGGAATTAAGCTAACCACGTATGCCAATAAAAAGTGCATAAAGGAATGGTCTACACATGAATGAAGGCCAGGAGACAAAATGGAGACATATATGTGCAGATGGCCTCGTGAGCAATTGCCCATATTGCAATCATGCATGATTGCTGTTAGCAGGTGTTAGTAATCTTTCTTCTATCTGCTGCTCAAGCGACATATGTTCCGCATACGTTCCGTATGTTGTTACAGGATGGTATAGCTTCACCAGCGGTCCCCTTTCCTGAGGCAGTTCCCTGCTCTCCCCTGCGAGAGGGGCACCCTAATCCTTTCACATCCGACTTCGGAATGAATTCGTTGGGTTCAGCAACTCACCACCAGCATCCAACCAAATCCAGTGGATCAACAGTGCCTCAGCTTAGTTCCCGGTCAGCTCACAAGTTGATATTATTACATCCTACACCGTCCACAAGATGGGCTCCCATTTCATCACTCCTCAAACACCCGAGGAGACGACAGGCGGATTTGAACCCGGGCATCCGGATGCTCCGGGAGCAGAAGTCAGGCCTTAATTTCTGCCAGCCGCATCCGTATGCATCCGTGTGCATCTGTATGCATCCGTATGCATCGGTATGCATCCATTCCGCAGTAAAGTACCTCATCGTTGTTGATGAAGGTAATGACAGCAGGAAGGTGATGAATGCATTAGGTTATGTATGCAACAGAGCGGCTTGGTTTATGGCAAAATCAACTCAAGATAGGGAGCTCCTTATCTGTAGTATCTTGGGTACATCACCCGGGATCTGCATCCACCGGTCGGTTCTTTCCTGAAAAGTCGTAATATAACACTATCTTACATACTATACGACGGTATACATATATGTTCAAGAGAACAAGCAAATTGCTGCTGGTGGCGGCATAATATTAGACGGCATAGTTTGTAGTAGCTGGCCGCTGAAAAGGCCTCTCAAGATGCTGGTGGTAGCACTCCGCGTGTATTTGTAGAGCCGTACTGTGTACCAGCTACTACATAGTTTCAGACGTACGAGGAAGTATGATGCATTATACTTTGTAATATATGATGCATTATACTTTCCATCATATGATGGCAGAGCTTTGGTGATCATTCGTTCCCTGCTCTCATCATAAGCCTCTCTCTGCTCGAGGATGCTATGTACGATGTGTGGGACAGGGGGGCATATCTTCTCACCCATGGCAGCTACCCGGCGAAATCCTGCCGTCCCCACTATTTCGGAACACCCTCATCTAGTCACCCTAGCCAACTTCTCAGTGGATAGCTAAGGTTCCGCACCCACCACCAGCATCCAACAGAATCTGCCGAATAGACGGCGGCTCAACTCCTGGTCGGCTCCCATGTCAACTTTATCACTACTGGTTAGACACGGACCATTGCCCCCCATTGCCCCCGGGATCGTGACCTGTCAAGGTCGAAAAGTCCTTCCCATGGTGGTGATCACCACCGTCCATCAACTAGGGGTACTTTACCCTCCACCATGGGAAGGACTTTTGGAAGGACTAAGGCACTGATTGGGTCGGTTACCCATCTTCAACCCCCGCTAGCCCTTGTAAGGTCCTACACAGTTCCTACCCAGCAGGAGGAGTAACACGGCCCCAGGGTAACCCCCTCCATTGCCCTGGACTATGGACATATGTATGGGCCTATAGGCTACTCGTCTTATATGCTTCCCACATCGTAAATTCCGCTTAAGGATACTTTTAAAAATGTAAGCGTTAGCAACCTACAGTATCGTGGTATCTCAGGAAGCATCGTTCGCCATTTCAACCTTAAGGTCTCTAATGTTGGCATCACACACGCAAGGAATAAGCAATTAGTACCTATCTCTTGGCCTGTTTGTTTGGCTGCTGTAAAACGGGAGCTTGTAGATGAGTACAGGAGAAGGTGCGAATGCTGGGAGCACACAGGCAAGTCAACTACAGGTCTTCACTAAATGGATGCCTTTGGTTGTCATCCATTGTTGTTGTTGTTACAGGATGGTTAAGCTCCACCAGTGGCCTCCTTCCCGAGGCAATTCCCTGCTCTCCCCTGCTTGAGGGGCACCCTGATCCATTCACCCCATCCGACTTCAGAGTGTACTCTTTGAGTTTGGCAACTCATCACCAGCATCCAACCAAGTCTAGCGGATCAACTGCGCGTCAACTTAGTTCCTGGTCAGCTCGCAAATTAATTTTATCACGTCCACAAGATGGGGGGCCACCTCCCATTTCGCCACCTCTCAAACACCCGAAAGATCGGCAGGCGGATTTGAACCTGGACACTCCGGAATCAGAAGTCAGGCCTTAACCTGACTCTGCCAGCTGCCTGCCTTGTTATGTAATTGTTCTCATTATGAAAACATCAGGCAATCAGTCCTGATGTCGGCCGACATATTACCGGCCGGGGGTGGTCGTACACATATGTGCATGCTGCTTTGCCTCCATTGATACTCCTACCAAGCACATTCAAGCTTAATCACAGCTAATTAGCTTGTAAGCTCATATAATGCACACTCTTGGCTGGTCTTTTAATTAGGCGGACATGCTAAAATAAGTGATGACCACTATCACGAATATATATTCACCATATTCACTGTCAGCATTGTTCCTATTGACCATACATACAATGCACACATATAATCCACGTTGCAATACTGGTGTGTATGGCGGCAAAAATGGTGGCGTTCTATTCACGCGCAGGGACCACCACAACAAGACCGTTGACTGTCTTTCTGCAGCACAGGCCCACACTTAGGGTGCACCTCATTTAGCAAGATATCCAGTGACATCCGAGGATTTTACCTGGAAGGGTGCCTTACACTTCGCCGGGTGTGACCGTGTTCAGGGTCAAACATTCGGATCTCCCACCCAAGACCCTCGATGCTCTTAGGAGAGCCTGCTCTGAAAACGAGCAGACTCTGGATAGTGTTGCATAGGTCGTGCGTAGAGCTGGAATTAGCAGGTCGGGACGGGGCACTTAAGCTACTGGCCGACCTTACATTGCCGCCCGTTGGCTGGTCCGTGAGTTTTAGGTCTTGGGTCCGGAGCGATGGTGAGTGCCTGGACCTTTTGATAGGAATATTTATTGCCTTCGCTGGCGGCTTCTCGTGGTCCCCAATTTGCTCTGCCTATGTACGCCTGTTCGTCCGCCTCCTTGCATCTAGGCTGCAGCTGTGTGCCTTATCCTTAGGTTTGGGTTTCTGTAACACAGCAAAGGCGTAACCCAGGATGCTCAGATTGGCATTTGCGTCGTTACAGTGCCCCCCAATTAGCAATGGACGTCCTCAGCCATTATTTCAAACACAGAAGCCATCCCACCTCGCGCCAGTGCGCTGGTTTATCCATTACACCATGAAATCGCCAATTTGCGATCTGCTGGTTACCAGAATCGAACCGCCGGCCCAAAGTTTGTCACAGAAGTCATGCAGTCCCGTCTCGATACCATAGTAACACAGCTAAGGCGTAACCCGGGATGCTCAGATTGGCATTTGTGACGTTACATTTTCTAAACAAGGCATGTTTTGGTGCGGCAACGTTGATAATTGGGCATTCACAAGTGATTGGTGAAGACATGTATGTTTGCGTGTGTAGATAGGCGAGACAGGTGCAGGTGAATGTAAACATGGGTTACCCTGTTTGTTACCCATCAGTAGTGTATTACCCTGCCCCCTTTGTGCAGTAAGAGGTTATCCCGGGGTTAGGTTACCCACCTCCCTTCATGCATAGCCACATGGGTAACCCCTACCCCTACACCCTGGGTTACACTTAAGGGGGTTTACCCCCCGTTTTATGCCATTATAATTACTGGCAGGTGACTGTAACACATCAAAGGCGTAACCCAGGATGCTCAGATTGGCATTTGCGTCGTTACATTGCCCCCCCCCTTAGCAATGGACGTCCTCGGCCATTATTTCGAGCACAGGAGCCATCCCACCTCGCGCCAGTGCGCTGGTTTATCCATTACACCATGAAATTGGCGATTTCATGGTGTAATGGATAAACCAGCTCATGCTGGTCATGCTGGTTACCAGATTTACCAGGTTACCAGAATTTACCAGATTTACCAGGTTACCAGGTTACCAGAATTACCAGATTAATCGAACCGCCGACCCGAAGTTTGTTACGGAAGTCGTGCGGTCCCGTCTCGATACCATTGTAACACAGCAAAGGCGTAACCCGGGATGCTCAGATTGGCATTTGCGTCGTTACAGTGACTCAAAAACAATTCCTAGTGACCACCTTCTGAAAGGGAATTATTTTCTTAGTAACCACTTGGTCACTAGTAACCACTTTTAAAAACACTGATCCTGGGCATATCACGGGATCTGCATCCACCATCCGGTTCTATCCTGAACAAGCTGTGTTGGCTTCCTTGAAGCCGGAAAAAGGGCAGGGCCCCTCTGCATCCGTACAGGCAGATAGCTAAGGTGGCACGTGTGACAATTGATGGGTAGTGTCAACGTGGTGGGAGCTGTGCTTGTTGCAGCAGTGCTGATGCTGTGGGAGGTATGCTAGTCATAGTGTGGGAGGCAGGAAGCCAGGGCTCATAACCTGTTGAAGAGACGGTGTCTCTCTGGAACCTAGCAGACATGGCTAAGAGTCATTGGCCGTTACACGTAGCCTGGAGGTCTGCGACCTGCCACCGACAGCCCCTTGCTTGGGCGTAAACGTATGAGTCTGAGTGCCATTACTGGCACACATCAGGGGCTCCACCGCCAAGTCCGTGGTCCAGGCCGGCTGCTCAATGCTCAGCAGATCGCAGCTTGCCAGCCTTCAGCCTGTTGGCTTTGGGGTCTGGTGCTGCAGCCATAAGACACACGGAAAACAGCGCAGTACAGTATTGTATGCACTGCCTACGGTGCCCCTTCAGGCATTGGCCTGCCCATTCGGGCGCCTGCTCACGCGCCCTTGGCAGCCCCCTCAAAGTCTAGCTCGACACACTTCCTGAAAGCCCTCAGCACTTTGCCTATGACGTCGTTGCATGTCCCCTACATTATAGATCCATAAGCAAACGGCATGATCCTTTATGGGTTGGTTCCTTCATGCTCGGGAACTTTAGACTGACCCATGGCAACGCTCTAAGCACCTCCCTCCTGGCGTCTAGCTAGTGCCTGTTTGATTGTTGTCCTTCTTATTCTCTTCTTCATTCATTCAATCCAAGTTCAAACAAAGTGTGCCTTTGCGACACACCATCAGCTTTGCCGCTGCATTCCGACTTCAAGATGTGCAATTGGAACGATCCCCGCATGCATTCTGGCTGGGAGCAGACAACATTTGGTCCATGAAGCACGGACACTTTGGTGCACCTTGAACTGCCAGCCAGCAGACCGAAGGGCCGGCGTCGAACATGGATGCAACGGTAGTAACACGGCAGTCCCGACTCATGGACTCGTGTCCTCATGCAATGGCTGCTGCCGTTTAGCCGAGTCATAGAGACGGAGCAGACAGCCTTCCTCACGGACAGGCGAATTGCGGATAATGTGTTCCTCCTACAACTGCTGCCCACGCCTCTCCGTGTGAAGCACCGTACTTGTGTGGCAGCTCTCCTTGACTTCTACAAAGCCTACAATACCCTTGATAGAGATTTTCTGTTCACTTGTCTGTGTGAATTGGGGGCAGGCGTAGGCTTTATTGCGTGGGTTCGACATCTGCATACCAGTACACAATCAGCGGTGATTGTCAATGGTTACCTTTCCTACTGGGTTCTTATGGCGGCTGGCGTCAGGCAAGGCTTGCCCCCATCCTCTACCTCGCGCCGGCATAAGTTTGCATGACATTCACCTCGCAGCATCACAGTATGCAGATGATTGTGGAGCCTTTTTGCTTCACCTAGCAGACATTCCCTGCTTCAAAGCGGTCATGGATGTTTTCCACGCAGCCTTGGGACAACGGCTCAACAATCGCAAGGTTGAGCTTTTGCCGCTTGGCACGTTCATGGCGTGGTGGCGTGCACGCCACCACGTGGTGGCGGACATACCACCAGCGAATGCTATTGGTAACCATTTGGTGATGCCGGTTACTAACCTGACTGAAGTGGCGAATTCTGTGGGAAACTTACAAGTAGCAGACGAGGTTGAACAGCTGCCTGTTGTAGGTTCAGAAGTTGGCGGTTTCAGGGTTTCAGTAGCTACAACCCTAGGGGTTTGCTTTGCAGATAGGCCCTTGCTCGAACAGCAGTCGGTTCCGCTCTCGGCAGTTAGGAATAGCTTGCAGCTAGTCGCTGGGATGCATTTATCAGCTTTTGGTCGAGCTTTTGCGGTATCAGGTTATAGGATTAGTAGAGTCCTGTACCGCTTGGAGGTTATGGGGGCACCTAGCATCACCTCGATGAATAACCTGCTGGGAGACTGTGCAGCCGTTATTGACATGCGTCAGCCGCCATCTGCACGGGACAGTGCTGAGCGAAGACGTGCCCCGGGTGTGGGAGTCATATACATGCCGTTTCCTCCTGCCATTGGGGGTTTTGGTCTTATTCCTCTGCACGAACATCTGGGTGCTCGTTTTGCTTGTCTGTCTTTTCTTGCAATCCTCAGTATGTCTGGTATGTTGGAAACTAACCCCATGTGGACTCGGGTATTACTGGCAATATTACGTCATATCCACCCGGCGATGCACCCGTTATGTCTGCTGGCCATTAGGGGAGGTGTACGAGATGGCCATGTCACTACTGTCTTAGGTAGGCCAGTGCCGAACGATTGCCTGGCATTAACACGGATCCTAACAGCGTTGACTTCCCTACCACAACCTGTCCTTCTGGATGCGGAACATTTAGCTCTGGTTCCTTGGTGTTACCATATCCCACTTTGGGGAAACCCTTTGCTAAATGACGCTCAGTTGGACGAGCAATTTGTTGACCTTCGGAATATGCGTGGGTTGGACACTGTAGGTATTGCCGTACAGTGTTTCATTGCTATGTCGTCTACTTGAAATTTGGTACGCACGGTTGGTGTACAAGGCGTCACTGAGGCGCAACACCTTCAATGTACGAACCATTTTCGTACTATTGTTGTACGGGGGATATTAGGGCTCACTCCGAGGCATCCCCTGCCGGCATCTTGCCAGTCGGGGTGATTGCCATAACGCGTATATCGCAACTTATCGACCGCCTACCCCCGCTATGGGCCATAGTGGCGAGAGTGAATGGCGGAGACCATGAAATACCGCCTCCACAAGAGGCCTGGAAAAGAATAGTCAAGAGCTTGGGTTGGAGGTTTGGTCAAGTGTTAGTGCATTTCTCTCAATTAACAGTCAAGTTTGCGACGACTTTATTTATGGCACCTTCTTTACGCCGGACAACTTGGCCAACACCTTGTTGGACTTCCGTCGGACTCTGTAGCGCATGTGGCGACTTCGGTGGGATAACGAACATAAAGAAGCCCTTTGGCGGCTAGCTCTTGATGGTTTCCCTGCCTTTCTCTATGCATAGGGCGCAACTTCAAAGAGGCGTCCCTTCTGCCGTGTGGTGTGCGCATGGTTTGTGGGAATCGTCGGCATCATTTCTGGGTCTGTACTGTCGAGTTGGCTCTTCATGAAGCTCTGCAGAACGAACTAGAGTTTCCAGACCTTTTTAACCGGGCTAACTTGTGGTTGGGCATTCCACCGACCTCGGTTTATGGGTGTGTGTGGGACGTTGTATGCCTCGCGGCCATCAGCTCACTCAATCTCGGTCGCCGTTTGTTGTTTAGGGAAGGTCTTCATGCCAACATGGCCGTATCTACATCAACCCTTAACCGCATTACTTACAATGTTATCTCTGACTTTTGGGCCCGTTTAACTGCTTTTGCGGCACCGGATTACTTGCCAAAACGTTGGGAACACGTGCCTCACAACCACCCTTTCTTATATGTCAACGATGCAGACATGGTTGTTTGCCGCTTACCGATGTACAATGACGAGGTCTGAGGGCTCACGTCGGAGCCTCATATTTTCGATATGCGCGTACTAACTGAGGCCTTGTGTCCAGTGAAGTTAGAACGGCCTGGCCGAGTTCTTTATGGTTAGGGCCCACAGTGTTGTGCACGAGGCGTTCCTTGGGGTGCTACACTCGACCCGTTCAGGGTCCACTGTAACAATCGCATTCTCATGGATTTGGCGCAGCAGCGGCAACACACGTTGCCGCAATGGCACTCCTGCTTTGTGTGTATGTCATTCTACGGATTGCCGCATCACAAGAAGGCTAACTGTTGAGTCAATAATGATTATGCTTGCAACGATCCAGACAGGTCTACGCCGCCATAGCAAGTCTGCCGACCTTTATTGTTTGAGGATTTCAATAACAAGTGTGTACTCCAAACGTGGCGGCGTTCTTGTGCTTGCACTCCTATGCCGTACGGACTGCCCTGCGAATCGAACGGGGGTCAAGTGGCTGCACTGGGCCGAGCAGTGTTTTTTTTAAGTAATATATTACTTTTAAGGAATAAAGAGGCCTTTTTGGCCTTTGGAAATAAGGAACAAAGTGAGGCCGATCCGTACATTTTCATTCCTTCAGCCAAAAACGTCCATTGCTGCCAGATTGCTCCGTAGTGTGCAGGACTTAGTATTATCGATCATAAAATAGATATGAGGGGCCGTAAGAAGGTCAAGCCCGTGAGTCAACGCGGCATAGCAGAATGTATGACCGGTCCTTCCATAGACAAACACGCAAAAGGCAACGACTTGAACGCCGAACAAACACAAAAGCAGCAAGATAAGTCTGAATTTTTTCCTGATAAAGGCGTTTGGGACGGCGGTGCTGTTGTCGGTAATGCATCGGCATTGTTGCTGCCAGCGGCGACCGATGACACGGGCGCCATTACCCCTGCCTTCCATGGCGGTTGTGATCAGCATAAGCGCAAGCTGTCACCCAATCAGCTTGACAACAACGAATGCGGCGAGGCGCCCAACCCGAGCGCTCGCAGTGCCAAGCGGGCTCAGACACAGCGCATCCGCAAGGGCATGAGCGACGGTGCATGGCGGGACAAGCAGAAGGAAAATCCCCACAGATGGCAGATTGCCTGGGCCGCCAGGTATCCCTGGGCCCAGCCTGTGCATGCTGACGTGGACGCCGGAGAAGTGCACGACCAAGTGCGCTGCTGTCAGTCGATGGAGACATCAAGGGCACCGCTTGGGTGTTCAATCCCGACACGCCGGGGGAGGAGGGGATCGGACTGAGGCACTGAGGAAGTGGCTGGACAGCAGCAGCAGGGGCCGGTACATGATGAACCGGTAGAGTCCCAGTGTGCTGTGGTTTGCAGTGGCGGGTGACGGCCTTTGATTTGCTATGCGGTTGCTTGCTTTGGGCCTTTGCTTGGTCGGATTTACTTTTTGTTCACAAACAGTGCCAGAACTATCTATGCATGTGCATGAAGCGTGCGCACATGAACGAAAACGCGCCAACGCAGTGCGTGCCTCTTGGTCTATGAGGGGAGTTGTAACTTATCGGGAGGGGGTCTGGGGGTCTGGGGGG
>NW_003307565.1:1585377-1588026 GCF_000143455.1 Volvox carteri f. nagariensis
CCCCCAGCGCCCCACTCTTAAGGAATACATAACGGCGACGCTAGCAACTTTGTTACTTAGGTTGGAATGAATTGAGACCCCCCCTAAATGAAAAAAAAATCACTGGGGCCGAGCCCCCTTTCGGGTTTGAAAAGCTCCCCCCTAGTCTCATTTAATTGTTAATTTTGCGTCGATCTGTTAATGGCACCATCATTACGGACCTTGATGAAAAACATGAGGATTTCACCTTGGATGCTGTTGATATCGTTTTATCGCCGGAGAACTTGGCCAATACCTTGCCGGACTTCAGTCGGACTATGTCACACATGTGGCGACTTCGGTGGGATAATGAACATAAGGAAGACCTTTGGAGGCTAGCTCTTGATGGCTTCCCTGCCTTTCTCTATGCATAGGGCGCAACGTCAGATAGGTGTCCTTGCTGCTTTGTGTCCGTGTGGTTTGTGGGGATCGTCTGCATCATTTCTGGGACTGTACTATCACTTTAGGTCTTGGTGAGGCTTTGCAGAAGGAAGTAGAGTTTCCAGACCTTTTCGATTGGGCTAATTTATGGTTGGGCTTTCCACCTCCATTTATGGGTGTGTGTAGGAGGTGTGCCTCAACTCACTCAATCTCGCGATCGGTCGCCATTTAGGGAAGATCTTCAGGCCAACATGGCCCTGTCTACGTCAGCTCTTAATCAAATTACTTGCGATGGTATCTCTGACTTTTGCGCCCGTTTAACTGCTTTTGCGACACGGGATAACCTGCCTAAACGTTGAGAACACGTGCCTCTCAACCACCCTTTCTTTACTAGATATGTCAACGACGCAAACAAGGTTGTTTGCCGTTTACCGGCGTACAATGAGGAGGTCTGAAGGCTCATGTCTGAGCCTCAACTTTGTTGTATAGGCGTACTAACTGAGGTTTTGTGTCCGGTGAAGTTAGTACGGCCTGGCCGAATTCTTTTCGAATAAGGCCCACAGTGTTGCGCGTGAGGCGTTCCTAGGGGCGCTGCACTCGACCCGTTCGGGGTCCACTGTAACAATCGCATTCTGCTTAAAAAAATAAAAGGCCGATTCGGAGCTCTGCTGCTTGCAGCACTGGCGGGCGGGGTCGACTCTCTGGCCGACACTCTATCCACTACCGACTTGTTCCAGGTGTAAAGCATGTGATTCAATCGAACGTGTCCAGCTTTTGACCAAAATGGGACCGAAATGCGACGTACTGTAAGGGACGTTTCCTACCGTCTGTAAACGTTTATGAGCATTACACATGAATGCGTACATGTTTGTAAGTAAATATAAAAGTGCAAGCAATTCAAACAGAAACTGCATTTGTACCCACGCGCGCACAGAAACTGCATGTGTACACCCGACAAATCCATTAGCTCCTGCTACGAAGAAAAGGCCGCACCGAACCAAAAAGGAAAAAAGTATGTAGTAGAGCGAAAGGGCGGGCGACGCGGCCTCCAGGGTGGGAGGGCGGGGCGCGTGCTGAACAACAAAAACAAGATACAGAAAAACCTGCATCACGCGCTATTTATGCAAAAGGCGATCCTGAGGACACGGATCGCCGGCCTCAAGTCGTACCACTTAAACGGCCGTAAGGCCCTACGCCTTAGCTAACCCGGCTCAAGCTTCGCATAGCCCGCAATAATCATCAGCAGCAAGTCACCCGCGTAACGTAAGACCTACCATAAAGCAAGCAGATCTTCGGAGGCCGCTTGTGTTGGCCTTCGTTGCCCTGCTGCTGGATACCTACATGTATAAAGAAGCATACAACAAAACAAAGCGACACGATGGCAATAACGACAAGACACGTCATTTGGTGCGTGCGTGTGATTGTGTTATATTTCCAGCAGGAAGCGCGCATGGCTGGACAAACTACTCCTAGACAGCAGGAACATACCTTTACACACAGTCGCCGCCACCTTTTAACGATGCAAAATGTGTCTGTTGGCTTGCCATATAGCCTGCATGAGCTACGGTTTTCGGGTTGCGGTCTAGTTCCTGTGCTCGTCTATCCTGATGTACGGCCAATGTGAGTCGCCAGCCGAAGACATAAGGGAAACATTACATAATATTTTCCATGCGGGAAATATTCAAGAAAATCTGAAAATTTGACGTTATCAGGGAAGATGGCTATTACTTGTTTGGCCAAATTAGTGAGGACTACTTTTAAAATCTATTGATGACGTAGTTTTCTGAGTAGTCTTTGGTGTTCGGTGGACAACTGAAGGTTAGGTTGTACTTAGCATACCGTCCGCGACACCTGGCCCAGACGAGGTGCCGCCCTGGAGCGATGCTAACCGATTTCTTGCCAGCGCGCTGCTCGCAATTCCAGCATAACCGTCTTTTTCTCTTAAACACCAGCAATTTGGTAGGGTTGACGAACGTGAAGAAACTCGACCCGAACAAAGTCGAGTTTGTCATGTCAACGGTATAGCATTCCTTCAAGCCACAAAGGACACAGTAGTTCAAATAGTAATAATAGTAATGCTCTTATTATAGGAACAAATATTTGCTTCGTTCTTGTATGTGCGATAGCGACAGCGACGTGCGGCATTCCAGCCTGCAATATGTGAGACAGAAAAGATGATAAATGCCTTATTGCTACTGGTGAACTTTGTAAAAATGAAAACAAAACTGTCCAATGTCTTTCTGTACGGGC
>NW_003307565.1:1588169-1674492 GCF_000143455.1 Volvox carteri f. nagariensis
GGCCAGCCCAGCGGGTTTGCTCTTGTGCAGCAAAGCAACCAGGCGGAGCTGCCTTGGGCCGGTAGTTTGTGTTGCGTTTATACGCAAGGCCAGCACCCCCAGGTTTGCTCTCATGCAGTGAAGCACCCAGGTGGAGCTGCCTTGGGCCGGTAGGTTGCATTGTGTTTATCCGCAAGGCCAGCACCAGCAGTTTTTTTCTCGCTCGCATGCAGTGAAGCACCCAGGCGGCATTGCCTTGGTCGCTAGGTTGTGTTGCATTTATCCAGAAGGACAGCACCCACAGGTTTTTTGCTCTCGTGCAGTGAAGCACCCAGGTGGAGCTGCCTTGGGCTGGCAGGTTGCATTGTGTTTATCCGCAAGGCCAGCACCAGCAGTATTTGCTCTCGTGCAGTGAAGCACCCAGGTGGTGTTGCATTGGGTCGCTAGGTAGGGTTGCGTTTATCCATAAGGCCAGCCCCAGTGGATTGCCCTCATGCAGCAGCCGGAGTTGCACTAGGCTGGTAGTTTGCATTCAGTTTATCCACTAGGCCAGCCCCAGCGGATTGCTCTCATGCAGTGTGTAAGAGGGATCAGCTCCCCTGGCATCTCCCAACTGAGTACTCTTTGCCTGGTGTTACATTGGTGCGAATTGCTAGGAGATGGGATCTCCCCGTATCGAATCCGATTGCGAGCATATCGCACACCAGGCATGATGCAGCATACTTTTCCCCAAAGGTGAATGCCTGGGCGGGTCAGAATTCTACCAGCTGAGTAAAAAACCAAAGTCCTCCAACTCGGTCGGGGAACAGTCAATAACATTCAAATACACAATCCTACGGGATCTCAAACAACCAAATTCCTACGGGATATGCCCGGGGGCGCCTGAGGACGTTCACTCGACGGGGGGAGGAATGTAAGAGGGATCAGCTCCCCAGGCATCTCATCCAGTCACCCAACATCCGAGACAGATCTGCCACCACCACCATCTCAGCATGCGATACTTAGTCCATCAACTAGACCTCATCTCCACACCGCAGCGTTAGTAAACCTAGACCTCCCGAACAAAGTCGGAGGTCTGACCAGGAATCGAACCCGGAACCATCATGTACACGAAGGCGCCACCAGACCAGAATCAGTATTTGCTTATGGGCCTTCTGGTGGGTTTCCCAGAACTTTCGCCAATTGGGGAGTCTAATGGCAAATTCCCCTGTGGTTGCGGGTTCTGAGCCTGCCCTTGGATTTGCTTTTGGCTGTCTAGGTGACTTGGGTTGTCTGGTCTGGGTGGGAGTCTTGTTTGCCCTTATCGTATCAGGTGCAGTGCACGGCCTGCTGGCCTGCTGGCTGTACTCTTTGTGAGTCTGGAGCCCACTGTAACAACCACACTGCCTCGAGGCATCCCTGGCCCAGGCAGTGAACTGATAGGAACTAGCCTAGTCCGCACAAGTTTCGCACAAGTGTGGGGTGTCCGTAAAAGCTGGGGGGTCCATGGGCGATAAATCGTGTTTAGGGCGGTTACATGGTGGACCATCATCGTCCACCCTCATCTGCCCGAGCATGAAGCGCCTTAGAGCAACGTGCCGGGTCTCCCAGACTTCCGAGAGGAACCTGGCTACTGCCAGGGGTGGGGCCTCGGTCATAATCGTGCACATGTTGCACCCTTTAAACGCGAGGTCACATTTATACTTAGCCCGTGTACTAGTGTATGCCGGGCATTCCACAAAGACATGCATTTTGTCTTCAACCGGCCCCCAGTCACAAAGCCACCAGGTGCACACTGTGCGCTCATGGCCGTTAGGTCGGTTAATCTCTAACTCCCAACAGCCTAACCGGAAACATATAAGCATTTGACGCAAACATTGGGGCATGGAGATTTCAGGTGATCATTATGGATTTCAGCACGAACAATGAACCCTGCCCACTCCCCCGTGCCCCTTGCGGGCAAGCAACGGATAATCGGGTGAGAGACCGAGCTTTCTATTAGGGCCTGGTGCCTAAATAGGAAGGGGTAGGGTCTGTACAGGGTTTCTGGGTTTCCTCGGTCTTCTTGAACCCTCACCCCAAGAGCCAGTCTTCTTGTGTGTTCCAGGCTCAGTGCTCAAACTCGCGTGACGGAGCCATGACCCCCCGGGGAGGAGAGCGGAACTAGTGGACCTGCGGCTCTCGGCTGCCTAGGAGGGGACAGAGGCCCCTTACGCCCCTCTCTTGTCTGCGGGAGGAGCTTAGGTGGTCTTTCCGTTGGGGCTGGGCAGCAGTCCCTGGCCAGTGTCAGGCATGGTCAAATACTTGCAACACATGCACTGTAGCAAGCTACATTTACCTTAGAATATCTTTAAGCTATTAAAGCTTAATCACAGTAACGGTACGGTCCCGTAGTTACGAACCATACTCGTTAACTGTACGAACTCACTTTCTGTTACGCTATCACAACCTAGCGTACGACACCAAGACTCCAGGAACGGAGATGGCGGCAGGTGGGCCGCATTTAAGCCACCCAGGTGAAGTGCTTCGGCCAGACACTTATCGTATCACTATACCAGTGTTCGGATGTTCGAGACTCCGCTGTCACCGTTCTCGACGTATGTCTTCGAATTCCGACTTCCCTTGTCTCTTCTCGCGCCTAACGACACACAAACA
The DNA here is from genome assembly GCF_000143455.1 of Volvox carteri f. nagariensis. Classification (NCBI taxonomy): domain Eukaryota; kingdom Viridiplantae; phylum Chlorophyta; class Chlorophyceae; order Chlamydomonadales; family Volvocaceae; genus Volvox; species Volvox carteri. The sequence goes on from NW_003307565.1 coordinate 1,590,783, forward strand.
CACACACACACACACACACACACACACACACACACACACACACATGCGCAGTAATGTGACAGCTCATGCTCGTTACAACGTCGACTCCCTCTTCCCGTCCTAGCTTGCTAATTCAGGTTATGCGCCCTTCTCTTTAATGTCAATAAATTAGCAACCGATGAAAATGTCTTTTAAGGCATGTAAAAGATGTATATCCAGGATGGACCATCCACTGGCGTACGGTGATGGCATTAAAATTGGCCGTCCGCGTACCAAAAGCATGTCGCTGATTGGGTGGGTGGTCTAAACGTAACTGATTATGGATGGTCTAAACGTAAAATAGGCTGTCGCCGGCTGCTCTTTCCATCGGGCTATCGCAACCGGGTAGTAACTGTACGGCATCAACGTATCTCAGATGGTCAAAAGAACTTATTAGTGTTTCAGGCAAGGCGGCCCACGCTCCTCCACTCGATCCCTCGCAGCGCAGTTCAGGAGAAACACCACGGGCCCTTGCACGTTCTCACAAACACACACGCACACGCACACATGCACAAACACACACACAAATACAGACGTACAGACATACTCGCTCCACGCATGCCAATCATTGGGACAGTGCTTTCGTCGTAACATCAACACACGCGACAACCCCGAAGCTAGACAGCACGAGTTAGGCCCCACGCAGATCAGCAGCTTGCACAGTTGTGCATGGATGCAAGGATGCATGCAGATACATATGCTGCATGCAGATCTGCTCCTTTCTTCCAGACAACCGCACAAACGCACCAGCACCTGTTGCGATGTGCCTGTCTGGCGTTTTCATCTTCTAAAAGACCAGCCCACAAACACCCTTGCACCCACCATTTTACCAATTTAACCCCGCATATCCATATAACCCTAAAACCCTAAAATCCCAGCTAAATGCCACCATGCCGTATAAGTCTTAACTTACGAAAACCTCCGCCGATAATTACAACCCATCCATCACCATGCCGTACAAGCAACCAAAATTGTTACTGGTCGTACACTGCGTTAGGCATCCCCTTCCTCGAGATCTTCGGGCGGCTCCGGATCGCGGTACCACAACACTGCCGTACTGGCGGCACGCAGCGTCGCGACCACCGACGGCGGCACTTGTTTCGCCAGCGGTGCAGCCGGCAGGGCCATTAGGTCGATGGCATTTTCCTTCACAGCGGCCGCCAGGGCACGGTCCGCGGGCCCATCGAGTATGCACGTCTTGGCAGGTCGCATGCCATATGCTGCCAGAGAGAGAACAGATATTTGAGCGGTATGGGTAAATGCATGGATGCCGGCGTTCGTTACATTTAGTTAGATGAATTGGATTCCATCGATCTGTATAATGTTAATCAAAATTCTTAATGAAAAGGGAAAGAGCCATACGATACGGTGTATGTTCATGTATACGTAAATGCGTGTAGCTATCTATGTATGTATGTGTGTGTGTGTGATGGGGTGAAACGGGTGAGACGGAAGTCAGCCGGTCATTCAAGTTGCTGGTTTTTGCAAAGGAAAACACCTGAGGGTTTTCTGGTTGCCAAGCAACTCGCCATTTCTTTTTTCCGGTAGGAGTGATGTACCCCACAAACGCAACAGTACGAATGTACTGCACACATGTACGGCATAACACTACATACATCATAAGCACGAAAGCGAAACAAGCACACACACATGGGCCGCGTACCTGACGCCTGATGCGCGTGCTTGCTCAGGAGCGCCTTTATGCCGCCGACCTGTTGTTGAGTTAAGTTGGCAGTTGGCTTGACGTACGTGAAGTACAACTGATCTCCAGCCCGTTGGTTGCACAACCGACCAGCTAGGTAATCTATCATGGTACCCGCGTTGCCCTCCAGTACGGCCATGACGTGAAGCTCTCGGCGCCGACCGCCTTTCGACGATGATGACGTGGCGGCAGCTGCGGCAGCCGCTGCCGCGGATTGACGCGTCACGAGCAACAGCGGCATGGGCAGCCGGCGCAGCATCGCCAATGTGACGCTGCCTATAATGTGGATGAGTGTGGCGGTGCTGGAGGTGGCGGAGGTGGAGTAGGGGCTGCTAGTGGCGAAGGACGTGGTAGTAGCCTGTGAGGTAATGGAGTTGGAGCCCAAGATGACTAGCGCAGTGGCGTTGCGTTTGGCGTAATCCACCATGCAGTCTATGAGGCTCAAGGCATTTCGTTCCTGCGGGCGGCCGGCAACGTATTCTCAGCCATGGTTGTGAAGTCATGAGACAATTCAAGGTCTTGTAAATATGGAATAAGTCCTTGTTTAGAGTTCGTGCTATTACGCGTGCGAGCGACTTGGTCATGTGCATTTCCGTTATTTTAAAATGTTGCTAATATTGTTGTTATTATTATTGTTAAACCATTTAAAATATATTTAGTTTCTAGATGTGCTTACTACAATCTCGCAGATGTACTTGGCTGGGGAGAGTTTGCAAAACTCGTCGCCGTGCTTGGTCAGAAGATCTTCGCCTCGCTGTCTGCTCTGTTGGGCATCTACCGAAACGACCGTGGCTATGATAACCCTGTCTCGGGCCGGCTGAGCGATGGCAGCTGCCATTTCCACTGCGGCCATCGAAACCTGCGACATTCAATGTTCGACAAGTAAAACCAGGTGTGAAAAGTGAAGCAAATGCTTTATTTAATCAATGTTCGAGCATCCTCATGCATCCTTAATTGGTTGTGAAATGCCGTTATTTTTCGGAGTGCGCATGCAGACGAGTATATATGTTTGAGGCGTTTTGAGGCGAGCGGAAACGTACATAGCGTACATGCACACCTGCGAATGTTTGTATGCTTATAATTGAACTTATTTATTTCCAGTGATTCATATCCTTCCACCAAGTCCAGTGATGCCCAAGCTCACCTCATTCGCCGCAACAAACACCAATATGGTTTGCGCCTTAGGGTCTGCCGGTACGGACAACACGCTCGCCAAACCCATTCCACTGCGGCGGGCGGCTCCGGCCCCCGGCCCGGCCCCGAGCAACGACGTCGACGCCAAGGCCACCGAAGTCTTCCGTCGGCACCCGTCCACCCGACAAGACTGTACCATCTGGCGAAAGTAGTTATTGTTGTCCTGCGCCTGTACGACAAGTTAAAAAAATCCGTTGAAGGGAGCGAAGCAAAGGGCCTGCTGCAGCAGGAGATCTGTTGATACCCTTGAAGGGAATGGCCCGGCCACGGGATGCATGGAGCATGTACTGTAGGAGCAGGATAACACCCCACACCCGAAGCCACGATGTCACGCCATATGACGTGCTAACAGACATAAGACTGGCTGTGGGTAATGAATATACAATAGGAGCTCTCCTCAAAGCTCCGGCTTGACTTGGCTGACTTACTCCAGCTTACTTAACTTGATGAGCGCGATCGCGGTAGACGAGGACGGGCTGGGAACGGATCCCTGTCGAGCCTAGAGGTATAAGCACTAAGGGCGGACCTTATGAAATGCTGTGTACATATTCTCTGTCAATCCTGCTCTGATGCGCGTCTCGAGGTCGGGTAGGATCACAGTCTTGTTACACCAAAACAGGCCTATCAACCCTCCTATGATTATATTATCCTTAATAATCAATGGTCTATCCGCTCACGAAGAGTTGCTTCGAGAGCCAAACGACAAATGTTTGGCCTCTTCGCACTCGCATTTATGGCGAAGTATCGACTGATCCACGCCGGGCCTTATCACACGAGGCACTGGATGGGGCTGCCCTTTTCGGGAGCCGCAGCCGTCATGTGGCCAACACATGCTAAGGTTTTCATTCCTCGTTTAGCACATCGTAAGCTAATGCAGTTTCGTTTATGTTGCTGGGCTTTGGAGGCGAACAGAGCACGAAGGGGCAAGTACCATGTTCCCAGGGGGCAGCGGTTTTGCCACTGTTGTGGTCCTAATAGCCGAATTGAGGATGAAAAACACGTGTTATTGGAATGCCCAGCCTATAATGATATTCGTGCTGAAGAGGGATTCGATCATCAACAGAGTATGTTGGAGGCCATGCAATGGGAACCCGCACGCCTGGCGAGGATGTTGGAACGTATGTGGGCTCACCGAAACTCAATTACCCCCTTTGGACGCTAGTCTGGGCTGATGTGCGGTTTTTTTTTTCCTTTTCTCCGTGGCTTTTAGGCGTTGTAGTATTGCCCTTGGGCCTTCGGCTCGTATGGGTAGTCTTACAGGTATGGGGTCACGCACCCCCAACCATGTAACACACACACACACGAGGCCCTATCCTGGATACGTAAACGCTCATCCGACTAACGACAGATGAACGACAACCTAACATCCTCAAATCACAACGGAAAGCGCCTTATACGCTAGTCAGGCAACACCCAAAGTCTCAATTAAATCAATACGCGGTTCGCCTTACTACCTTCGGTTGGCTTAGCCACCTGCGGATAGCGACTAACTCGGTCGTGGCACGTAATTTGTGCACTCCAGATGTTTTGGCGTGACAACGATAATTCCCCCCTCAGCAAAAACATCCCCAGCTTGAATCAAATCACAAAGTCCCCCAAACGCCCCAAACCCCAACAGTAAAACCTACTAGATGCACTCCAACATTACCTGGAGCAGCGGAAGCAGGGCTTCGACATCGTCTTGGACTAATAGCTGCGGCGTATCCGGCCGGGCCTTATGGATTTCACGACGGTGGTGACGTACAAGTAAGGCCCGGGGAGTTCATCAGGATGGGGGAGAGCCAATGATCGGGAGAGCGAAGCGGGGAACGAAGCGAGTTTGGGACCAAAAAAAATACGTGATAAAATGAATGTAAAAAAGAAATAAGCGGATCGGAGTCATATGTGGACGAGTACGAATGAAAATGCATCTGCGTCCTGACAGCTGGCCCACAAGCAAAAGCTGCTTATGGAAAGATGACAACGGGGTGTGGTGATCCTGCTGAAGCAACACGGCATGTTTTTTCTTTCATGATACGGTGTCGTACAGTGTCGTACCTGCAACAGCAGTGAGCGCGCATTTGGTGCCGAGGTGAGATCAGCGAATTCCATTCGGATATGGAGGAGGTCGTCCACGAGACAAAGCTTGGGCCGAAGTACGGAGAGCCGTCCCGCGAGCATGGCTTCTCGGGGGTTTTGTTTTTTTTGGGGGGGTGGGGTAACACCAAGGGGGCGGCGTAAGGGAGGAAAAAGGGTTTAGGAGTGCACACAGGCAGAGCTGCTCTCTCTTGCCCGTTCTCGTGCCCTGGGGTAGACGCCTCAGCAACTGTTCAATTTCGTACAACTCCCAACCGAATACCAGAGATATATTGCTTCGCATCGCTGCTCTGTTTTGTCGCTGTTAACTTACGTTGGATGCTGGGCAAATGCATAACGTAGCGCCCCAGCCCAGCCAGCACCTTTCCAGTCGCCTGATAATCCGCGAGTACGGCCCTCATTGCCGGCGTCGAAAGATCTGTACTGCATAGCTCCACCGCTTGGTACGAATGCGGGGGGCTGCTGCTGCTGCTGTCATTGCCGGCAGCTGCTGCGTCCAGGCGACGGCTCATGACGAAGCTACGGCGGCAGGATGTACGCACGGGGGGCACGGAGGGCAGGGAGCTTCAGGTGCAATATAATTCTTGGAGTCATGGATAATCAGGGTATCGAAGCTCCTAAGGGAGAAGGTGTGCAGAGATGTTCGTGGTGGCAGCGCTTGCGCGTTAGCCTGGGCATTGGATGCCCCTCAAAATGCAGGAGTGTCGGGGAATCGGAATTTGCGGGTGTTGATGGCTCTTGTAAGAATGTTGCAGATGCAAGAAACCATCTACGAACTGCGAGCGGGTCGTTGGCGCGTCATGTCGGTTACCCTTGTTACCCTACCGGCCAGGTACCGAAGCGCCCAGTTAGTAACCAATCGGTTTGGTAGAGATACCAGCTGCTGGCGCCAAGCAAGGATAACCCCGAATGGTAACCCCATAAAAGCACTTGGCGGCAAATGCAGAGGAGTAGGGCTCGGAGCGCCCCATATACAAACGGGAATTCGGATTTTTAATCCGTTTGTTACTTTACTTCTGTTTTGGTGAGAAAGGAATGATTGACTGCCGTCGGGGGATGTTGGGTGTGGGGTGCTCTGCAGGTGCTGGAGAGGTGCTGGAGAGCCCGACCTTATTTAGCGTTATTAAGACTATTATGGTTTTAGGGTTTTAGGGTTTTATGATTTTATGGTTTTATGATTTTATGGTTTTTATGGTTGTTTTATCAACGAACACGTGTCATGAGGAATTATCGAGGCCGGACAAACAAGCACATTACCTGTCTAGCACTCGAGCGAGCAGCAAACTGTTGGTAAGGGCGGCCTCCATCACTATATTAGTGTACGGCGCCCTGTGGGAAAGTACGTACGGATTAGTTAGGAGGATCGCGGCTGCGAGCAGTTCAGGTCCGCAATCCAGACGAAAACTTGACAAATAGATTGGCAAATACAACCGCCTACTTATTTGTGCACTTATTGATTCTCTTAATCCGCCAAGACGGAAAATCTGACCAAGCAATCACAGGCGTCGATAATCGATTTACAAAATGCAAACTGTAGTATCCGGTAGCATATAACTACCAACCTTACTTACCGGTCTTTGTGATAGTGCAGTGCGTAAGCTAGGGCGTTGACATCCAGGACGCCTTCTTTCGCCAAAAGCCCTAGATCTCGAGAGCGCCGGCTAATCATCCAGCTGTACGAACAGGAGTACGACAAGTACGGCTTCCTTGGTACCCACATTGACGTCCATGCAATTACCAGTATTATTTATTTTTTATCTTCATACTTTATCTTTATAGTTACAAGTTACAAGTTCCGCACACAAGTGCGGGGTGTGTCCATAAAAGCCGGGGGGACCATGGGCGTAGCGTAGGAACTTTACTGAACACAGGAGAACGCAATACCGATGCGGAGGACAAAGCGAATACATCATGTAATGTAACATCTCATGCCGCAGCCTGGGATTGAACCAGGGCCCTTTTGTTTACAAGACAAACGCTCTACCACTGAGCTACAACGGCATGCTAAACTAGCATGCTAAACTAAATATTATTGATACTGTAGGGTAATGACACTACAGACACAACAGCTCCGTAGGACACACCGCGATACACACATACCCCGCACATGTCCCTCAACCTAACTTGCGGCTCCTAGCTAGGCTCTTGGGCCTTTGCTAGCTCGTGTAAGGGCTGGCTAGTTACACCCCTCTGGCTGTGTAACGCAACCGAGGTGTAATAAGTACACACATACATACACACGCACACAGAGCAGATACCCATGTGAGCAGTGTGACGGCTAGCCAGCGCTGGCAAACAAGCACCCCGATGACATACCCATGGGCAGATGCCAACCATGGAACCGCCTTGATGATACAACACACACACACACATGCACAGACATACACACACATACACACCATACTCACACTCACACTCACACTCACACTCACACTCACACTCACACTCACACTCACACTCACACTCACACTCACACTCACACTCACACTCACACTCACACTCACACTCACACTCACACTCACACTCACACTCACACTCACACTCACACTCACACTCACACTCACACTCACACTCACACTCACACTCACACTCACACTCACACTCACACTCACACTCACACTCACACTCACACTCACACTCACACTCACACTCACACTCACACTCACACTCACACTCACACTCACACTCACACTCACACTCACACTCACACTCACACTCACACTCACACTCACACTCACACTCACACTCACACTCACACTCACACTCACACTCACACTCACACTCACACTCACAACCAACCATAACCTTAACCTTAACCATAACCTTAAGGTTCCTCTCGCGAATCCTCTGTACGACGACTATTCAATCCGGAATTGAAACGCTCAAATGTTGCTTCATTCACACACACAGAGCACATCCGCCGTTTCCCTCCTGAGACTAAGTCCCCCAGGAGCTAAAGCTGCATTCCTGAGGAGCCTTCCCCCCTTGTGGCCAACTGCTGCCGGCGGCTCAGCTTATTTGATATAGATATTTGATAAATAAATTCACACGCACCGCTGACACAGACGCAGACACATAACGCAGGCACCAACCCTAAGACCCGCGATGGTCCACTTACTTGACTCCCTTGTTCTCCAACCACGTGAAGGTCGATTCACCCAGTGCCACCAGGCAGCCGTCTTCGCTGACGCCCAACGCCTCCTCCCGCCACACAAGCTGCATCAATCCGTAACCGCTGCCCAACGGCAAGCTGTGCGACGCGTCACCATAAGCCCATGTACGATTGGTTTTGTCGTACGAGTAGCCGGGATGGAAGGGCTGGACGATCACGATGACGTTCTCTCGGGGGATGCTGATGCGTGAGAGAGGTTACGTGATAAATTTATTCCGAGTATTGGATTGGTTTCGGAGCGCGAGTGGAGGAGGAAGGAGGAGAAAGGAGTATGGGGTCAAGCCGAGTTACGGGGTCAAGCAAGGAAGAAGTGATTGCATGGGGGTGTTGAGGAAGCCGGAAGGAGGAAGTGCAAGGAAGAAGTGCAAGGAAAAAGTGCATGGGCATTAAGGGAACCGGCGGCGGCGGCGGCGGAGGAGGAGGAGGAGGAGGAGGAGGAGGAGGGAAAAGGGAGGGGGGGAAGGCGGGTTCTTCGCTCCCGCGTGGGATGACAAAAGGCAAAAACTCCCTGTTCTGAATGAACAGCCGTCATCAAGCCTGCTTTACCAGACAAACCGAAATCACCATTGTGTATATAACTACCTCCTTATTGGAATATGCTCGTACTAACTAACATGGTTTTAGCCGTTACCAACTGAATAAACCTCATTATCGTGCAGTTGATTATAATTGAACAGAAATAATTGTGCACATTGTGCATAACCCAACCTTAAATCCATTATGTACGGCGTCGTACCGCTGGATCAGCCGTTACTTACCCGAAAAAACGGTATTTCCACAGCTGTCGTACCACCTCATCTTGCTGGTCTTCGTTGACCACTAGCACCAAGGGCAGCCGAGATATAGCCTCTCGTCCCGCGATGTTTTCTAGGGCCATAACCAAAGAGGCGATGTAGCGACAGCCAAGAGATAGGCCGTGCATTTTGAAGGTTCCCGAAACCACCATGCCCGGTCTGCAACGTTGCACAGAATATTCGTTTTTCAGCGGTTTTAAACGGTTTTAAACGGTTTAGGCGGTTTTAGGCGGTTTTAAACGGTTTTCTTGAGGTCTGGAATTGTTGAGCAGGTTTTATTGAAACTTTTATTCGAAAAACGTGAAACCACTTACAGTACTACAAGACTGAATCACGTAACGCCCTACGGCCGACCTGTACGTCTCCAGTAAGTCCCACGGGTCGTGCGTCCAGAGATCGGGCGCCATGCTGCGGTACAAGACACCCGGCACACTGGTCCCTGCCGTGCCGCCAGCGCCTGCCGTCGCGTCCGCCGTACCGGGCTCACCGGCGCCGTCAGCGGAACCAACGCCGCCGCTGCTGCCAGTGCCGCCCGAAACTGCGCTGAAGCCGTGCAATGGCGCCGTCGGCCCGCCGCCGCCGCCGCCGCCGCCGCCGCCGCCGCCGCCACTGCTGCTGCTGTGCCCGGCGTCAGGTATGCCGGCGCCGCCGCCGCAGCAGCAGCCAGCGCCTCGGTGCATGCCCTGTTCGAGGTAATCGTCAGCGGCGCGCATGTGTACGGCAATGGAGCCGTTGCGCAGCATCTGTACAACCTCGTTGCGGTACACTAGGGCATCGTCGGAACGGCCAAACGCCGACAGCTGTACCTGCGTCGTCACAGACGGGGCGCCCCATGCCTGTGCATCAGCCCAGTGGGCGTTACAACGGTTAAGTAACATCGACAACATCTGGCTGCAGCGCAGAAGCTCGTCCAACTTTGCCTGGCACTGCTCCCTTAGCTCCTCAATCTTCGCGAGCGTGCTCCCCCGGACTTTTGGCGGTGACGGCGACGCCGCTAACGGTTGCAATAGCTGCTGTTGCTGCTGTTGCTGCTGCTGCTGCTGCTGCTGCTGCAGCAGCGGCGGGGGGCCCAGCGGCGATGGCGACGGCGACCGCGAGAACGGCAGCGGCGATGGGGATGGCGACGGCGGCGCCGCCGCCGCCTCCGGCACCGCCGCCGTCAGCGGCACAATATCCTTGCAGAATATCGTAGCTTGACGAAGTGCGTGCATCGCTCTGTCAGTTATGTTGAGGTACATGTGGGCGGAGGGATGCAGAGCGGCGGCGGCGCCGCCGCCCATATTAGGTGACGACTGTAGCGGCTGCGGTGGCGGTAGCGGCAGAGGGATGGCTAGCGGCGACGGGCTCGGTGACGGCGGCGGCAGCGGCAGCGGCGACGGCGGCAGAGGCGACGGCGGCAGAGGCGACGGCGGCAGAGGCGACGGCGGCAGAGGTGACGGCGGCAGAGGTGACGGCGGCGGCAGCACACCTCTCGGCAGCGGACTGACGGCGCCGCCGCCGCAGCCGCCGCGGATCTGCTCCAGGAGGGGGGAAGCGCACGTGGGTGGGTGCAAATGGGTTTCCAGGTTGCTAAAGTGCTTTCCACGGAGTAAGGCGGCCACAGCAGCAATCAGTGGTCGAAATGATGCGGTGCAGGCACTAGGGGAGAAAGAACGCTGCGGCAGACTCTACTTGCCGCAAACCTCGAAGCCGGCTGCCATGGCCCTGGGCCAACCCACGAGGTTTCTCTTTTCCCCTGCTATAGCTCCCGGCGCCGAAAAACCTTGTAAAAAGCCTGTTCTTCATCACCAAAGCCCCCCAAGCGCCAAAACACCCGCGCCGAAGCTGACGCATCAACCGCTAGAGATTAAAATAACTGGTCGAGCTAGTGACTAAGGCGCTCCACTTGCGCTGTCTGCTCAAGCAGAGTGGCTTCTGCGCTATGTAAACAAAAGCGACCTACGGGCGGCGGCGTCATGCTTCGGGGAAATGCGTCTGCTGGCGGCGATAACAGCGTTGCGTTGCCGCCGCCGTCACCGCCGCCGTTCGTCATGGGCGAGTTGGGCGAGTTCAGGAGCAGTGGTCCCGGGGTTGCACATTTGGGCAGGCGGTCGATTCCTGGAGCGGGGGCCACGGAATCGGCGGCGCCGCCGCGGAGGATGCCACCGCCGCCGCCGCCGCCGCCAGCGCCGGCGGCGCCGGCGGGTACGGCACTGCCGCGGAGACTGTTAACGGGTGAGTGCCTTACGGGTGAGGTAGGGCACGAGTAGCCCAGACGTTCGTGGTCGTGATACCCGCCGCTGGCGCCGCCGCCAGCGCGGGCGGCGGAAGCGGCGTAGATGCTGCCGCCGCCGCCGCCGCCGCAGTTACCGCCGCCGCCACCGTAACCTGCGGGCATCGCCGCCGCGGAGGCAGTAGCGTTACGGAATGGAAAGACGCTGCTTGGGCACCGTTGCAGAAAGCTTGGTGGAAAGAGTGGTTGTGTGGTGAATACTCAGTTGCATACCGAACAACGTAAATTCCCTGGATACGGCAAAGCTCACCGTCGTACGACACGCGGATTCTGGAGCGTAACATACTCTCCGTCGGAGACGCCGCCGAACGAAGAAGACTGCTGCCGGCGCCGACGCCGACGCCGACGCCACAGCTAGCACCGCCGCCAATACCGCCGCTGATGCCAAGAGCTCCCATAGCGGCGGCCGCAGCAGGTGTCAAGCCGCTGATGCCGTCACTCGACCGTCGACGCAAACGTCGAGATGAGCCCAATGAAGAGAGCGAGCGGCCGACGCCCGCGGCCGCGGCAGCGGCGGAAGCGGCGGCGGCCGAATTGCCGTACGCGACCCCTTGGGTACCGCCGACGGAGCCTTCACCTCCGCCAGCGCCACAGCCGCCGTGGTACAAGGAGCCGCGGACGTGGACGTGCGCGAGGAGGGGGTCCTTCACCTCCCAGCAAGCGGCACCTTGTGGATGGGGACCTCCTGATACTGTACAGCGTACGGCGTACGGCATACGGCATACGGCATACGGCATGAAGCCCGGAAACGGCGGGCATTATGTTCTCATTTAAGAGGGCGCGAAGAACGGAGGAAGGAAACGCTAGGCGCAGCGCCAGTCCTGTGTGTAACAGAGAGCACTAGCACTTCGTGCTCTCCCGTCCCTTCAGCCCCCCCAGTGCTTCCCTTCGGACGCCGAATTCATTTTGTAACTCTTTGTCTTTCTTTGGTTGATGAATTCATTCCGCAATTATTCACTCACTCCCACCACTGCCAAGAACCCTAACCCCCCAACAACACGCAGACACATAAACACACATAAACACACATAAACACACACGCACGCGCACACACACCCATCCTCAACTATCAGCTAATCCTCTTTCTCGGTCCTGGTCCTGGTCCTGGTGGATAGCGAAGTATTTAAATGCTCCCGTTTAAACTTCTGAAGTTCTCACGACACCTTTTCCAAGCGTGCTGCCAATCCTGGGCAGCAGCCTGTCAACGCCTCTTCCATTACTGCTGCTACAGCCCTCGCCGCCGCCGTAGCTGCCGCCGCCGCTGCAGCTGCTGCCATCCACCAAGCATCTGTAGGCGGCGTCGCCGCCGCCAACTCCGCCGCCGCCGCCGCCGCCGCCGCCGGCGAGCCTAATGGGCGAGTGGCTGCGGTCCAGGAGGAAACTCGAAGGGCTCCGAAGACCCGTGGGTCCGTCGTGGGCTGAGGCAATACCAGGTCCCCCGGGGGCCGTCGCCGCCGCCGCCACGTGCGTCCATAACGGTCTGTACGACGGTGACGACAACGGTGCTGCTGGCTCCCGTGGGTCAGGTAACGGACGATATTCCTGGGGTTGCGGGCGCAAGGGGTTGAGGAGGTGGGGGAGGGGTTGAGGGGGGCCCAAACCCCGGCGGTGGGAGAGTTCTCCGATGCGAAGGTCACAAAAACAATTGCCAACACCCGCACCACCAACAGCCGCAGCGAGCCGCGGCAGGAGGGCCGATTCCCAGGAAAAAAGGAACTAATTGATCAGGTACTCTAATACATAATTATTAAATGAATAAGGTCTGGATCCTTACGTAAGCCTGTCTGTCATCGATCTACTCCTAGTACGCTGGAAAATCTCTCTCCCAAATCTCTTCACGTCTAAGTCCAACCCCAATTCCAATTCCAATTCCAATTCCAAATCCAAATCCAAATCCAAATCCAAATCCAAAAACAAATCCAAATCCAAATCCAAATCAAATCCAAATCCAAATCCAAATCCAAATCCAAATCCACATCTACACCCCTGACGATGCCAAGAAGAGAAGGGCGCTGAGGATGGTGCCCCACCCCCTCCTGGACGCAAAACAACATCTTCCTTCTCGCGGTAGACCACGTGTCCAAATGCCGCTTTCCTTCACAGTTTATAACCGCCAACCACCAACCGCCAACTGCCAACTGCCAACTGCCAACCTCCTCACATGTACTTCCGGAAGATGTGCTGTTGGGTTATTGCAGTCGCTGTTGTAGACACCACAACCACCACCACCACCGCCACCAGCAGCGCCAGGAGAATCAGCAGCAGCAGCAGCAGCAGGAGTACCCGCGTCGTCGCCGCCGCCGAGGGCGGTGGTCAAGGGAGCGCCGCCGAGGCGTGTCGAGGGCATGGGCACGCCTCCCGGGGGCCCCCTTCCTAAAAGCGCCGAGGGGAGAGGCTCAAGCTGCTTAAGTCCAGCGGCGGCAACGGCTGTGGCAGAGCCACTGTCGCCACCGCTATCGGCGCCCACGTCGATTTCGACTCCGCCGCGTCCTGTTGACGGCGACGGCGGATCCACATTGGACGATTTGGCGGCGGCGGCGGCGGCGGTGAAGTCCGCTGCCGTGGCGTCCCCGCGAACAGGGGGCAAGTCTATCAGAGCCTGCGGCCTCCGGATGCGAGCTGTGTATATGAGGAAGGGAAAGTTGGTACGGCAGGCGTACGGCGGCAGGGGGGCACGGATGCAGGAACGTTAGTGGCGTGTTGCTGTAATGGTGGGTAGATCTCCGAATGCCAAGTACGAGGGAGAAGCACAAGTGCCGTACTTCAATATCTACGGGATGTAACGAATGAAAGTAACGGACACATATTGTGAAGTACATAGGAACACGCAAATCCGTACAATCTGTACAATCCGTACAATCTGTACAATCTGTACAATCCGTATAATCTGTACAAATACGTACAATACGTACAATCCTTAACAGTCCTCACATCGACGAAGACAAACGAAGACCACCCGAGAACAACACCCTTGAACAAACGGGCTGCTTACCGACGGAAGGATTCGACAACCATGACCGTAACATGCGACATAAGGTGATGGGGAAACTCACCGCAAATGAAAAGCCCTGCGCCTTTGGGTACGGTGGCGGGGGGTGCCCATGGCAATGGCGACACAGCGAGCGGCAACGGCGACAGCGTACCAGGTGACCCCCGGGAGATTGGTGACGATAACGACCCCGGCGGCGGCGGCGGCGGCGGCGGCGGCGGCGGCGGCTAGCGCTAGGTTGCGTTTGGTTACCGCCAGCGCCTTCCGCCGGCGTGCCGATGGCGTCTGCCGCCTTGCCGCCGCCGCCACCATGCGCCGCCGCCGCAGCAGCAGCAGCAGCGGGAGCGGCAGTTCGCAACAGCCGCCGTCGAGGCGACGCGGAGTGGCGGCGCTCGGCGTCGTCCGCAACGTCGCGGCGCCCTCGACGACTCGGCGAAGCGGACGACCCCGGACGGCGCGGCGAGCTCACAGATCGTTGTACGGGCGAAGGATTCCTGTTCTCGGACTCAGTTTCGTTCTCGTTCCCTGATGCAATGTGCCCCGCGACGTGTCCGGCGTGTAAGGCGATTGTGCTTCCGATGCTGCTGTTCCGAGACATGACTACATGATCTCGAAGGCTAATGAGGCGCGACGGCGATCTGGAATGCGGCGGCGTGGGGCTGCTGCTGCTACCTCTGACCGGGGGCGAGGGCCCGCCGCTGCCGCCGCCGCTGCCGCCGCCGCCGCCACCGCCGCTGCCGCTGCCGTCACCACCACCGCCGCCGCCGCCACCTCCTCCAACGACTCGTCGTCTGAAGGTATCTCCACGAACATTTGAGGCCAGCGGCCGCTGCTGCTGTTGTTGCTGCTGTTGTTGCTGCAGTTGCTGTTGCAGCTGTTGCTGCTGTTGCTTTTTTTGCTGAGGCTTACCTGAAATCCAAGAACGAGAGCCATGCCCTGCGGGATTGGGGAATTTTCCGCCTTTGTTTCCAAGCAATTTTCCAAATTCTGGGTTCCTTGTGGTCGTGCACTCTGCCCCCCTGCCTCATCTCGTCTCTTACACCCGAATTTCCCCGGTATGCATATACTACCAACCCCCACCCCCAAACCTCCTTTCTGATCCTCAATCTGGGGCACCAATCTATATGCCCACCTCCCAGGTACAGCCCAATACGGCAATCCTGTCCACCGGCCGCTACGCGCTTCGAAAAAGACACGGATCACGGTTTGTACTGGGGTAGGTTACTGTACTTGCGCTGAGGTCGCCACCCTCAGATGCGCCCTCCGGGGCCTCACCTCGTTGTTGTGGGGAATCCGCCGCCGCCGCCGCCGCCGCCGCCGCTCCGGCCTCCTCAAGGGGCTCGTCGCCAGCCGGCTTGTTCAACAGCTGCGCCAGCAGCCTCGGCAGGTTGCTGTTCCTGTGTGCGTGTCCGAATGTGTGCATGCCGTGCGTGTGCACGTGGGGAAGGTGCTTTCCGCGTAGCTCAAAGTCAGGTGGATAGTCTCTGATTTGAAATGTGTGCGAGAAGATTACGTGTACACTGCTACAAATCAAACTAATCTATCCGTTTCCTTAACCATATCCTTAACCGTATCTTAACTGTAACCTTGTATATCTTGTAAATCTTGCTACCGCACCCTACTTACGGAGCTGCTACAAAAGCGACGGATTTGCCGGGGTCCAATCTTCCCTTCTCCCGTTCCCGGCTCTCAAGCTGTTCAGCTGCGGCGTAGACGGCGTCCTGAAGCGCAACCTGCGTTTCCAATTTCAAAGGAAAAAAATATTCACAGGTTGCCATGTTTGGGTTATGCTGGCGGCATTCGTAATCCGGGCGAGTTTATGTCGCACGTCATAAAAAATAAAAAAATAAAAGGAAATGTATAATAATAATAATAATAATAATAATATAATAATAGTAATATGTATTCCTTTAAACTAAAGAGTAAGAACCTCAAAACAGTAATTGGATTGAACTACGCTAGGATGCGTGTGTGTTCGGGAGGGGCTCGAACCCAACATCACCACCACCATTACCAATATCATCAACACCCAACAACACCCAGAACACCCCAACAACACCCCAACAACACCGCGCGCCCGCCCCTGCGCTGTGTTTCGGCCCCCGGTCAGGCGTCCCGGTGCTCGTCCTTTCCCGCCCACAGTGTAACACCTCGCCAACACCCCAACAACACCCACAACAATAACACAACACCCCGAAACAACAACAGAGAGTTGTTTTGCCGTCTGGCGGCAGGGACGGGGGGCGTAGGTGGCTTGTGGGGGTGGGGAGGGGTAGGGAGAGCGGTGGAGAGGAAGGGGGTGAAGAGGGCCCCGCCCTCCAGGGCTGGAAGGGGAGGGTTTCCTCTATAGCAGGCAGGAGCAGGCAGCGTCTGTGAGCCATGTTTCGGGCTTTTTCGGGCTTTTTAGGTGGGCGCCGCGCTGGCTTGTCATCCCCCCCGCGGCAATAGGTGTTTTGCTTTGTTCTGCGCTGGGCAGCGTCGGGGGGCCCCCGGTGGCCTTTTTTCTTTTTGTTTGTTTATCGTCCCTAGACCGTGTGAATAGGCTGGCCAGGCGCAGTGGTGAGATGGTGAGAGGTAGCTTGGTTCGGGTCCCCTAAGGTGTGTGGTGTGGCGCCTCTCGCGCAGCTCTCGCTTAGCACTGATTTGCAGTCCTCTGTGCCGTTGCCTTGCCTCGCCAGGGGCTGGGAGAGCGCCCCGGCTGGTGTGAGTGCGCGAGTAAGGGAGTGAGTGAGGCGCGCGCCGAGGAGCAGACGGACGTGGAGCCGCGCGCCCGGCCCTGCGCTGTGTTTCGGCACGGTCCGGGCCCCGACGTTGCTAATCGTCCATCCATAGCATTGTGTACACCCACCGCAGTGAAACACCCCCTCGTCATCAGCAACAGGGCGAACCACCCACAGCAGTGTAACTAACCCCGTGAACAGTCAACAGCAATGCCCCAATAACAGCAACGCCCGCAACCCACCGCGGCCTCCTCAACCTGGCTCCGAAGTGTCGCGTAACGCTGCTGCTCATCAGCAACCCGGTGCCAGTCGCTGCCTGCGCGGTGTACGGCAGGTTCCGGAGCGCGTGTGGAAAGAGAGATGGATTAGGAGCATATGGTGTCATGGTGGTGTTGTGGTTCTGTTCTCCGAAACCATGTGTGTGTCACTATTTCGGAGGACGCAAACAAAAATGTAAAATGCTACGCAGGAAGACCTTTTGGTAGGACATGAGTACCGCCCGGGACAGCAACAGCAACAACAGCAGCAACAGCAGCAGCAACAGCAGCAACAGCAGCAACAGCAGCAACAGCAGCAACAGCAGCAACAGCAGCAACAGCAGCAACAGCAGCAACAGCAGCAACAGCAGCAACAGCAGCAACAGCAGCAACAGCAGCAACAGCAGCAACAGCAGCAACAGCAGCAACAGCAGCAACAGCAGCAACAGCAGCAACAGCAGCAACAGCAGCGGCGGCAGGCGCCCTGGGAGGTCAAAGTGGGATGTGCGGCCACGATGGATTCAATAGGACCCACCAAAAAACTAAAAAATTCATATTTACACCCCCAAAGACTCCCACGGGCTCAGTTTTTACCACCCACGCCTTCCTCGTAGACACACACCGACACCTGTGTAGAGCTCCTATCCGTCGTCCCTGCCCTTTTCACAACTTGTCGGACGCGGCGCGGGAGAATCACGTGACAAAACACACAACGGCCCGTGCACACCCGCCCACACGTCCAAGGTCGCCAAGTCCAACCCACGCACCCGCCCATCCCTTTTCACCTGTACCCACCTAATGTTGAGTAGATGGCGAAGTCAAAGCGGTCCAGCCGGGGCACGGGGGCCACCTGCAGCTTCCCCCTCATCATCAACACCACCACCCGCACCACAAGGATGGTACGCCTGCGGGCCTCATGTGCTCGGATGCGCCATTCCGCGACATCGGAGGTATCTGCTCAGAGTTCGCTCTCCAGCAGAGAGAGGAGAGCGCGCATGTCGGCATGTGCATCAGCGGGGATGGGTGAAGAGATGACGGGCAACCGGTGGTTAGCCGGGTACGTGTGTGTGTATGTATGTATGTAGGTAGGTAGGTAGGCAGGGCAGAAGGACTAGGTCGCGGTGGCAGTGGCGGTAGCGGTGGGGAGCGGGATGATGGAAGGTGGAGGAGGGCAATGGCGAGAATGCGGGTTGGGCGGCTTCGTTGGGCGGCTTCGAGGACACAACAGGGATTCTGAGGGCGCGGTAGTGTGCGGTAGTGTGCGGTAGTGTGCGGTAGTGTTTACAGAGGACGCGGAGGGGGTTAAGAACGAAACGAGGGTCGATGTGATTTGCAGTTGGCAGTTGGCAGCTGGCAGCTGGCAGGGGAGTGAGTGGGTCCGCAATCCTCATAGGGTTGAGGGCAGCGGCACTTAGCGGTACGGCATTACGGCAGTAAACTGATATAACGGTATTGGCGGCCTCACCTCGCTTGATTGCGAGCACCATGCTGCACTTGGCCATGGACCTGTGAGACGGCCAAGTTCCGGGGGAAAAGGCACGGGCCTGATCAAGACATGAGCGTAAACATTTTCTTCTCCTCCTTCTTGCCCTTTTGTACGTCATAAAATGCTTTGTTTATTCCTGGCGAGGTACTTAAGTTTTACCATGATAAGCGCAATGCATCCGCGCGAAGCAGGCAGCTAGGGATGGGGAATGAGACCATGAACTCCTAACACAGCTGTGGAATCCCTTGCACGGGCAAACAGGCTCCGGAACCATTGCCGTACCCACTGCCTCACTACCTTTTTCTCGTACATTCATAACATATCCGTTCATGATGGCCATACACTTCAGTCGTCACCCGTCAACATGCACACCGCCTCCAACACACACTACCGCCGCTGCCACCATTGCCAACAAGGCCGTCGGCAAACACAAAGGTTGCCTTAATATTTGGTGAAAAAGAAGACTAACCGCTGTGGCGATGTTGGAGGCACACATTCCGCAGTGCCCCGAGGTCTCTGCAGGAACTCCGACACCCCTCGGGGTCTTGGACCGAGCACCGACACACGACTGGACCCGCCATAACAGGAAGGCCGTCCAGCCTGATGTACAGCACGCTGTGCACTAGATGGACTGGGGCTGAAGAACCTTTCCAGCTCGGACCCACGTTTAACAAGCTCATTCTGCGAGTTGCGAATGGGATGGAGATTTGCTGCATGAAAAGCAAGAGATTCGCGCATGCGCTCTGGAAGCTGGGCGGTCGCGATCAGTCGAAGGAACGGTAATATGAGGAGAAGCATCTAAGCTGTAATTTATATTTGATGTTGAATTATAAGTTTTTGCTGGGAAAGCATAACCGGGTCTTCGGGTGCGATAACTGGGCAAGTCGTCTGCAAAACAAGGCCTCGCGAACACGGACGTGACATCACCGCAAGCATTTATATGTAAATAATACGCATCAAGACGTGGTTTAAAATTTTCCATCTGCGGGCTCGATGTCTTCACTCACCTCAAGGAGTTCTAGCTTTTTCGAAAAACTCAAACCGCGTGCTATCGGCTGACGCCCAATACCTACGGCATTATTGTCACACAATTAATGCTCTATACTGCACCATATTAGGAAAGGGAATAATAGGACTCTTGCGTATAGTTGAGCCTGTTCACGTCCAACCGTGTTAAGGGCTCACCGCCGAGGCCATCCAACTGTCGAGAAGATTCACTCCGCCACAATTCCTTAACATATTCTGTCCAGTCCACATCCGTTTGCAAGAATGTAGACGGGACGTTGCCCATGATTCAACAGTCTTCGAAGCGAGGCCAATATGCTCAATTTGGTATCTATACAATTAATACAGCAATATTATTACCTTCGTCCTTCTGTTTGCAACGGTGTTAGCTAAGGTTAAATCGAGTGAAGGGACGAATACGGCACGGACGACGAGTCGTCACAGCAGGCATACGAGGCCATATGGTACTTTTTCCGCTGCAACGATAACTGTCTATACGCAAACTTATCTCAGCTACTTTCTTGTCATAAGCTTACCTTCAAAGCAGCGAGACTTGCAGCATGCAAGCGTAGCTCTTGTCATAAGCGAGGTGGGCACCATGACTACCGCTAAATCATGGCTAAATCGCCACCAACGAATCATGCAGTTATGTCTTTATCTTTTGTTTGAACAAAAAGTTCATAAACTTTCCACCAAAGAAATGCCAACCGAATGCAGTTGGCTCACATTAGGTGCATGAGCGCATGAGCCTCATCCGGCCTAAAAACAAGTCTACGATGTCGTCGTGGAGCATGACGTGTCCTTGTATGTGTGTGTGTGTGTGTGTGTGTGGTTACATGGTTGGGGGTGCGTGACCCCATACCTGTAAAACTATCCATACGAGCCGAAGGCCCAAGGGCACGTAGATGGCACTCTAAGAGCAACTGTCCAAAACACAGTTCTGTCCAAGTGGACTTTGTCCAGGGCCTTCCCTGCTCCTTTTGTTTCAACTTCCAACTAAATAAACACATCGTCGTTCCGCCGTCCGGTGGTATCGAACAGGGCGAAGGTTGAACAGGTTCAGGAACTACACGCGCACTGGCGGCACCTTTCCTAATACGCTTTGACGTCACACTGATGTACGGCAAACGCACTCATCTCAGACACATCCCCCAGCGACTCAACGACTCTGTTAAACACAAAGCATATATTTGATCTTTGGCGTTTGTCCGCGCTCGCATTGCTGTGGCTCTTAACTTTTGCGTGCGCCTCCTTTCCGCACGTGAGGGAAAAACGTAATCAGTCCTGTAGAACAAACCGCACACGGTCTCACAGCCAACTTCAGTCGGTTGAGTGTGTGCCTGACTTCCGAGATTGACAGCCTTTCCATAACAAACTATACTTGTACCTAACGGCATGACCTAAACGGCATGATCTAAAACGTCAGCACACCTATGTCACGCCCCCATGCGCAACCTTGACATCCCATCATCCCCTTCACGCATTATTCCAATATTTGTAATATTGGAGAACGCGAATATTGTGTTAATCGTGCTTCTGCGCTTGCGAACGTCTCAGTACGTGAGCGATTTCCACCGTTTTCCCGTGTTACATGCAGCGTCGGCTGCATCCACTCACATTTTCATATGGAATATGGCTTACATACACTTACATACCTCTCAAAGGCCGACTGAAACCACACTGTACACGTAGACGTCCCTTACTGCGGAAGGGACGAGGAATGCAATCGTCGTCGTTCCCCGGCTTTAGGCTCGACGAGGAATGTAACCGTCGTATCTTGGTTTTTAGAAGGGACGAGGATACTTTACCCTTGGATAGATGTGCGGTGGAACTGCTGTTGGGGTTGCCCCTTTGGACACTTCTTACTTTGTTACTTGTTACGTGCACAATGCAGTTGCGAGCTGGCAACTCCTTCACCATCCACATTTCCACGCAAGGCAGGGCGATCGAGCGACAGAGTAGTAGTGGTGGTACACTGCGAGAACCAGAGCGACGACCAGAGCGAATTCCCTTGTAGATGGCGCCATCCTCACAATGGGGCAACCGGAGCTGTTTGTTGCTACACGAGAACCTTCACGAGCTTGTAGCCCCACTGTAACACCAACACTTTTTCCCCGCCACCACCACCACACGCACACACACACACACGCACACACACACACACGCACACACAGAGATAGATAGGGGCCGTTAAGAGACGAAAAGATGGCGGAGGAGGCGACCGGGACGCGGCAAAAATGGACCCCAGCGCCGTCAGAACAACACCCTTCAGCAGTTTCGCTACAGGGCGGTGAAGAGACATTAAACCTCCTCCTTAAACTCAATCCTTCAAGCAAGTATTCAGTATTACCTCATAACCGTGTGTAAACACAAAGGCTGGAAAGGTTCCGGAGCGGCCCGTGCACATTTATGCGCGGCTCTGATAGCACCCCTAGCCGCCCAAACATGCATCGATGACAATATACCCTGTGTCACCACGGTATTAGTAGATCTAGATCTAGATCTAGATCTACGGGGTCCGTACTGATGCTGATCTTTGCTTCCCTAAAGCGCACAGGGTGCAGGGGGTCAATGACTCGTGAAACGTTTTCCCCCCGTCACACACACACACACACAGACACGCACACACACACACAACACACAACAACACACGCACACGCATGCACGCACGTACACACACACCCAACACAACCACATATAAACAAACAAGCAGCCACCTGTGTCTCAAATCCAACATCCTGCTCGACCTTGCCATCTCATACCTACACCAGTACTAGTGCCCCCACGACCACACGAGGCGCTTGTCCCATTCCCCTGTCCTCTGCAACACGACGTTCTACCTGGCGGCAAAAAAGCGAGACCTGCCAAACCTGCACATCACACGCACATCACGGACAGACAACTTCACAACGTATTTACAACGTACATTGCGCGTATATGCACACACATGCACATACTTCCAATAGCGGTACGAAGGTAGGAAGAAGGTAGGGAGAAGAACTCACAATGATAAGCGGCATATAACGCCACCTCACATATGAAACCAAACCAAAGACATTTGGTGCACACCACACAAGGGCGCGCACAAGAGGGAAAGACAGGCATGGGAGAGGACGCAGGAGAAGAGAGACACAGTTTTTCAACAAAACACGAAGAACAACAACCCATCCCCCCCCTCTCAGCGTGTTCCACAGTGCATCAACAAGCTGACTCAACCCAAAGCCAATCTCACCACCACGCGCCGCCGCCACCTTCCCTCCAAGCGCCAACACACCTCCAGACCCCCAGCCGGCCCGATCTCAACACTGAGCGCACAGCTGGTTGTGCGCCGTGCCCTGGTAGCCCTCCCACACCCAAGCCAAAACACACACAGACACACAGACACACACACACACACATGGAGCTGCATGGAAGTGGAAGTGTGCACCAATATGCACACAGAAAGTGTCCCAACGCGGCGAGGTTGCAGCGACGGCTGTTGCAGCGCCGACGGCGGCAGTAGCGCTACAGCTGATGTACCTACACGCTACACGCTACCCCGTCGCTCCACGGTCACGCCGCACAGCCACCGGCATAACGGCTTTCTGGCCTTCCCGACGTAATGCCACTTCACAGCCACCGCATTCGCTGCCGTCGCAACCACTCTACCCGCAGTAGCGCCTGCTGCTGCTACGTTGCAACGTGCTGCTCCAGACAAACATCAATCCAATCCCCCTCCTCGGTGCGTGGGGGTGTGCGTGTGTATACATGTGCCCAAAGACGAGAACCGCTCCCTCCCCTCTCCCCCCCCGCCGAAATCCACTTTTCGTCCCTGCCGCACGGCTGGCTGTCCTTTCCCCCCCTCCGCCCCTCGCCTTTCACTGCCACCACTGCCCGACTGCCCACACTGCGCTGCGTTCTGGCTGATTCTGGCTGGCTGGCTCCGTGGCATATGGATATGATGTGACATCCCTCGTCTCAACCTCAACTCCCCTCCCTCCTCCTCCGCTTCCTCTTCCTCCCCCGCACATTGCCATACATTGCCCCCCCAAACAGCCCACCAAACGCACCCATCTGCCGCACCGTGCCGGTAACCACGTGCACCTGCTTGCATTCATCCAGGGATATGATGCCCCCCTATGATGACCTTACCGCGGGTGGTGAGGAACAACGTCCGTCCACAACAACTCAGCTCTGACGACCACCTTACGGAGCCCGCAAAGACTCACCCTAGGTCGCGGCTGCTGCGGGGGCGGCACAGCCCTCATCTCACCCAACACCTAACCCGCACTTTATCCGCTTGATCGTGGGAACCTGTTCTCGTCCGAGAGCTCCACCCCTTCCCACGTGTCCATTTCCGTCCGCATGCAGGGCATGTTCCCTCTTGTCGAGGCCAGCAGTTTTCACCTCCCCTCTACAAGCCATGCATATCCCTCCCGTTCCCGTTCTCGTCCTTGTCTAGAACGCGAGGCCAAAGACATCGATCCGCGGGTCGTCCGAGGCGCCGAAGAGGACTGCCTGGCCAGATACCCCCGGGCCGCCCGCCCAGCGAATGTCGTGGTAGTACTTGAAGGGCCGGCCGTCGGGGAAGGGCGGCGCCATGACGGTGCTGGGCGCGGTCATGTTGGTGAAGTCCATCACGTAGAGGCCTAAGGACGGATCGGTGATGTGAGTGTTTGGGTGGTGTTGGGTGGTGGTGATGGTGGTGGTGGTGGTGGTGGTGGTGATGGTGGTAGTGATGGTGATGGTGGTAGTGATGGTGATGGTGGTAGTGATGGTGATGGTGGTAGTGGTAGTGATGATAATGATAGTGATGATAATGATAACAATGATAATGATAGTGATGTGACGTGGTGGTGGTGGTTATGGCGATAGCGGTGACGACGGTGTAGGCGCGGGTGTGTGCGTGGGTAGGGTAGGGGGAGAGGGTGACAGTTGGATCGAAAAGAAGAGAGGAGTTTAGGAAACCTGAATGTGCAGGGGGGTGGATGACCATCCCATACGCCCGCATCCCCCCCGCGCGCTTCAAATTCGCTACTCCGCCAGGAACAGGAACACGAACAGGTGGACCTCGCTTTCCTCGCCACCCTCCAGTCCCAACCCCCGCATTTCAAGTCATCATGAACTCACCCTGGTAGGTGCTGATCGCCGCAAGACGAGAGTGCGGCGCTCCGGTGACCGCAACCTGCCGGTTGTTAGTTGACAGTGGTTAGTTGACAGTTGTGAGTTGGCAGTTGTGAGTTGGCAAATTGAGGTTGGTTGCGCTCGCAGCAGAGCAAAGATCCCTCACACAGGCCTCTTCCTACCTTGAGCATGGGCTGCGTGTCAATTTGCAACTTGACTACGGGACCCGCCACCGACCCGTGGGTCATGTTGAGCTGCCTGAAGTCCCAGATGCACAGGAAGCCATCCACGGCTGCGAGCCCGGGGTGAGGGGTGAGGGGTGAGGAGGAGAGCGAGTCAGAACCGAGTGACGATGTGAGTGGTGAGGAGTGCATGTGTATTCAGGTGTGTAGAGGGCGGTAAGACGAACCACTGGCGAATGGAGCAGATACCAAAGGCGGGTATTCCAGGAGAAGATAAATGCTGCAGGAAACTCAACAGTGTGTGTGTGTGGGGGGGGGGACCGAAGAGAGGGAGAGACCCAGCTGCCGACATATCCAAAAGACCAACACACACACACACACACACACACACACACACACACACACACACACACACAAACACAAACACACACACACACCAGGGTTCGACACCCCGTACGGGGCCCGTAAGTTTTTGGCCTTTTTTCGGTATCCCCGTCAGGGCCCGTAGGACTTTTCGGTGGCTCCCGTAAGGATTTTGGGGCGCAAAGCGCCCCGTACGGGGCCGCCCCCGGACGGGCCGAAGGCCGGTTACGGTGGCTCCCGTAAGGATTTTAAGGATTTATAAGAGGCCGTACGGGGCCCTGTAGGGGAGAGGACGGACCATATAAAGGATAAGGCCACACACTTGGCAGACATAATTCATATTCCAATATTTAACTACACTTTTCATAATACTTTTATAGCTACTGGTCTGTAACATCCAGCGATGGCAGACAATGAGTCGTCAGGAGGTGACCAAGGGCCTCCTAATCCACCGCCCTCCACGAAGCGCGAGAAAATAACGAAAATAACGATTTACAGGGCAAAAAAATGCAAAGCGTCACTTTCCACAGCGTTTCAGCCAAGGACAGTGCCCCCGTAAAGGTTTTGCGGGGGTTACGGGGGCCCCCGTAAGGTTTTCGGCCGGTACAGGAGCCTGGTACGGGGGCCCCACCGTAAGGAAATTTTGGGAGGTACGGGGGAGCCCGCAAGTTTCAGGAAGGTCAGTGTCGAACCCTGACACACACACACACACACACCACATCGCCTGAAGGCCCTTCTTCAATCTTCTCGGTCATCTTCTCTACATCGTTCCAAAGTCCTCCCCACCCCTCCCTATGCATATCGGCAGTGGACCCTTTACTTTGTAAATAAATATTTTTTTGCCCTCTCTCCTCAACTCTACCACAGACCAGAAACCCCCTCCTACTACCTCCTACTACCTCCTCCTTCCCTCCTCCTCCCCCTCACTCCCCTCCCCCTCCCCCCCCCTCCACCTCCTCCTCTCCCCCCATGACCACTCACAGGAGCTAAGCAGCAGGTTGTCCGTGGTGTCCAGGCAGGTCACCATGTCGTTGTGGGCCTTAGGGAAGAAGGAACGTGTACATAAAGGAGAACACACATCCAAGGAAACAACAAGGAATCAACTGAGGCCGTCTAAAAGGTCTGAAAGGTGGAACCGCGAACCGGGAAATGCGGCCGCCCAGGGAAAGAGCACGGGGGCGCCCTCGTCATTACCTTTGCCTTGTAAACATGAAAATTTCCCTGCCTTCCCCTTATCGGTTGGCCCCGATATTATGTGAGCGTGCGGGGTGGGGGGTGGGGGGAAATTATATGCACGGAAACCAAAGGTGAACTGCCGGCGACCAAGGTCCGAAAGTTGGGGGGTGAGGGGGTGTTTTGGTAGGCGAGCGGGAAGAAAATCCACCTAGCAGCCTCGCGCGTTGTGGTGTGGTAAAAGGGCAAATCCACCTGGGAAGTCAACTCCACCACTCCACCCCTCCTTCTTCCCCTCCTTCTTGCCCCCCAACTCCCTCACCCTCACCCCTCCTCCTCCACTTCCTTCTTGCCCCCCAACTCCCTCACCTTCACCTGACCCGGCGCGGTACTCGTCTCCCCAAAGCTGCCCACGCTTTGCTGCATGCGGCGGTCCCACACGCGGATGGACGCGTCGCGACCCCCCGACACGAACACGTACGGATTAGCGCCCCAGGGAACCCCGCACGTCACCATGTCGCTGTGCTCGTTGTACACCACCAGCGGCGTCAGCTGCTCCAGGGGGCCGCCGCGAGAGGCGTCGTACAGACACACCACGTCCTGCGTGTGTATAGTCACCGCGAGGGTTAGTGGGAGACAGCATGGGTGGAGTGGGGGGCGGGGGAGAGGGGTTGTGAGGTAGGAGGAGGGTTAGGTATTGGCAATGACTCTCCCCGCATTGAACGCTGTATCGAAGTTATTAATTATATTTAGTTTGTATTCCATCATATCACTTTGTATTATATTATTTTGTACCAAATTTGTACTGTTTTTATTAATATATTAATTATTTGAATATTCTTGTATTAAATTTGTATTTCTATTAACTGGTAAATTAATACTAGTAATAACTAGTAATAGTCATAGTAACAGCTACACGCACCCGGGAAGCCGCAGCCGGCTCACAATTTTCCCCGAGTGCGAAGATCTCTCCATCGCCACCCAGGGCCCGAACAAAGCTGATGATGCCGCGGTTCATGCCGTACAACCGACCGCGAGGGCTCCATGCACCGACCCGTGGGACGCCGGGGCTGCCGCCGGGGGGCGGTGCGAAACCCAGCACGCATGGCGGCTCGGTGCCGGCATGCGGCCCCTCGGGGTTGGATACGGCGGCCGCCAGGAGGGTTCCGGAGCGGGGAAGCACGTCCAGCGAGCAGACGAAGTGGGACGACACGTCCATTCTGAAGGGGGGAAGAGATGGGTTATTGATTGTTAGATTTAGGCGTTTTTGATGTAGCGCTGCTGAGCTGTTGGTGTATACCCAGGTATCGCCAGGCGCGCTTTTCGTCTCCCCAGTTGCGATGGGTTGGTGGGCATGGAAGGGGGAAGGAGGGGGAGGTGGGAGGAATGGGGGGAGGAAGAGGAGGTGGGAGGAGGAGGTGGGAGGAGGAGGTGGGAGGAGGATTCCTTCTTCCTCCCTCCCAAGTTGGGATCACCGGCGCGCCGCCACACTCGTGGGGGCCCCTGTGTGTGTATGTGGCCCTCACATTTGCCCCCTCGCATTGCCCCCTCGCACATCCTCTGAACAATACCCTTACTAGCTCCCCGAACAACCCCGAACTCCCGCTGCATGGCCCCCTCGCACATACCTGCTGACGGGCGTTCCATCGTGCCCCCACACCAGCAGCTGCCCGTCCTGACCTCCGCTGGACAGCTGACCGTGAGTCGCATCGTAGCACAGAGTGAACACGGTGGCGCCGTGGCCCTGGTAGCAACCCAGATGGGTCATGGCGCTGGGAGCAGCGGGCGGAGGAGGTGCCGCGGCGGCGGATGATGCAGCCGGTTGCTTTGGCGCCGCAGCTGCGGCCGCAGCCGGGGCGGCTGCTGCTGCTGCTGCAGCCGCTGCCGTTGCGGCGGCAGCGGCAGCGGCGGTGCCGCCTGCGGGATCTCCCCCCTGGAGCTGGGAGCCTGGCGGCATCAAGGCGTGCTGGGGAAACGGAAACACGGGGGGGAAGCAGGGAAAAGATGCGAGTTACGCATAAGTTACGCAACTAACTTCCGCAAAAATGCGGGGTAGCGTCCGTACAAGCCGGGGGTTCCCCAGCAAACGAGACGCCGAGGACTTAGGTTTTGTTTCGGGGGGAAGGGGGGAAGGGGAGGTAGGGTTTGGGAGAGATAGGGAGATATTCAAAGGGAGTGAAAGCTCGAGTGAAAGCTAACGCCTAAAGGCCTCTCCAAAGTCACGGCATTTTTGTGGCAGAGTGTTTGTCGTACCAGCGTTCCCAGAATGTATTCCAGGTCGTACTGGAAGACGTCCTCCTTGACCGATTCCAGGGAGCGCCAGAGCGAGGCTAGATGAGTCTCCGGAGCGCGGAGCAGCTGTGTGCGGTTTCGGAGCGCAAAAGCAAGAAGATGAAAGACAAGTAGATAATTTAATAAGATTTTGTACAGTTTGCTGCAAAAAATTGCTAAGCAGATGACATTTTGATGAAGCCGTTATTCAGTTTGGATGGGAAGTTTTAACAGCACACACAAAAAAACTTATTCCACAAGGGAACATTTCTCCATCGAGAGAAAGTAAAAATTCAGCTTCGCGATGATGACTCTGAAATTATCGGAAGCATAGCGGAATGTGGTGGGCATGTCGGCGACTATCACATCTGAGCGCGGGTGCTGTGGCAATTTTAGGAATCGGGAATGTGAAGTCGTTTCGGATGAGATCTGTTATCACAGCTCCTACACAGGCACTATGCAGGTAGAGAAACAAAGAAACCGAGAAACAACAAACAAATAAACAAATAAGCAATCAATCACAAAAATCGCATACATCACGACACCCAAAACCGTGAAGCTAAAACGGCTAATCCACACGCGCGCAAAAAATATGCGCAAAAAGTAAGAAACCGAAAAAGAAAGCGCCACGTTTTCCTGCACCTGCTGTCCGCAGTACTCGACAGTCTTGGCAAGGATGGTTATACCCGCACATTTGGTCTCGGGCTTGCCCAGCAGGCGAATAATGGTCTGTACGGCACCTGCAAAGAAACAGCAACGATACAAATAGTAACAAGAACCATACGGGAATCGTACGGCAGCCACACGGCGAGCTCGTGAAATTTCTGTAAAAAAAACTGGCGGCGGCAATTGTTAGATCACGACTTCAGAAAGCATAGTACCGATCGGCGGATGATCATCCCGTGATTTATCCTACAGAACAAGACAGCAATGGCCGCGCGCCTGTGGCGCGCGCTGTGTGTGCGCGAGGTCGCCCCACCCTCTTTCCCCAAGTCCCTCCTCCCCCTCCCCCTCCCCTTCCTCCTCCTCCCCCTCCCTCTCCATCCCCAAAGAAAAACCCTACACGTGCGAACCCCGAACGACACCCAGTGGTGAGGCCCCCCAACCCCCCTCTCCAAGCTCCACCCCTATAACCCCCCTTCCTTACCATCCAGGGGCACCGCCTCAAACTTTACTAGTGCTGCGAACGCATCCGCATAGGCGAAAAATGACGCACGGTCGGCGTTGACCGGTCTCTTCTTGGTCAACATACCTAATACCTATCGGAATGAGGGGGTAGCGGGGGGGTAAGGGGAAGGGGGAAGACGAATCACGAACAACGAGTGAAGCTGCTGTCAAAGAAAGAGTGTACAAGAAGCAGAACTGACCAGTAGGCATTCTTGAAGGGGGTTAAGGAAACGGAATGGAAAGGATTTGGGCATAAGGGCGAGTGGAGGGGGAATTTGGGGCTTTTGGACTGACTGAATCGCAGGTGGGAATGTGCGCAGGAATGGATGCAAAGTGAGAGGTAAGGACACATCGTCAAAACTGAGCCGGTGGAATGGAAAGGGACTTTGCCACTAGAGGTCTGATGAGTAAAAGAAAAAGAGAGAGAAAGGGAGAGAAAGAGAGAGAAAGAGAGACTAAGAGAGAGGAAGAGAGAGGAAGAGAGAGGAAGAGAGAGGAAGAGAGAGGAAGAGAGAGGAAGAGAGAGAGAGAAAAAGAGAGAGAGGTACATTTTTTGAAAAAGGTGGGAGGACAGATGAGGAGGTGGGGATTGGGAAGAGATCAACGGCGTCTCCAACGTGTGGGCGTGGAGGACAGAGCAGAAGCCTCCGGTGGAGAGGATAAAATGCCATACAAAAACAGATAAACGAAGTTAAGAAGAAAAGATTGTGTGCGGAGTGTGTCTAGAGTATCGTACGACGGCCCGGCGGCTGTCCAGAAAGCACTCGGCCCCCTGCTCCGAAACCTCCCCAGTCCCCACCTTGGCAACCATCTTCTCCCGGACCTTGAATCGCGTGACGTCCGGCAGTCGTGGGTACAGCGACATGTACGGCATCTGCAGTGCCGTACGGCACAAAAGAACACACGAGTGCGGGTCCGGATATCGTGACACACACGACCATAAATGCATAGTACATACATACACACATTCAATACATACACACATAGGCAGGCGGCTGGCAGAGGTTAAGGCCTGACTTCTGCTCCCAGTCGACCCAGTCGACCCGGGTTCAAATCCGCCTGCCGGCTCCTCGGGTGTTTGAGGAGTGATGAAATGGGAGGTGGCCCCCCATCTTATGGACGGTGTAGGACGTGATAATATCAACTTGCGAGCTGACCAGGAACTAAGTTGATGCGCCGTTGATCCGCTAGATTTGGTTGGATGCTGGTGGTGAGTTGCCGAACCCAACGAATACATTCTGAAGTCGGATGGGGTGACGGATTAGGGTGCCCCTCTAGCAGGGGAGAGCAGGGACTGCCCCGGGAAAGGGGGCGCTGGCGAAGTTAACCACCCTGTAACAACATACATACACACATTCAATACATACATACATTCAATACATACAAACATACATATATTCACAGATACGCAATAGTGCACGTGAAAGGCGCAGGTACCGTTATCAGCAAACGCCATGCAAGAGACGTCGTGCAACAACGCGGGTGCGCCCCCCATCACCCCCCCCACTTCCCCCCCATCAGCAGCTTCACTCGTTCGTGGTTCGTCTTTCCCCCCCCCACACACACACATCCCAACCCACCACCCGACCGCCGTTACATCCTTCCCAACCTGTCGCAGGCGCAGGTGCACCTACCCACTGACTATAATCACCCACAGAGCCACACCCACACACACACCCCGGCCTCACCACGCCAGCAGAGGATCCGATGACCTCGGGGTTATCAAACACGCACTGCTCAAAAGCCGCAACCAAATCCTGGTTGTAACGGGTGTAACGGTTGTCGCAAAAGAACACACCACAGGACGGAAAAACAGTGGTGGTTGTGGGTCGAGAAGGGAATGGTTAGTTAGGCGAGTAAGCAAAAAGAGGTGTGTCGGCGAGCAAAGCGGGAGGGAGAGAATCTGGCCTTTACACTTCCAATGTTTTTTGTTTTCAGAGCCTTCAGGGCCTCAAAAAGAAATTTGAGAATCTTGTTTCGCTGCCTGGCCACGGGGGCTACCGGAGAGTGATGTGGAACAGTAGCAGTGAAACATCGTTGTCCCAACTGCACCCATGAGAAACATACATACATACTATATGCATACATATATATACAGACAGACAGACGCACATCGGATCGGAAATGGCCCCTGATCACACGTACCTCCGCGGCCTTGTCCAGGTTATTGGCCTCGTTCGCACCGCGCAAGGTCTCTATGACATCAGCCACCGCCTGGCGGGGGAATGGGAGAAATCAAGGGGGAACACAATACACACACGGATAATTAGACACTCTGTCAGCTACGTTTCGAGGAAAGTGACCAACATCAAAAACTAATAGAAAAAATACCCTTCACGTTAAAAACACAGGCTCGTGGCAGAGTGGGAGAAAGGTAAAGGAGAGACAGGAACCAGTTTCCAAATCGGCGTTAAAGTTACAAGTTCCGCACACAAGTGCGGGTGTGTCCGTAAAAGCCGGGGGGGGCGCCATGGACGTTAAAATGTTTTTTATTTCCATTAAAAGTACGACGCACCCACGGACACCTCCTTGTAGATCCGTGGTCAGTTAAAGAAAAGAGAGCTGAGCAAACTTCCCAGCAAGCACGTCCATTACTAGTTCTTCTTCTTCCCATTTAGTTTACCACCACACCATATCACAACGCAACAACATTTCCCTGCCTCAATCTACCCACCCCCTCCTCTGCCTCTTCGCCTCTCCCATCGGCCATGGCCACCCTTACCAACCACCAACCACCAACAATACCACCACCATCCCAACCACCGGAAGGCACACACACCCACACCCCATGCCCTCCCAGAACCCCTCGCCCTCCACCTCCCCTCACACCATATTTTCTCCCACCTGGTGCCTTTTGCACATGTGTATATGTGCATATGTATGTATGTGTGCACATATGTGTGCATATGTATATATGTATGTCAGCTGTCATCGCCCCTATCATCCACACGCACGGCTGTGCGTGGCTGTAAGATTAAATTCCTCTCTCGGCATGCTGCGCAATCTTGTTCCTTTAAGACTTCCCCTCCCCCCGTCGTTGGCAGGGGAGTCCTGGTGAGTTTCGAGCTTTGTCGGTATATCGCGCTGCGTCGGCCGGCTAGTCGGCCGACTAGGATAGTTGGGTCGGTCGTGTCGAGTGCGTGTTGGGGGTTTGGGAAGGAGCACGTGCATGTCACCAGCTCTTTATCACCAGCTTATCAACCAGTTTTGCTCCAGCCTCTTCAATGTCGCCGCCAGGCCGGCGGCAAGCTTTATTCCAGCTTACGTCACCCCTTTCTCTTCTCACGTCAGTTTTTAATACTTTTTTGCCGCCTTTACACCTACCTTTACTACTTTACGGCTTGGTTCTACTGCTCTTTTTCCGCTCTTGCATGCGGCTAGGTAGGTAGTTTTCCGCTGTCGTCGTCACGCTACATCATCCCGAGGACTGCTGCTTCACAACCTCCGACTGGTCAGTTCTGCTTCCTGTACATCTGCCGCAGCACTCTTTCCTTGGATGCAGCTTCACTCGCTCAGGTGGTGCGTCTTTTCCCCGCTCCGGAAGCGAGGATGTACACGCCCCCCTCGTTCCCAACCTCCCCGCCCCCTTTTTAAAATCTTTAAAATCGTCTCCCTTCATGCGCGCGCTCGCGCGTTTCGCTCTGGCATCTGGGTCACGGTGTCCCACGGAAGACCGCGTCATGTCCACTGCCCGCTTCTACTCATCTAGTCTAGAGAGCCACATCACCACCGCCACCACCACCGCTATTTCTTCCATTCCCAGAGTTTTCCCACCCCCCACTCGCCAAGGCAAGGTTGGAGGAGGGGGACTCATATCGGGGTGGCTTCGAAGTCAAGGAGGGAAGCAACTGCCCCGACGTTCGAAATTGCGAGAACGAGCTGCCGGACGAGTTTTGGGGCGGCTGTGGACGAGGAATCCCGTCACCCGAGAAGCAACCACGGGGGAGGCAGAGGCAGGGGGAGGCCGACCCAGGAACGAGTGAAGCTGTGGTGCCAAGGAGGATGGACTGTTACTGGCGGTAGAGGTAGAGGTAGAGGAGACTGGGGAAAGACGAACCACGAACGAGTGAAGCTGCTGGAGAAGGAGAAGGGGGGAGTGCGGCGAGCTGAGGGCTCGCGGCAAGGCTGAGGGGAGGGCTTAAGGAGAAGTCGGACTACATGCGCGCTCGTGGCTGGGGAGAGCCACTCGTAATTGGGAACGGGCCCGGAGGGAAAGTCGAACCACTGCTGGCGAATGAAGATCAAATACCAGATAAAATGGACGGATAGTGCGGGGGGGGGGGGAAAGGGGTTGCTTACCTGTTCCTGGGCAGATGGATTAGCGAGGTGCGGCAAGATGAGGGCGAACGTCCGAGGCTGGCCCTGCGGCGGTTGCGGAATACCCGGAGGGGCGAAGTTTGGAGCAGGCAGGGGTTGGCCTGGCTTGTGTGTCGGCTGATGCGGCGCGGCCGGGGGGATGGCAGGTGCCGCTGGCGCCGCCGGTTGGGCTGGCTGCTGCTGCTGCTGGGGCGGCGGTAGCGGCGGCGGCGGCACCAGGGCGGGCGGAGGAGCGCCAGCGCGGTTGGCAGGCTGGTAAAGGACATTCCCGTTCGGCAGGGTGGAGGAGGGGGCCGGCGGCGGCGCCACAGCAGCAGAGTGAGATACGGATTGGGGGACGGCTCCAGGAGGAGGCCCGGACGCTGATGAAGATGTGGCTGAAAGGGCGCTGGCGCCTGGGGTCACGACTTTTACGTGATCCGTGAGCGTTCTGCAGGGATGGCAAAGAACATGGTTGCGGCCATCGAAAGGGAAAAGCTGCTCTTGGCATCAAACCGTATAACGCTTGAAAACGCAGTTTGCTACACTTCACGTCCATGCATTCGGCAATGCTATAATGTCAAGGTCGCGACACGACGAAAGAATCGAACCTCCCCGAGTCGGAACTAGAGAACCAACCATCACTAGGTATTCTAGAAGGTTAGAACATGGGACTTCTATCCGTGCCTAGGCGGCATACATCAAGCCTAATTGCCCCGCCTAAACTTGAGTCGACCTCATGCGCCGTCGAAACCACGCACCTAAGGGTGCTAAGAAGCTCAGTTGCCAGCCCCACTTCATCAGGTTGGATCTCAAGTTCAATTGTAATTTTCATGTCGGCAGCGTTGAAGCAGGTCTAGGGCCTGCGCCGCCCGTTCCAGGGACTAATGCCGACCAAATCAAGGCTTAGGGTACGGACGTTAACTACACCAGTGCAGACCTTACGAAAACTCGACGTCAAAAGCTACTAAACCCTTAAAGCTCCGTGAAAGCAGTTCGCGGTTAGGTGTAGTACGGTGTACGGTAATACGGTGCCAGCAAAGCTATCGTATCAGGTAGTCGAGGAGACACTATTACACTCATTATGATCCAAGGCGTGCCCCAGACTTTTGCTTTGCTGTTGGTCGGCCATCCGCGCTACCAAAGGGGATTAAGATTCAACTTCGGCACGGCCAGGGGACCACGGAACGGTATGCTAGGTAACAGAGCGTGCTTGCTGACTTCATGGCCCCACTCCTAGCCCCGGATGTCTTTTGTGTTCCGGCCCTGTCAGGTTCCGCTTTCCCTTACTCCTGGTCCCCTCCTCCGCGCGCATCTGGCGCAGCTCAAGTGCTTCATGCACTTCCGCGCAATTCCCGGGCCGTCCAGCCACTGTTGTCCGCCAGCTAGCTTTCTTTCCTGTTTCCTTTTTTCCAGTGTTTGCCGTGCGTCTCGTTTGTAGCACTTACACAATTTCGCACTCGCTAGCGCTCATCATGCTACGCCTGCGTTTTTGGAGCCATGTATGTGGACCGATGTGTAGCTCTGTAGTCGTCCCGCTGCAGAGGAATCACGGAGAGGGCGCAGATGGAATGGGATAGCAGCATCTGCGATTTCCGCCCATGAGCCGCGTTCAAGATCTACCGTTCATTGCCGTACGTGTTGCAGTCAGTTGCCTGCTGTTGTGAGCATTAAACAGTATCCGCCTAAACGAACCTGACAAATCCGAACTCCACCATGCCGTTGGTTTCCAACCCAACACAAGTCAAAGCCGGGAGGAATTCACAAGCATGATGGCGCACTCACATATGCACAGACAGCAGATATTCCACGTCTCAGACGCTTGGAGAGGTGTTACAGGTACTGCACCCTGAACCTGACCGCAGTACAACAAGTCCGGTCACTAAGGCACTCGACTCAAGTCCTAAGGACACACTGCAGCATCTGTGTTACAGCATTTAAGAGACGTAAGTTGCACCCAAACCTTTCCCTGTGCCGTCCACCTGCTGTGCTTATCCCCAACACATCCGCCGTGCGAAACACTTCCCCATTGGATGCCCACGTCCACATATCTGCAAAGGGTCCTCCTACTGAAAGGCAACCTCCTTTCTTGCTCCATAATGATCAAAATCTCTTTCGCGTCTCGCTGTTCCAACATCCCTTTCACGTGGCGGGCTGCTGCTTCATAGACGGCAACATGTTGGGAGTCGCGCTTGCGCACCTTAGCCACACATCCTGAACTATGCGCGTAGATCAGTCCAAACAGAAATGTTATCCTTATCGTAGTACTATATGCCTTTTCAAAGGCTCTCATCGCTGCTCCGCGGCGTCATGCCAGACCTTGTCGCTTCTGCTCCTCTGCTAGCCATTTAATCATCCAGCCGACTGGCTCTTGCGGTCGTTCAACGAAAAGGTCAGCCGTCATCTTCTGTAGGAGCTCCTGTACTTTGTTGCTGTGGGCGTACTCCCGCATCTTCTCGTAAAGGGGCGTCTGCACCGCGCTACCATGAAGCGGCCTGGACTCGGAATATTGCGTAGACATTCTTAAAAGAATTAGCGCTTGTATGTCTTGTTAAAGAGGGCAAACTGATCGTCGACCCCAAGACTAACAATAGACAAAAAAATTTACTTCGTCTAAAATTACGTCTCTACCATCACAATATCCCGTGAGCCTCTTGGACGTAATAACACATCTACGAGTTTTGCTATCGAAGGTTGCACGGCACCGTATCAGCAATGGGAATCCCGCAACGAAGGCGAAACTTTCAGGCTTAATCGGCTGTAAATATGCACACGCGTCCCCAAGGGCCTCAATGATTCCGCACTATTGCATTTCCGGTGGCTATTAGTAGCCGCCACACTCGGGTTTTAAAAAACGCTACAAACAGCGAACAGTGTAGTAAACCGGTGGACGCCGTAAGCATGTGGGCATTTACAGGTTACAGCAACGCTTCGGGCATGCGCTCGCTGAAGGTTCGTGTCGGGTCAATTCTTGATGAACAAACCTTGCACTCCATCGCAGTGGATGGCCCTGCGGGCTCCCGCAACCGGCACCTATTTCGCTCCATCCAAACCATACCAACAGTCCCAGAGCCGAACTCGCACACGTGCCGGCCTGCTATGCTACGTTTGAAACACACGCTCCTGCTTCCCCCGCGTGCTGCAGGCGGCCATGGCTGTTAGCCCGCCCCCGAGCTCCAGCACCCTCATGCCTTCTTCTCACCGCACTGCCTCAAACGCAGCTCTATGCTTCAGGAACCTTCATAACAGCTATTTCGGAAGGAGGCCAGGCGCCCACATGCCCCCTCCCCCCACTGCCGCTGCTGCCGCCACTGCTAACGGCCCCGGCCAGGAGACGCAACCTCCCCCCACTTCACGAGCCGGTCGCAGGCGACCGCACCGGGGCCCTTCTTATGATGCCACGGACAACAGTCGCAGTAGCAGTAACTATAACAACAACCGCAGCCACAGCCGCAGCAGTAGCAATGATTTCACGGAAGCGGAATGGGAGCAGGCGGGCAGTAGCAGTAGCAACAGCTTCCGTACACACGGCGGCGGTGACAGGGGGTTTTTTCATGGTGGCAGGGGCAGGGGCAGGGGGGTTCCGGGGGACCGGAAACGGGAGCACGGGAGCGCCACTGGATCATCCGCTCGAAATAACCAGCAAGAAATGTTATTAGATGAGCGAGAGTGGCGTAAGGGAATGAGCGGTCAACGCAGCGCACGCAGCGGGCGTTCTTCGGCATTTCCACTTGATAAGCCAAAGCCACACAGCGGCTCCGAAGCCTTTGCTTCAGCGGATCGTACGGATCGTACGGACTCCCCGGCTCGGCGGGCCTCGACTGCCGGATCGCCACGGAGCGCCTTGAGCCGTCAGTTGAAGGAAGTTAAGAGCTGCCAGCAGTTGCTGCAACTGCTCCGAAACCAACCACCGGAAGCGTTGACCGCAGTCAACATCGCGACCGCGTGGGTACGGCTTGGGAGCGTGCAGTCCAGGGGACCGCTCCAGGAGGGGGGAGAGAAGAGCGCTTATCGCGGCGGCAGCAGCGGTGGAACGGCTTCTGTGGCGGAAGACAAGGAGAAGCAAGGCGACGACGACGACGACGACACGGAGTCGACCTCGCCGTGTACGGCGGTTGTACGGCAACTGTTGGAGCCGACGGCGACGGCGGCGAATGAGATGGACTTGCGGCAGATTGCCAACGTGCTGTGGGGTATGGCCAAGGTGGGCCGAGGTCGAATGGCGTGAACGGCGTAAACTTTTAAGTGATATCTGTATTTTAGTTTAGCTAGTTTAGCTAGGAAATGATGGAGACGTAATTGTGATTTAAGCACACGACCGATTACAACAACAAATTATGCGGTAATATATCTGTACCTGTATCCGATTTTCGATACCTATAGGTCGGAGATCGCGCGCTGATGCTTTCCAAAAGGAGCGGTAGAGACGGCTTCGGCAACGCGCAAGGTGGCGACGGCTACAGCCCAAGACGAGCGCTACAGCGACTACAGGATCGCGCTGTTGAGCTGCTACAGCAGCTGCTGGCTCCGCCGCCGCCAGAACAGCTACTGCTGGATGTACGGGATGCTACGCAGATATGGTACGGCATGGCGGGCCTTAGTCATCAATATTCCTGGAGCGACTCATTGTGTACGGCATTGGAGGCGGCGACGCTGCAGGCTATGGAAGCTGGACGAGCTGCTGAGGCGGCGTACAACGACACCAATGGGCCGTTGGCGGGTATGGCACGCAGCGGCGGCGTCGGCAGTGGTGGCGGCAGGACAGGAAGTAGTTGGGCTGAGAATCGTACACGTACGGCGCAAATCGTGTTTCGTATGGCCGCCGTCAGCGGCGCAAAAATGAACCCTGGGCACAAGGCCCGTCTGGCGGCCGTCATTGACGTCATGTCGTACGGCGATACGGAATTGGAGTACAACGCGTCGCCGCCGCTTGAGAACCCCGACTGCTTATTGGTTGGCGCACAACTGCTGCGGCTGGAACTACGTATGGAAACTGTACGGCGGCTGCACGACATGGCCTTGGCGTTGCCGCCAGAGGCAGCGGCCCGTACGGGACGTACGGCGATGGCCCGCGCGCTGAACAGCGCCGTGGGCCTTGGGTACCAACCCACCGCTTCAGAGGCGCGGCGCTGGGAACGGCGACTGGTCGAGGAACTTGGCGGCGATGATAGCGGCGGCGGCGGCGGCGGCAGCGGCGGCAGGTGGACGTGCGAGGGGCTTTCGTGGACGGTGATGGCGCTCTCCAGCGTCAAGGCCTACCTGCCTGATGAGGACATGGGGGGGGTGTTCGTTGGGGCGTTACGTCGGTTGGTACGGCAACTTCGGTCCAACGACGCGACACGGGTAGCACACGCGATGCGGGCTTGGGGGTTGCGGCTGCCGGAGCGCGAGGCGGCGCTGCTACGGCAGAAGGCGGCGGCGGCGGCGGCTGAGGGACCTGTATGGAGTGGTGGTGACGGCGCCGCCAGCACCCGAAGCGGCGGCGGCGGCGGGAGGGACTTTGCATTTCGCTCTTGGGGATTCCGACGGTGATTACTCTTCCTCGCGCGTAAACCAAGTCACATTGTCGTAACTTATAAGATTCTGATTTATTATCGTGTCTTGTACGACTATGTACGACTGGTTCTCGTCTGGCTGGAAATGTCGATCCTCCAGCTGGGATGTCCGCTGTGAGTTCATCGCCGGCGGCGTTTTTCCCAGTGAGCTACCTCATTTAGCTGTTTACCTTTTTTTGTTTTGCGTCAGATGCGTTTGCGTCGTCTTGGTGATGAGGGATGATAAAAGATAGCTTATTAGAGCGGGGGACCGCTCGCAATAAGGAGGTTTCAAGAACGAGGACCCGTTTTTGAGGGTACGCGCAGCAAAAGCCTGTAGCCCTCTGACTTCTGATCTCTGTGTAACGCCCACAGGCAAAGATTGGGCAGGTAGAGCTCGCATGGGCTGGGCTGGGCTGGGTGGGCTTCTGGACGGTTAGGTAGTTGGCAGTTAACGCTGTCCGAGCACTACCGCAGCCCCTCCCCTGCAGTATGTATCTAGGACGAGCAGCATTGTCCCGCGGCAGGCAGTTGCTGTTGTTGGTCTTGGATGCGGGGCTTTGATTCGTCCGACTCACATGCCTTCGCCTGGTCAGTTGATGAAAGCGGCATTGCTTGAAAGCGGTCCGTACGTACGGATATACATTCGGACAACAGCCCGGCCCGAAGATTCGAAGAAACCCTAAACCCTAAATGAGGCCACTCATCAGCCATGCCTATTTACATAATTGCACATTTTTGCAGCAAACACGCCCCGGGGGCAAACTACGTTGCAGGACGCATACATTCAAGACATCACACGAGCATGGCCGTGCAGATCAAACCCAACTCGATATCGACAAAAAAGAACACTGACGCCGGATGCAGCGGTCTATCAGCGTCTAAGTTGGCAACAACCGCTCACAAACACGTTCAAATATTTCTTCTGGAAGATCCTAATTGCTGTGATGAAACAACATTTTTTCATTATTCATTATATTACTATGAAAACTACTTTTACAGAAGCTACGCGAGTTCTGGTCTCTCGTGTGAACATCTGTTGAAGCAGGAAAAGAAAAGTGGAATTCGCAGGGAATAAGTCGCAGCTGTGCATCCGTCCCTCGAAACAAAAAAGCGACAATGTTCAATATTTGATTAACGCAAAGCAGTAATTTCTAACGCGGATGCGATGGCGCTGATGGAGCTGCATCAGATGACCACTCCACCGAGGTCGTGACCGTCTCGTTGGTTCGCGGGTTGCGGCCCGTCAAGACAATCTCAGTGGCGCCAAATTTGAGTTCACCCTGTCGTACAGCACGCGAAAACGTCAACATGCGGAAATAATTCACGTCGCCAAGGATTGTCACCTCGCTCGGAATAAATAAACCCGGACACCACCATGACACTACATAGCAAATAATGGCACGCAAAACGGTTTTCGGTATTCATAAAAGGGACGGTTATTACAGCGTAGTTACGAAAGCTGCAACATTAGCAACGTATTATTGAAGTAATAGTCCGTTCAAGGCGAATAGAAAATAAGAAGCCGCACTTTTAAGCCGAAAAAAAATACGTAGCAACCTAACTACCTACCTACCTACCTACCTACCCACCTACCTACCTACCTACCTGCTTACCCATCCACCTACCCATCCACCTAGCCTATCACGTACCTGCACGATGTAACCCCAGCTGCCCACACGCCGTACTTCCTCGCACTGCTCCCAGCCCATTGGGAGCTTCAATACAGCCCTACCCAAGTGCCGCATGCCCGGCTCCTTCAAGTACGACGCGTCACGGGAATGTGTGCCGTACAGTTCGAAGAATATGCTGTCCTGCGACCTGCAGCAGCAGCGGCAATAACCGCCTCACATTGTCGTTTGCTTTATATCCCTAGGGTATAATTTTATAATTATTATGATTATATAATTTATCATTATAAAGATGCGTAACAACAACAGCAACAACAACGACACTTTTTACATAACACACACACACACACGCACACACACGGAAATCCTGTTATGCCCCACGGCGACGGCCTGTGCGCGGCCCGCGCTAAACACCGTGTTTGGTGTACGAGAAAGTAGCACGTATACATGCAGCTAGTGTATGACCAACAGCCGTACGAGTGTCATACGAGCTTGCACGTACGAGTCCCGTACGAGCTTGCACACGTACGTACTTTTGCAGGGGAGCGAAATAGCGCTCGACGACCTCTTCTGGCTCCACTACTTGGCCTCGAAGCACGAAGGGTGCAAACACGTCATCTAAGAAACATCGTCAGGCCAGCAGCGGCGACATGATGCGGAATTTGCAGGTGGAGACAGGAGGCGGACAGGCAGAAACAGGCGGCAAGCAATAAGGTCGGGAATGATGCTCAGGTGGGTAGGCAGGTAGGTTGTATGTATGTGTGTATGTATGTAGGCAGATAGGAAGTTTTATTGGTTTTTATTAGGTTTGTGGAGAAGGTGGGTGAGACAAAGGCATGGGCTACGTGTGTTGTGAAGTAGTACGGCACAACACCGTTGCATGCGGGTGTTTGGATTCGGAGTTTTGGCGGACACGTGACCACTTACTTACCCTTACCAATCCGTACCCATGGCCGAGCGCATGCACGCCAGATATACATGCGTTAATACCAACCGGTTGCTAGGTACTGTCTGGACGTTATTCGCTTGATAACCCAAGTTTACGGTGTCAATCTGAAAGATATTTTTTTCTTATTGGCTTTAGCATCTTTTGTCGTCTATTATTAGCCAACCTGACCCGATAGTTCACCTATCGCCACCTATCTCGATTACAGCCACCTATCTATCGCCTAAAGCCGGTGCGACTTGCAGCCGAAGGCTTTAGTTAGCAACCTTTTACCGTCTAATTAATAGACAACATTATTTAGATGCACGATTTCCAGCCTTCTTTATATACAGAATTTGATGCTCAATAAGTCGTTACATGTACACGTGGTTTCGTACTGATTACGGATCGTGATCGTTATCGTGAGCGTTTAGCTCTATGTCAGCTCTAGTGTTGTCAACGGCTGATTTGGGCATTCGACTGCATGCTGGCCTCATGAGGCAGTAGTTCCTTTCCCGACATACATACGTAGGGAAGAGGTACGCGAACTGACTGTGTGTGTCTGACTGGTAAGGCTAAGCCAGTACGATAAGGCAAGCCAACTGATTTTTTTAAAACTGCTCACCGGCGAAATAGGACCCATCCTCGGTGTTGTGCGCCTGGTTTTGGTTGGCCGAAAAAAGCGGCGAGAAGGGAAAGGTTTTGGGAACTCATGTGTCTTGACATGGCCGATAACGTTCAGTCTTAACGTTCAGCATGTCGCATATGTACATGAATTTTATAATGTCCCCTTGACAAAAAAAGGGCGAAGGGAAATAAAGCGATGTATGTGTTCGAGAAGAAAACAGTTCCACCATCGAGCCATCGAGGTCACAGAGTCACATGTGTCACACGACACTTTCAAAACACCTGCACCGCAACAAAAATATCAGTTCGGATCCTCGAGGTCAGGCCGTGTAGTGTACGAACACAATACACACACAAATACACATTCTCGTACACGCACGCGCACCTTCTCCGGGTAGCCCCGAGCTGCCCGACTGGCCTCGTGCGCCTCTGACCACGGAGCTGTAGCAGCTATACCGTAACTCAGCCGTACGGCACGTGCTGAAACGCTGGAGGGATCCCGTCCGTACAGTACGGCACCTGCGTAGATAAATGCAAGCGCACGGCCGGCGGCGAGGGCAGCAACAATATTTCCAGATAATATTTTTCGAGTTAAGCGATTCTCACAGGCAAGCTTATGCTGCAAATTTCCTGGCTTCTCCTTCTCATGGAAGTTCAACGTTTCTCTCAAGTTCCGTTAAAAAGTTAGTTTGTGATTTCACGTTGCGCTGCCTTGCTTCTGCCAGCCGTACAGGTTCAAGGGAGGCATCCCGACGTTTTAATGCGCCGTTACATCATTAGTGTACGGAACTCTTATACTACCCAAGTACAGCCTATATGCGTGCGCACGTCCTCTCAAACCTCTACGTGCGCATGTCCATGCCATGCCAATACACCACCACCTCGGCAAGGAGATCTACACAAATTCGCACATACATACGCACATACCTTCCTACCTTCTACCGCTGGTACGGAGGAGCCTACCTACCTACCTACCCACGCACCTCCCGCACCCGTACGGCACACCCCTTCCGGGAGAATCTAGGTAGAGATAATTAAGATTTAATGATATTATAGATTTTTATTGTTGTTATATTAAAATATATTTATTTATAGGCTACCGCCCATCATAAGAAGGGATTTCTTCCGTGCCTTTTTCCCCCCTGCATTGATCGGCGCCAATCGCACCACCACTTTTAGCAGTAGGTAATAGCAGTAAGTAATGGCAGTGGCAGTAGCAGTGGCAGTAGCAGTAGCAGTGGCAGTAGCAGTGGCAGTGGCAGTGGCAGTGGCAGTAGCAGTGGCAGTGGCAGTGGCAGTGGCAGTAGCAGTGGCAGTAGCAGTGGCGGCAGCAGTGGCAGTAGCAGTGGCAGTGGCAGTAGCAGTGGCAGTAGCAGTGGCAGTAGCAGTAGCAGTGGCGGCAGCAGTGGCAGTAGCAGTGGCCAACGCACCGCACCTGTGAGCACGGCAGCCGCGGGATCCTTCGGCAGCAGCAACGGCAGCGATGGCTCCTCTGGCGGCGGCGCCGCCGCCGCCGCCGCCGCCGCCGTTGTTGTTGTTGTTGTTGTTGTTGTTGGTGGTGGTGGTGGTGGTGGTGGTGGTGGTGGTGGTCTTGGTGACCCTGGATAGTCCAGCACCTCCGAAGCGACCTCGGCCCGCACACGGCGTTGCAGGTACGGCGAGTCAGCGAAGCCTCCCGCCAGGAGTACCTTCGCACGCCAGACGTACGTACATACGCACGACAACCGCCCCAGCAGCAACAGCAGCCGCAGCAAA
The DNA here is from genome assembly GCF_000143455.1 of Volvox carteri f. nagariensis. Classification (NCBI taxonomy): domain Eukaryota; kingdom Viridiplantae; phylum Chlorophyta; class Chlorophyceae; order Chlamydomonadales; family Volvocaceae; genus Volvox; species Volvox carteri. Next base: position 1,635,495 of record NW_003307565.1, read on the forward strand.
ATCAAATCAATCGCAACCAGTAAAGCAACAACAAGCATACTTGATAATATCAAACGTTTATTCATCTCCAACGACTCAAGAGGTTGAGGTTTAGGGCGAGATTGGGGTTTGGTGTGAAGGAGCGGTGGTCAAATCGGCATTAAGCCGTCGTTCGGGGCTCACCTTCGTCGGGGGAAGACCGTTGCCGCGGCCCTCCTCCGCCACCCTCTTAGCCAGCCCCACGATCACGTCCACCACCGGACCGAATACGGACTGCTCAAGGAGGGCACCCGGCAGTACGAGCGCCGGAGGTACGGCAGAAGGCAGCAGCCACGGCAGACGCGTCCGCTGCCCCTGCACGCGACCAGGATTATTGACACCACCGGGGCCCACCAGGGTCACCAGGTCCGTCAGTGGCAGTAGTGGTAGTGGTAAGAGGTATAGAGGTATAGAGGTAGGGGTATAGAGGTAGAGGTGTAGAGGTAGGAGTAGCGGCATGGATAGATGACGGCGACAGCGACAGCGGCGGCGTCGGCGTCGGCAGCGGCGACGACGACGAGGAGGAGGGGGGGGGAGGAGAGGGGAGGGATGTCGCGTGGTTGTGGTGCCGCCTGGTGGCCTGATGTGGTCATCATCTTCGTTGTCCTCCTGACGCTGTGGCAGAAGCAGGGCCCTTTGCGATCCAGCTGCTGTACACGTACGGCAATCGTGCGGCAGTAGCGGCTAGCCGCCGTCAAAAAGACGAACATGGGTGACGTGTTCCACCTCGACGTGCAAAGGGGAGATGTACGGTGTACGGCAAGAATAAGGACTCCCTTTCATATTGCGTTGGTTTACATGGCCCTGAACGGACCGGACGCAACGAAGGTGAAGCAATAACGTTGCACTTGAATTTGCATGTCCCTGTTGACCTTGTGAGGTGAGTTAGGCTCTTAGGTACTACACCACTAGCCCGCGAGAACGCAACAGCTCCCCCCCCCCTTCCGTCCCACCATTCCTCAGGCCCTCATGTCCCCTACCCATTACCCATGCCCCTCTCGCCAACATCACTCACCTGGCGCGCTTGCGCTGGCAACAAATCTACAAGGCTCTGTGGTAACCGCAATAAAATGTCGTACTTGCCGTACATGTCATGCGGATCGTACTGCATGTCGGCTCCAAGTAGAGGTTGTACGACCCATTCGAGGCTGTCGTCATTGGGGTAACCGTCACCGTCATCCGCAGCGTCATGGATGTACGACGTCCCCTCCGTCTCCGCGGCCGTTTCGGGCGTCTCGTTCACGACCGTTTCGGGCGGCCCCGCGTCCCCATCGTCTTCCAGCGCCCCCTCTCCATCAGCCTCCGCGCCGCTACTGCCACGAACTTCGGCGCTTGTCGGCCGCCTCGCCGCCACTGCCGCTACAGCCGCAGACATCGCCGCCGGGCGGAGGAGGTCGGGCATCGGCGGCGGCGGCACTCCTAGGAAGGAGCGTTTTGCCTGCTCCCATCTGCAAGTGCCGTTTTACAAGGGTGGACGACAGCAATCTAAAGGTTGGGGTATGCCAGGATCAGGATCCAGATCTAGATCTAGAGGATGGATCCTAAAACATTATATCCAGGAAGGCATATTCCCGGAGATCCACTCACGTGTCACGCAGGTGGGTCCAATCCGCTGGGTGTTGCTCGACCCAGCTGTCCCAGGCGTCCGCACCCACCATCGCCGCACTCCGCAACACGGCCCATAGCGCGTCATCCACGAAACAGCCTCCCGCCAGAGCGCCTGCTGGCGTGAAAGCGGCAACGGGGATGAGGAAGAGGAGATAGAGGAGATAGAGGAAGAGGAGGAGGAGGAGGACGGGATTGTCATATTCTAAAAGTGCACGTGTCCTAGAAGGTGTTGTAAAACGCAAAACCCTAATTAAAAAAATACCGTCAGCCAGTTTCATTTTCATTCATAAAGGAGAATAATAAAAAAGGAAAGGAAAGAAAAAAGAAAGGAAAGGAATGACAGACCCGTAAAAGAGAAGTGACTTGAAAGATTTACCGTCGCCCACAGCCGCTTCTCGCAGCCGCACCCGGCCCCCGGTACTCGCAGGAGAGGTCCCGCCAGCGGTACTGGGCGGTACGGAAACTGTCTCCGCCGCCGCCGCCGCCGCCGCTGCAGCAGCGGCTGGCGCTTGCGGGGCCCCGGGCGCTTGCGGGGCCCCAGGCATTACGACTCGGTGCAACGTCACATCTGCCGTACCTCCGCCACAGTCCAACACCAGCAGTACATCGCCGCCGGTCAAACAAGGGGAGGATGAAGGCGACGATGCCGCCGCCGCCGTCGCCGCCGTTGCTTCCGTTGTCTGGTGGCTACTGACTTGCGGCTGCTGCTGCCAAGCACATGACCCGGCGGGGGACCCGGGTACGGCAGGTACGGCATCCGTCGCCGCCGCTGCCATTGTCGCGGAGAGGGCCGCCGCCTCAGGTTCGAGCGTCAGCAGCAAAGACGAGGCGTTAGTCGTACGGAAGTACCCTGCGTCGTATACATACGCACACACGCCTCCGCACGTCACAAGCCCTTGCAGAGAAAACCAACGAGGAATGTACTGCACGGACGTACAATTACAGCATACGACACCTATACACGTTAGGAGCCGCGAAATGCCGCGGATCCCTCGGGGTTCTACAACTGATCTCACATTCCGCTATATATACAAATATATACATCATTATATATACATACATATATACATATGTATATGTATTGTTGGAAAGTGACCGACACTTATATGTAACCCTACAGCCCACCCACCGTCGCGGCACTGACCTGCTCGTTGCGCTGCCTGGCGCATCTTATCTTTTGCGGCGTCACTCCACATGGCCGGAATGGTCAGGCACCAAACTACTTGGTCGGGGTGAAAGCCACCGCGACACAGACGTTGCCCCATCAGGTGGTTTAGAATGTACCTGTACGACGTACGAACATATAGATGTGCAGATATCCGTACATGCAAATATCCGCACATCCAGGGTGAAAGGTAAATGGAATTAGGAACTTATTTGTGTGTGTGTGGGGGGGGGGGGGGAATATGGACTGTGTGGGTTATATACGGTGGTGGTAACCGTCGAGAGAAGGGATGAGGCATGGGTGATGCACTTTCGCTCGCCGTACATTCCACGGCATGATTAACGTGGTGCTAAAGTGATGCGGCACATACACCGATACACTACAACATCGAACAGAGCTCTACAGCACTACAGAACGGACGCGTCATCTTCATGACGCAGATGTCGCCATTCTCTCGCCTGAACTCATCCAGCCATTAACCGTCCAACTAACCGTCCAACTAACTTGGAAGTCCACAAAAGGACGCGGTTGGCCCCCAACGCGCGCACCTGCGTACGGCAGCTAGGAAGTCCGTCACGACATGTACGGCAGTCAAACCAGGTGGCAGCGATGCACGCAGCGCCGACCGCAGCCTGTGGGGGGAATGGCCCAGCGCCGCCGCCGCCGCTGCCGGATCCGGATCCGCTGCCGTACAGCTGCTGCCGCCGCCGTGGCAGCCGTCGGGATCGCCGTCAGCATCACCACCATTAAGGTCCCTGTCGCCGCCGCTGTAGCTACTGCTGATTCCGGATTCAGAATCCTCCAGCAGTAGCAGCTTAAAACCCGTCAGATAGCTGTAGCCGCCCTCCGCCCGCTCCACACGGCTCATGGATGCCCAACGGCGCCACGCGGTCCAGCCCCAGGCCTCCTAGACAGGTACGTACATACATACATACATACATACATACATACATATATATATATATCGGCAGGCGGCTGGCAGAGGTTAAGGCCTGACTTCTGCTCCCAGTTGACCCAGTCGACCCGGGTTCAAATCCGCCTGCCGGCTCCTCGGGTGTTTGAGGAGTGATGAAATGGGAGGTGGCCCCCCATCTTATGGACGGTGTAGGACGTGATAATATCAACTTGCGAGCTGACCAGGAACTAAGTTGATGCGCCGTTGATCCGCTAGATTTGGTTGGATGCTGGTGGTGAGTTGCCGAACTCAACGAATACATTCTGAAGTCGGATGGGGTGACGGATTAGGGTGCCCCTCTAGCAGGGGAGAGCAGGGACTGCCCCGGGAAAGGGGGCCGCTGGCGAAGTTAACCACCCTGTAACAACATACATACATACATACATACGCACAAAGGCTTATCATGCATAGACACAAAAGCATGCTTTCACATTTGTAAGTACACAAAAAAGTTGCCGTACGTCGCACTCATGTGTTGTTGTTTCCGTTGGTTCCTGATTCGCTCAGTATTGTCGTACACGCCGCCTTGCACATTTTTTTCTTCTGTGCCTTTTTCCTGAAAGCCGGCCATTAGTTCCCCTTGAGACGTATAGACATACATATATACATACACACATGCATGCGTATATAAAATGACCCGTACATTTAGCACATCAATGTACGTCTGTATGCACGTACACACGCACCAAGTGCCTGCCTCTGTATAAAACGGCGGTCCGAGTTTTGGGGTCCGCAGTTGGCTGTTCGGGCCAGGAAAGATGCAGACGGACCCGCGGGTCGGTCCTAGAGCCACCTCCCCCGCTTTGGAGCTCGCAATACGCAAACCCAGTGGCATAGGTTCCGAAGTCTAAGCCCACGGCGATGTTGGGGTGAGGAGGGGTGATTGCGTAGGATACTGCGGATTCTGATGCCGGTGATGGCGGTGATGGCGGTGGCTGCGGCGGGGGAAAATGCCAGGAATCCGTGGAGACGGCGTCCTCCATGACCTGCCCGGGAAGTGACATTGCAAGGTCGAGGCGGAGGCACAGATGAAGAGGAAGACGAACGAGATATTGGGAACCGGATTTCACAATGAATGGCGCCGCGCGCATTTTTTCTGGGATGTTCCTGTTAACCATGTAGCAGTAGTAGCAGCAGTAACAGCAATAGCGGCGATAGCAAGCATTGGCAGTAGCAGTAGCAGTAGCAGCAGCAGGAATAGCAGCAGCAGGAATAGCAGCAGCACCACCGAGGACGAAGCTGCCATAACCGGCAGACGATAATAACCAGACCCCTGACCTGCACTCGCGCACATATTCCTAATAAAAATTAGTTAATCGAACAGATCAAGCTCACCATAAAAATCTGTTTTATAGTTGATATTATTTACGCTATGCGTTTGTGTGTTTATTATTTATGTATGTGTAGTAATAGGCTATATACGGAGAGCTGGGCGCGCTTAGATAGCCAGAGCTGCACCGTTGGCCGTGCTGCTGCGTTTTCTTGACGCACCCTCGGTGTTGGGTTCTACACTTTAAAGGGCCGTCCTGCAGATTTATCTATCTGTCTGATAGAGAAAGATACCGCGCACCAGTTTCCGTTTTAGCTGGTCTGAAGAACTGATATTCAAAGTGAAAGTGTGCTACCGGCTGTGCAGCCGCGACAGCTAAATAAAAAAACACGGCTTGCTTTACAAAAAAACGTCTTCACGGGTTCAGCAGCGCTGTTGGTTGCAGCGCGACGGGACCTTGTCCAACTGTCCATTGTCTGTCCTTGTAATCCAAGGTTCATTTCTCCATCCTGTTCAACTCTCAATCCTTGCCTCCGTGGATCATTTATCCATCAGCGAAGTGGTAGCGGTGAACAGGATTTGTCCAGAAAAAAATGCTCCAGCCGAGGTCCAATCATAAAAAAAGTTTTTATGTCTGGTCTGGGTTGACACTACTGCAATTAGCGGTTTAAGGTCCTGGGTTCGATTCCTGGGGAGACCCCCGAATTAGTCGGGAGCGCGAGATTATGGCTAGCTGCTGAGATGTGGAGTTGAGGTCACAGTTGATGGACCAGATTCGCACGCTGGATTGGTGGCGATTGCCGAACCCTTCGTCTCTTCGGGTGTTCGGGTGAATGGATGAGGAGGGGACCCTGAAGGCTGGATCCGCCGCCTTGGACTTACAGTTCGTATGGCGAAGTACAGTGTGGTAGTGGTGGATAGTGCTAAGGTGATAAATGATCTAGAACTGACAATGTGATAAAGCGGCCCAGAAGCCTCCCACTCTGTAACATTACATTACAAAAAAAAATAAAAAAAGTTTTTGTTTTAGTGAAGCCCGCTCGAAACGGTCGTCAACGGCGTAAGGATAAGAAGTAAGGTTTTGGTTTTTTAATAAGCATGATTTGCAAGTAGTGAATGACCACTGTTGTGTGCTCTGCGGCGCATCTACAGGAAGTATCAGCTGCAGCATCATCAGATACACCGCTACTCACAGTTAGTCTCTAGTGCAGTCATGCACGGCCCGCTAGCACGCTGGCTCTACTCTTCGTAAGCCTGGAGCCCACTGTAACAACCACACCATTACTTACAACAACAAGGTCCTCTTTTACAACAACAACAACGACGTCCTCGGTGCGTGCGGTGTTCGGTTTGAAGACCTCGCAACTCGCACACCACTTCCCAGCACACCCCGCCAACTCACCAACAAGCGGCCACACAACAGCGACGGTTGGTAGAAGTACAGTTCTTTCACATCCGAATGTTCGGCCCGCCCACCACCACACACACATACATACACTCATTGTGACTACCATTTCCACATCCAACCTGCCGACGTCCCCCACAGGCAGCATTCCGAACGCTCGCTTAACCTATCATGATAATCAAACAACAATAAAAAACAAAAATAAAATAACGAGCGTAAGAATGAACATGTGCACCAAATAGGGAGACGTAACTGCCTATAAGCAGGGCGACGCGATTTTTGAGACGGAACATGTGCTCATTGCACCCACACAGGGCGGCCATGCTCGTATCTTGACGTAAGCGACTTTCTCTTCTTGCGCGGCTGTACGGCAAGGGAATCATCGCATGTACGGCCAACAATACACACATTCACACACGGCCAAAGCCTATTGTCTTGTCATTCAGGCAGCAGCAACAGCAACTCTGCCACCATCACTATGACGAATCGTAACAGTGATCTGAGGACTTTGGTCGTAGTACTGTCGTTGGCCGCATCCGCCTTTTCCCCTCTCCCCCCTTTCCTTCCCTCTCATCATTATCATCTTCGTCTTCATCATCATCGTCATCGTTATCATCGTCATCGTCGTCATCGTGTTTTTTGTCTTAAATGCGCAGCAAGACGTTCCGAACCCACCTTTCCCGCGTTGCCAAACCCCCCACCCGCCACCCCCAGAACTCCACTTCCCCCTCCCCCTCCCCCTCCACCGCCAACATAGCCGTTACCGTTACCGTTACCGTTACCGTTGCCACCTGGCCCTAATGCCCCTACAAGCGCCGGAAGCGATGAGGAAACTCTCGGGCTTGTGGGGGAGTACGGATCTTGTACGGGAGCGCTCATGGGCAGTAACCCGCCACCGCCGCCACCGCCGCCTCGATGGTGGTGATGTTGGTGAGGATCGCCGCCCGCCGCTCGGTCCCGAAGGGCCCTATGTACGGCATGACAAATGGGACGAGGAGGAATCTGAGAGAAAAGACGATGGGCGGGAGACTGTATGCATGCATGCATGTGTGTATATGCTATTGTGTGTGTATGCGTTGGATTGCCTGACGGGTTTTACCGCCACTACAGGGCCCCATTCCAAAGTCCATGCTCCTCCTCCTGCTCCTGTTTTGCTGCTGTTGCTGCTGCTGCTGCTGTTGCTGCTGTTGCTGCTGCTGTTGCTGCTGCTGCTAATTCCTGGACCCTTCGCCGCCTTCCCCACCAAAGGTCATTACCTCCCCCCCCTCCCTACCGGCAGCCTTTCAGTATCAGCAATTCAGCCTTCTCTCCTGGCCAGCAACTTTACGCCACTTTTACGTCAGCACTATTTTACTCGCCGCCTTCACTACTATTTTTACACCTACTACTTTACGGATTGGCTATACTATTCAGCTTTTTATTTCTGGCGGCTTAGGTAGGTAGGAGTTCCAACATCTACGTCACTTCGTCATCCCGAGGTTACAGTCGTCACAGTCGCCACGGACGCCTTTCGGTCAGTTTTTACGTTTGCTACTATCTTGCCCTGGCAGCAGCTTCAATCGCGTGTGGTTCGTCTTTCCCCCCTCCCCCCTCCCCCGTCCCACTCCCCCCTCCCGCTCATCTCCCCCCTTGCTCTCACTTCCTCAGCGCCTCCAGCTCCTCGTGTACGGTAGCCACTCGAGCCCGAGGAGGGAGGCGGGTGAACAACGCCGCAGCATCCTCGGTGCCCTGCACACGCAGCACATGTTGGGGCAGGGGTTAATCAGCCTGGGGGGTTTAGGGTTTTAGGGTTTTAGTGTGTTCACGGGGTTTTTAGTGTTGCTTCTCCCAATGTCATGCCAAAGACCATCACCGCAAAAATAACGGAAACTATTACCATTCGTACGTCAACCGGGTTTATAATCCATCCTTCCTTCCCCGCCAAAACCAAGTAAACCACCACAACAAACACACACACACACCGCAACCCCCCCACCCCACGTACCTCCCCCACACACCGCACCCTCACACACCTCCCCCACACACCTTCAGTCTGGCCACCTCGGCAGCGCTAGCATCGACCTCGCGCTGGAGCCGCTCGATGGCCTGATCAGGCAACACATCGAAACAGGACAACAACGACAACACAACAACATGAAAATACGTGTCATAGGCAGGAGAAGCTGTGAGGGCCCCAAAACATTAACCGCTATCACAGAAATATGCCCAGCAGGCCGCAATGCCAGCTGCAGCAGCCAGCTGCGGCAGTAGGGGGATCATGTAAGACGTGGGGGGATCCCCTGTGTCTTATGGACGCCTTCCCTCTTTTCCCCCACACACTTGTACGGTATTCGTAACCCACGTAATCAACAGCCACCCTCCATTCCCGGTGAGCATCTATCTCCGTCCCGTGGGTCGGTCCACTCACAATGTCAATACTCAGGTTTGCTGCAATTCGGAGGTACACACATACAGATATACAGGTTTACACATGTGCATGCCGGGACCGACACAGAAGACCCCCGGCTCCCCTCCCCCCCCGCCCCCCTTTGTTCCCCCCTTGAGGGGAGAGGGGAGAGGGGAGAGGGGAGTATCCATCTATCCCTCCCTCCCGGGTATCAGCTTCACCCGTCTGTGGTGTTCATCTTCCTATCCCCCCCCCTTTCGCCCCCCCATCGACCCCCCATCCCATTCCCCACCTTCTCCAGCTGCTTCTGCACTGCGGCCGCATCGAGGCGGGCCCGCCGCAGGTCCTCATCTTTGCTGGCCAGCTGGGCCCGCAGAGCCGCCACCAGCCCCTCAGCAGCCGCACCTGTGCGCACGTGCTCCACCTTTCCGTCACTCAGCTGCGAGCGAGCTGTCTGCGGGGTAGAGGAGGGAGAGGGGGAGGGATCCGAACAAACGAACAAACGAACGAAAATTTATAAGGTCAAACAAAGAGCAGGACAAAGCTACTCTCAGCGTAACATGGCCACGTGTACGATAATTTTCAATGTCGTATCGATGTCGTACCACAGCACGACAAAGCACATGTATGAATGAAATTTAACAAAGTATGACAGAGCACAGCAGTAGTAAATAGCAAAGCACAGCATAGTAAAGAATAGCACAATCTAACACAGGGCCAAATCGATATGTAACACACACACACACACACACATACACACACACACACACATACACACACACGCACACAATCCGTCCCTCTCCGGCCCCACCTCCAGTTCCTTAGTCAGCGAGGAGATCCGCGCCCGCGCCTCCAAGAGCTCACGCTGCCAGCCGTCCGACAGAGCTCGAGCGAGAGCCGCCTCCCGGCCCGCCTCCTCCAGTTGGGCCTATCATGTACGACATGTACGACGTCAAGGGGGAAAAGGTGGATGGGCGATGGGTACACAAAAGGTCGCCGTAGCTCATATGTTATGAGCGGAGGCCTATGCCGAGTTCGATGTCCGGTTGTCCGGAGCGTTTTGGAAATTCCGGGTCGGGAGCGTGCCGTACGCGCTTAAGACCGCGCCAAAAAGAATGGGAGGTCGCCGGTTCGATCCCGAGCAAAGTAATGTTTTATGTTTCATATTTGCATTTTTGCATATATGCATATGTGCGATATTATGTAATGTAATATGCGATATGCAGCGATATGCGATATGCAATGATATGCGATATGTATGCAACGATGTGTGTGCTATGCGATATGCAGCGTTGTGCGATATGTATGTGTATGCAGCGATATGCCATATGTATGCAGCGATATGCGATATGTATGCAGCGATATGCGATATGTATGTGTATGCAGCGATATGCGTTATGTATGCAGCGATATGCAATATGCAGCGATATGTGATATGCAGCGATATGCGATATGCAGCGATATGTGATATGCTGTGATATGCGATATGCGATATGCGATATGTGGTATGCAATATGCAATATGCATTATGCAAGGTGCAATATGTTTTAATGTTATATATATGCGATATCATATGCAAGCTTATGAGACCTGCAAGCATATGCGATCTCATATGCAAGCATATGCGATCTGCAAGCATATGTGATCTCATATGCAAGCATTTGCGATCTACAAGCATATGCGATCTGCAAGCATATGCGATCTGCAAGCATATGCCATATGCGATCTGCAAGCATATGCTATGCTATGCTATGCTATGCTGTGCTATGCTATGCTATGCTATGCTATCTGCAAGCATATGCAGTATGCAAGCATATGTGATCTGCAAGCATATGCGATGTGCAAGCATATGCGATCTGCAAGCATATGCAATGTGCAAGCATATACACTCTGCAAGCATTTGTGATCTGCAAGCGTATGCGGTGTGCAAGCATATGCGCTCTGCAAGCATATGGGATGTGCAAGCGTATGCGATCTGCAAGCATATGTGATCTGCAAGCATATGCGATCTGCAAGCATATGCGATGTGCAAGCATATGCACTCTGCAAGCATATGTGATCTGCAAGCATATGCGATGTGCAAGCATATGCAATCTGCAAGCATATGCGCTCTGCAAGCATATGGGATATGCAAGCGTATGCGATCTGCAAGCATGTGCGATGTGCAAGCATATGCGATGTGCAAGCATATGTGCTCTGCAAGCATATGTGATCCGCAAGCATATGCGATCTGCAAGCATATGCGATGTGCAAGCATATGCGTTCAGTAACAAAAACAAGAAAGCATGAAAACATGGAAACGTGAAAACCATCGCAGGACTCGAACCTGCTGTCCAGCAAGTGCTATGCTATGCTATGCTATGCTGCGCTATGCTATGATATGCTATGCTATGCTGCGCTATGCTATGCTATGCTGCGCTATGCTATGATATGATATGCTATGCTGCGCTATGTTATGCTATGCTATGCTGAGCTATGCTATGCTATGCTGCGCTGCGCTATGCTATGCTATGCTATGCTATGCGCCTCGTTGCTATGCTATGCTATATGCTATGCTATATGCTATGCTATATGCTATGCTATATGCTATGCGATATGTATGTGTATGCAGCGATATGCCATATGTATGCAGCGATATGCGATATGTATGCAGCGATATGCGATATGTATGTGTATGCAGCGATATGCGTTAAGTATGCAGCGATATGCAATATGCAGCGATATGTGATATGCAGCGATATGCGATATGCAGCGATATGTGATATGCTGTGATATGCGATATGCGATATGTGGTATGCAATATGCAATATGCATTATGCAAGGTGCAATATGTTTTAATGTTATATATATGCGATCTCATATGCAAGCTTATGAGACCTGCAAGCATATGCGATCTCATATTCAAGCATATGCAATCTGCAAGCATATGCGATCTCATATGCAAGCATTTGCGATCTACAAGCATATGCGATCTGCAAGCATATGCGATCTGCAAGCATATGCCATATGCGATCTGCAAGCATATGCCACATGCGATCTGCAAGCATATGCTATGCTATGCTATGCTATGCTATGCTGTGCTATGCTATGCTATGCTATGCTATCTGCAAGCATATGCAGTATGCAAGCATATGTGATCTGCAAGCATATGCGATGTGCAAGCATATGCAATCTGCAAGCATATGCGCTCTGCAAGCATATGGGATATGCAAGCGTATGCGATCTGCAAGCATGTGCGATGTGCAAGCATATGCAGCATAGCGCAGCGCAGCATAGCATAGCATAGCGCAGCATAGCATAGCATAACATAGCGCAGCATAGCATATCATAGCATAGCATAGAGCAGCATAGCATAGCATAGCGCAGCATAGCATAGCATACCATAGCATAGCGCAGCATAGCATAGCATAGCATAGCACTTGCTGGACAGCAGGTTCGAGTCCTGCGATGGTTTTCACGTTTCCATGTTTTCATGCTTTCTTGTTTTTGTTACTGAACGCATATGCTTGCACATCGCATATGCTTGCAGATCGCATATGCTTGCGGATCACATATGCTTGCAGAGCACATATGCTTGCACATGTGCTATGCTATGCTATGCTATGCTATGCTATGCTATGCTATGCTATGCGCCTCGTTGCTATGCTATGCTATGCTACGCTATACTATGCTATGCTATGCTATGCTATGCTATGCTATGCTATGCTATGCTATGCTATGCTATGCTACGCTATGCTACGCTATGCTACGCTATGCTATGCTATGCTATGCATTTGCCGTCCGCAAGCATATGCGATCTGCAAGCATATGCCATATGCAGCGATATGCGATATGCGATATGCGATATGCAATATGTTATGTATATGCGCATGCATCTGCATTATGCAAGCATACGCAGTCTGCAAGCATATGCGATTTGCAAGCATATGCAATCTGCAAGCATATGCCATATGCGATCTGCAAGCATATGCGATCTGCAAGCATATGCCATGTGCGATCTGCAAGCATATGCAATCTGCAAGCATATGCCATATGCGATCTGCAAGCATATGCCATTATGCGATCTGCAAGCATATGCCATTATACGATCTGCAAGCATATGCCATTATGCGATCTGCAAGCATATGCCATTATGCGATCTGCAAGCATATGCCATATGCAAGCATATGCCATATGCGATCTGCAAGCATATGCCATTATGCGATCTGCAAGCATTTGCGATCTGCAAGCATATGCCATATGCGATCTGCAAGCATATGCCATTATGCGATCTGCAAGCATATGCCATTATGCAATCTGCAAGCATATGCCATTATGCGATCTGCAAGCATATGCCATTATGCGATCTGCAAGCATATGCCATATGCGATCTGCAAGCATATGCCATATGCGATCTGCAAGCACATGCCATATGCGATCTGCAAGCATATGCCATATGCGATCTGCAAGCATATGCCATATGCGATCTGCAAGCATATGCCATATGCGATCTGCAAGCATATGCGATCTGCAAGCATATGCCATATGCGATCTGCAAGCATATGCGATCTGCAAGCATATGCCATTATGCGATCTGCAAGCATATGCGATGTGCAAGCATATGCGATCTGCAAGCATATGCGATCTGCAAGCATATGCGATCTGCAAGCATATGCGATCTGCAAGCATATGCCATTATGCGATCTGCAAGCATCTGCGATCTGCAAGCATATGCGATCTGCAAGCATATGCGATCTGCAAGCATATGCCATATGCAATCAGATGCGATCTGCAAGCACATGCCATATGCTAGCATACGCAATATGCAATATGCAAGGACATTGCAGATGCAAACATGGGCAATATGCAATATGCAAGGATATTGCATATGTGCAAGTATGCGCAATATGCAATATGCAATATGCAAGAATATTCATATGCAAGCATTTGCAATATGCACCCGGATGCACCCGAACGTGTCCGGACCCGAACGAGAGCTACGGCACCCTCGGGACCGCAGGGACCGCGCCTCGTTACTCTCCGCCTCCGCCTCCTCTCACATGCACACAGGCAGCAGCCCGGGGCAAGTATCAGGCCTCTGAGGTTCAGACACTTGTGTAACCTTGACACACAGAGAGCAGGGGATCGATACCCATGCGGGTCAGCATCCTCGGTGAGACGTGTCAACACATGTCCATGACACCGTCCTAGGGGGGCCCCCTCAGGCTTTTACGGATACAGCCCTGCACGTGTGTGTGTGTATGTGTGTGTGTGTGAGTGCGAGTGTGTGTGTATGTGTGTGAGAGTGAGTGCGCGTGTGTGTGTGCAGAGAGAACTTGTAACTTCTAACTTGTATAAACCCAACACACACACGGTCGAGTCAAACACAGATCTTCCCTTTCCTTCCCCTCCCCTCCTCTTTCCCCACCTTCCCCTCCTCCCCTACCTCACCGTCAATGTACATGCCGCAAACACACACGTTCCATCCACATCAAGCTTCCAAAGAACCACATATAGGAGTAGCAGCAGCTTGCAAACATACGTACATACATAAAAACACACGCACACCTGCAGCCGAGCCTTCTCCCCCGCCGCCGCCTCCCTAGTCGCCGCTTCCGCCAGCGCTCTCTCCTTGTCCCTCTGGGCCCACTCCAGCCGCATACTTTGGATCTCCGCCTGGCATGTACGGTAAAAGAATGACAAGTACGACAGTAAAATGGTGAAGTGGCATGTACGGTAAAAGAGTTGCAAGCATGGCTTCCCCAGCGTGGCTCAACCTCAGAAAAGTCAGCAAAAAAATCCAAATCCAAATCCAAATTCAAATTCACCTGCATCTTTGCGACGGTTGCCCGTTGGTCGTCTCTTGCGGTGGTTGCGGCAGTTCGTTCCCCGTGACACAACGACAACTGCTTTTGGAGGTCCTTGAGCTGTCGGTTGGGGAGTTAGGGTCCCAAAAGGTGGGGGGGGGGGGAAATCCAGGGGGAAAAGCTGGAGACGAGATGGAGAGGTGGGGAAATGGTGGGGATAGACAGACATATAGACAGACAGGCCTATAGACAGGCAGAGACAGGCATTAGTTGTATTTGCTCGCGCGTTTTGTTCCTCAGTCCTCCTTTTTCCACGCTGGTTTGGGTGCCGTACATTAGCGATTTGTCTCCTAATGGCGTCGTCCCAGGTACACTCCAACCCTGGTTAAGCAGCCTTCACATCAAATAACCTCATCACCACACACATACATACATACATACATACGTACACACATACCTCGCCCCCCTCACCTGCAGCTGTAGCAGTCCATTGGCCCGCTTCTGGTTATCTAGCTCCACATCCCGACCCGCTAACCGGTCCTGAGAGGTAAAGGAGTTTCAGGGGGTTTAGGGTTTAGGGTTTTAGGGTTTAGGGTTTAGGGGTTAAGGGGGTTTATGGGATGTCTAGAGAGACAAGGAGGAGGGAAAAGGAAATCATACGGGGCTTTGGAGGGAGAAAAAACACAGACACACACCACTCTCCTCCCGCTCCTCCTCTTCCTCCCCACGCTCCTCTCGATCCTCCTCGTCATTATCCTCAGTCTCCTCTTCCTCCCCCTCCCGTTCCTCCTCCTCCTCCCCCTCCCGTTCCTCCTCCCCCTCCCGTTCCTCCTCCTCCTCCCCCTCCCGTTCCTCCTCCTCCTCCCGTTCCTCCTCCTCCTCCCCCTCCCGTTCCTCCTCCTCCTCCCCCTCCCGTTCCTCCTCCTCCTCCCCCTCCCATTCCTCCTCCCCCTCCCGTTCCTCCTCCTCCTCCCCCTCCCGTTCCTCCTCCTCCTCCCCCTCCCGTTCCTCCTCCTCCTCCCCCTCCCGTTCCTCCTCCCCCTCCCGTTCCTCCTCCTCCTCCCCCTCCCGTTCCTCCTCCTCCTCCCCCTCCCGTTCCTCCTCCCCCTCCCGTTCCTCCCCCTCCCGTTCCTCCCCCTCCCGTTCCTCCCCCTCCCGTTCCTCCCCCTCCCGTTCCTCCCCCTCCCGTTCCTCCTCCGCCGCCGCCTCCGCACCTCCCTGGACCGCAGATCCGCCTTCAGCAGCGCCTCCCTCTTGTCCGCCTCGGCAGCCCGAGCCGCCGCCTCGGCTCGCGTGCGGCTGTGAGCCTCCTGTTCCTCATGAAGCTTGTCGGCCTCAACCTGCGGTTTAGGACGTTTTCGGATTAGGGTTACCATGGGGACTTGGTCCTTGGAAACTCCAGAGAACAGATTTTTTAAAGGAATTCTTAGACGTTTTTTGTTTTTTCGTTCATATCAGCGGTTTTCCTTGTTATGAAGTACCTTTGTTTATAACGCATTACGGCTCGGGACACGTAAGAAAATAAGGCGTTACTAAGGGAAAATTTAGCGACGTGACCGAAGAGATTAACTTGGCCATACTTGTCAACTTGAAAATAAGGACAGAACGGGATAGAGGGGTCGATTCCCGTACCGTACGGTACAGCGCCGTACCGTCGTACCTTTTTCAGTACGTCTTGCCATTCCCGCAATCTGGACATTTCCTTCGAAGTTCTGTCTAGCTCAGCAGCTAACCGAGAGCACTCCTCACTGAGCCGACCCACTTCCCTCTCGTAATGCAATCTGGTGCATCCGGTGGTAATCGCGTCAAAAGGTAGTTGGCGGTTGGTAGTTAGTGGTTGGTGGGGGATATTCACTAGCTGATGGCTATACCACGTGGACGGGGAGGTCATGGGGTGGTGATGGAAGGGACGAAGTGGGTGTGCGGGCGGAGAGGAAATCAGGCTCGGGATTAACAATGTTTAAAAGAATATGGAAAACAGCGCTGATTGTGCTGTTGTGTTGACCTAAACATGTACAACATTCTAGACAAGAATGCAAATGCATGCATGGCCTAGAAGCCACCAACTCTGTGTAACACTCCGAAAATACAAAATATACACCTGTAAATAAAACGGAAAGGAAAAATAAAAATAAAAATAAAATAAAGTGAGGTAAAAGATAAAATAAAAAAAATAACTAGGCAAGCCTCTGAGGTCCCGTCAGCCATCTTCCATGCGCTCACTTTTCGCTGCGCACATGTCCCAGAGCGCCCTGTGCCGCCGCCGCCGCCTCCTGCGCCGCGGTCAGTTGCTGTTTCATGCCCTCCACTGCCGCCCTGGCCTGGCCCGCCTGCTGCCGCAGGTGCCCCGCATCCGCCCTTCGCGCTGCCAGCTCCTCTTTTAAGGACGTCATAGAGGCCGATTGCTCTGAAGCCGCGGACTGTGCGAGTGAGTGTGCGGGGAAGGGGAAGGGGGTAAATCACGCGCAAAAGGCAAAAAGGGACGGGGGGTTAAGCGAGGAGCGTAGTGAGGGTAAAAACACACACGGGCCGAAGCCGCGGTGGAGAGTGGGGAGGGGGATATAGAGATGAGGGCAGAACGTGGGGGTTTCATGGTACGGAAAGTAAGGAGGGAAGAAGCGTGTTGGCAGCTCACGTTGGCGAACAGGCGGACGGGCGAAGTCGTCGACCACCCTAAACTCTTAAGTCTTTCCACCCCACCCCACAGCGACCCACCCCCACCCGCATCTCCCGCATCTCCTCCTGAAGCTGTTCCAGATCTTTTCGGGCCCTATCCAGCTCCGATGCCGTATCCGCTCTTTGCTTCTCTACCGCCCACAACTCCTGACGAACCTGTAGTAGCAGCAGTAGCAGTAGCAGCAGCAGTAGCAGCAGTAGCAGCAGTTTGACGCAAAACAAGCAACAGTAGCAGCAGTTTGACGCAAAACAACAAAAACATAGATAATTAGCCGAGAAGAAAACCAACATTCCCACTTGACTTCACAAACAACAACTTGCTCTGTCTCTCCATCGCTCACCTGTGCCGCATCCTTCTTCGCATTTCCCAGTGCCTCACTCGCCTCCCGCAACTCCCGCTGCGCACCACTCAGCTGGTTTTGGAGCTCATCCCGACGGCTACAAGCCGAGCTGAGGGACTCACGCAGCGCCGCCGTCTCCACCGCTGCATCCTCCAGCTGGCTCTGCGGGAGGGGTGGCAGGGAGGGAGCAAGGAGGGAGCAGGGTTAGAGGGCTCCGGAGCCGTACGACCCCGTACGTATTTGTACTGTGTATCTCTGTACGGTACTGTACTTTGCGTATCTGTATCTCCTTCACTCCTTTTTTCCTTTCTTTTTCCCTCCCTCTCCTCCTTTTCTAGTCTCTTCTCGCTTCCCCCCTCTATTTTCCTCTTAATTTCCTAAATTGTTTATTATTACCATCTGATTTTCTTCGTCAGGACATCGCAACCGTCCACAAACCCTTTAACTAACCCCCCATCCATCCAACCGCCAACCACCCAGCTCTCGCACCCGAAAGGACTTGCTCGCCGCTTCAAGTCGGTTGGTAGTTTGTGCAACCATGTCCGTTAGGAAATCCAGATCATCAACCGATTGGGAGACCCCGGGCCAGGAGAGTGCCGTCCCGTCCAAGATGGCCAGTACCTACGTTGTTGGTTGGTGGTTGGTGGTTGAGGTAGCAATGCGCAGCATGGCCCTTCTTGGGCGGGAAAAACACGTGAACACGTTGCGTACAATATACGGCAAGATTACTTAAAACGTGACTGCCAGATGATAGATGAAAGCAGTGTTTTTTTCGTCAGGCGCCAATATGGCCATATGATGCATCCACATATGCACACATGCACACATGCATACATGCACACATGCACCATCACCATTAAACAAGAAGCACCCACTCCTAGATGAAGAGATGGAGCACAGCAATGCCGCGGTCAGACTTTCCTAGACTCAGTCGTACAGCTCATGTCGTACTGCCGACGCGCCGTACCTGTAGCTGCTCCCTGACCGCTTGCAGCCCTGACTTGAGCGCCTCCGTCAGCTGCTTTGCGCTGTACATCCGCTCACTTGGTGCAGAACCTGGCGGCGGCGGCGGAGGATGAGGAGGTGGCGGTGGCGGCGACGCTGGCAGCTCGGCAGCTGCGGCGGCGGCAGTGGTGACGCAGGAGGGCGACGGGGGTTGGGGCTCTGCGCTGGAGAAGGTGGCTCGGACGAAGGCAGCCTCCCCTTCCGCCGCTGCTGGGAAACCAGATGGGACTTTGTGTCCCCCGGTGCTGGCGGAAGAGGAGGTCGTCAAGTTGGCACCGCCAGCGCTCCTTGTGCCGATAATGACGCTTTTGTTAATAGCCGTAGGAGACGCTGCGCTGCCTCCTCCGCCCCCAACGGCGCCGCCGCTGCTCTGTCCGGCCATGGATGGCATGCGCTAGGAGGTGTGCCGTGGCAGCCCGGGGCCGGCACCCAGGCAGGCACAGACCCGGACCCGGAAGATCAAAAAGCTGACTAGGTATGGGCGAATATTTGTAGGCGGTTTACATCGTTTACCGGAATCTGGGCCATTACAGTTGACCTCTATCTAAAAGCCTACAGTACAGCTTATATCAGTCAGGTATTGTGAGCAAGAATATGAAGCAATATGCAGACTCGATCGTAGAAGTTGTTTCCTTGTGGGTTGAGCAGGAGTCTAAGGGTTTGTTGACGGGCGCTTCAACGTGAAGGAAACCAAATGCAGCTGGCAATATATTTACATATCAGTCCGATTAATCCGATTACAATGTGCAGTAAACCAATGTAACGTCTACGGAAAGGCACCCGTGGAAAGGCTCCGGCTGCGTCTACTTATCACGAAAGCGGAAGCTATATGCGTGTCAGATGGCTTGCATTTCCTACGGATTCAAGAGCGAAGGGAGAAGATATCTTTGGAGTGGATGACACATGTTTCGATGGTATCCGTACATAGCGACTTTTACAACGCACAACGCTCATTGCAGGTACTCTTGAATGCGAGATAATCTGCGAGGCCGCTATGGGCAGGTTCATATCCCTTTTAGCTATTTAAAGTGCATACAACACCGGAAAACGTGAGGCTGTGTTTTTAACGGGTGGCTTGTTCCGTTGGATTACACACCTGGGGGAGCAAGAAGTATCCGAGGAGTGCGCTGGATAAGTTTGACAATGCCCTGTTACGCTCTGAAATTGTCAACAAGCCGCCATCACAGAGGTCGACCTGTGGAAGCTTCCTTGGGCTTACATGTAAGCGCCTCGTTTTCGCCGCATTCCAAACGTTTAACGATTGCAAAAGTGTTGATGAAGATATAAGTAGAATCTGGTGGCTCAGTCGTCGGTTTGTCCATAACCCTGCGCCAGATGTCCGCCTCCTCAAAAGTCCCGCAAGCCCGACACCAAGTAAAATGACTTACTACAAATGAAGTACATTTCCCAAGCGAAAGTATGACAAAAGTTTTGTCAACATCTCTCCCCCATGAGTCGCTGCGACTTTCCTTGGCGACACCTACCCAGATTCCCCCCAGCCTCCAGCCGATTTCATCTGCCCTTGATGATGCGTGCCCGCGCATCAAAAGAAAAGCATCACAAAGCGCATAACTTTATTTGATTTTCTTTTATGATGTTCACAACAGGGCTATTCAAGGATGTGCGCCAGGCGCCTCCCCCAACACCGTCCACCGACACTTCCCCTTGGACCTCTTCTTCGCGACATTGCCCTCCGCGCTTCTGGGGGGACTTCTGAGCCTCGTTCTCATTCTATGGAATGCACTGTTATTCGCGATGGCGGCGGCGGCGGCAGCGGCGGCGGCGCTGCAACTGACACAACCAGCCTGCAGCCGCCAGTCCTGCCGCTGTCCCCCCAAGTACGACCGTCTGTGTACGGCAGCGTCTTCCGTACACCACCTTCGTTCCTCCAGCCGCTGCTGAACGCCGTTGTCGCGGTCAGCACCGGTCGATTGTCGTCGTTGCCGGCGGCGGCTGTCGCCTGGCTGTTGAGGGCCTTATTATCACTGGGGCATATGCCGCCGACGGCCTGGATCCAGGAGGCGTACGACAGCTTGGCGGCTGGAGCGAGGGAGCTGCATCCGAGTCAAGCGGCTAATGCGTACCTGGTATGTCGTGTCGTACCTGTGTGTTCGCTCGTACGGCTATGCTGAAGGATCGCTTGCTCCGCCGTGAGCTTTACAACGCCGGCCTTTTATGCAAATCTTGACCTCTCTTGCCGCCTTCTGTTCGGCCACTATCGTCTCTTGACATGCTGAGTATTAGCATGTCTTGACATCCGCCCCGTAATTGTTTTCCGTACTCTTGGCCTGCCGTACTGTCGTACATTCAGGCGATTGCGGGCCTCGCCATTGTCAGCCGTACGGCCCGCACAGGCGGCGGCAACAGCAGAGCTGATGATGCGAAAGATGCCGCCGAGCTGGCAGTATCGGCGTCGCCGCCGCCGCCGCCGCCGCCCAGTGCGCTGCTGACGGGGTTGTACGAGGCCCTGGCTCGTCCAGGCCCCTTCGGAGTTATGGACCCACGGGTCGCTCTTGCCTGCCTGGAGGCCGCCGCCGCCGTCGAGTCTGCCGTTACAGTCCATACTGTAGCATCTCACTCTGCTACTGCTATTGCTACTGCTACGACCACTGCACCAAGTGCGGCTGTTATGCGCTCCGGCGGCATCGGCATCGGCAGCGGCGGCGGCGATTTGATGGTCGTACAGCACACTCCGCCGGCTTCGGACAGCCAACAGCAGCAGCAGCAACAACACGGGCAGCTGCGGGCGCAGCGCGGCTGGCGTCTCTGCCCTGCCATGCCGCAGGCGCTGGCGGAGGCGCTCATACGACGGGCAGCTGGGATACAGCCGTCGGCGGCGGCGGCACCGCTGCTAGATGAAACGACAGGCAGGATGGGCGCGGTGCCTGAGGCGGATGCTACAGCCGCCGCCGCGGCGGCGGCTGTAGCTCCAACTGGGGGAGCTCATTTGGCAGCGGCGTCAGCGGCGGCGGCGACGCCGACGGCGACCACTGTCGTCAGCCCAGCATTGGTAGTCGCTGCAGCTCGTGCGCTGGTGGCGGCAGCACGCCTTGAAAACCCTCCACGGCCCACCGCCGTACTGGACCTGGCGGTGATCATCTCGTCCAGCAGCAGCTGCGATGGCGGCGTGGCGTTTCGCGGCGGCGGAGGCGGCGGTGGCGGCGGCGTTGACGGCGGCGGAGGCGAATCAACAACTATGTTGCTGCACTCGCTATCCGCACTCTATGCACTGACGGAGTCGTCGGCGCCGCTGCCGCCGCCGATAGTTGCGGCGCTCATTAGCGGAGTGGAAGGCCACCTGCCGTACCTAGATGCCGTACAGATATCATACTGTGTCACTGTCGTACAGCGGCTGGCGGCGATGCAGTCGTCGGCCGGCTCTGCTGCCGCGGACTTGGTGCTGCGCTTCGCGCGCGGCCCCGCTGCAGCGGAGCTTGCGCGCAAGCTGCCGACGTTGCCGCCAGCGCGCCTGGCGGCGGCGGTGGCGGCGCTGCCGCCACCGCTGCGGCAGCCGCCGCCGGCGGAGGTGGCGGCAGCGGCGCATGAGGCGCTGCGGCGCACGCTGGCGGCTGCAGACAGCGACGACTTGGCGGAGGTCCTCCGTCAGCTCAGCGCCGCAGACGCATTGCCGTACTATGGCTGGCAGGGCGCGCTGGCGGCGGCGACGAGCCAGCGGCTACGTGACGCCGCCGCGCTCATATCCTCGCAGGAGTTGTGTAACACGCTTTTCGTTCTGGCGGCTCTCAATTACAGGCCCGGCTTTAGCTGGACCGCCGCCGCCGCGGCGGCGCTACAGCCTCGACTGTTGTCATTGACGGCGCCGCAACTAACCAACGCACTCTGGACGCTTGCCAAGTTTGGCTACCGCCCTGAGCCCTCCTGGAGCACCCCTGCCGTACAGGCGCTACAGCTGCAGCTGCCGGCGCTACGGCCGCACCAGCTAAGCTACGGCCTGGGGTCGCTGCAGCGCATGGGTTGCACCGTCAGTGCTGCCGTACTGGACGAGATGCTGACGGTGGCCGCGGCGGATCAGCTACGGCAGTATCCGCCGGGGGATTTGGTGCTACTGCTGATGACGGTGGCGAGGTTGCGCCATGTGCCCAGCTACAGCTTTACAGAAGCCGTGACGGAGCGGCTACGGCCGCACCTGACGGCATCGCCGGCGATGACAGCGGCGGCGTCGGCAGGCCTTGTTGAGCCGTTGGCGGCGGCAGCTGGTAACTCGGCGGTGGTGGCGGCGGCGCCGCCGCCGCCACCGCTGACGTGTCAAGAACTGGCCTCCGTCGGCTATGCGCTGGCGAAACTGCATTGCCGTCCCGAAGTGAGAGGGGAGGGGGAGATACGGGGAGTACGGCAATGTGACAAAGGAAAGGGGACGCGTTTTGTCGTACCGCGTACGGTAAATGTGTACTGCAGTAGCATGGCGCCGTCAAGTTCTCATTCGCCATTCGGTCCATCTTGTTGCTGTCACCGTTGCAGCGACGACCGAGCGCTTGGATCCATCGCTTAATCCATCCATCCTGTCATCCAGCTTTTTCCTTCTGTCCGTCCCTCTCTCCCTCCCTCTCCCCCTCTCCCCCTCCCTCTGGGCAAAATAATGGCATTTGGTGTTTTACCCCCCCTTCCCTCCCTCATCCCCTCTCCCTCCCCCCCTCCCTCCCTCTCCCCATTTCCCGTTCTCTCCCTACCTCTGTCGCGTGTGTGTGCGTGTGTGTTTTGCTCTCCTTGCAACCCCAAACATTTCCCCCCGCCCCTCCCCGCTCTCCTTCCCTCTCCTCTCCTCCCCTCCCCTCCCCCTCGGACCCCGGACACCGGCAGTTCACTTCCCACGTACCCACGCTCCCGCTTGTGAATTCCCCCCCGCCCGCCCGGCCCCCCAAACAAACAAACAAACAAACAAACAGGCCGACTGGATGTCCGCCTTCATGGACTGTTGCCTGGCGGTTATGTACGACTTTACAACCGACCTTTTGGCGTCATTGATGTGGGCGCTAGGGGAGCTGGGGCAGGTGGGTAGTTGGTAGTTTGGGCCTCATGTGTGTACGGATGGATGGGTTATTGCGTGGAGGATGAGGGGGCCTTATATTGGCCGTTTGTCTGTCGGTCTGTTTGTGTGCGATCTTTGGCCACAACTTTGGACCTTGTGTTGCTGACTGGGCCAGTTGGTCCTACGAACTTCGATCGCAGTTGATCACAGTTGGGATTTGCAGACACAAAGACTGGACAAAATGTTGAACGTACACAAACGCAAACCCACACATTCAATTTTCCCTGTATTTTGTATGTATGTATGTTGTTACAGGGTGGTTAACTTCGCCAGCGGCCCCCTTTCCCGGGGCAGTCCCTGCTCTCCCCTGCTAGAGGGGCACCCTAATCCGTCACCCCATCCGACTTCAGAATGTATTCGTTGGGTTCGGCAACTCACCACCAGCATCCAACCAAATCTAGCGGATCAACGGCGCCTCAACTTAGTTCCTGGTTAGCTCGCAAGTTGATATTATCACGTCCTGTATGTATGTATGTATGTATGTATGTATGTATGTATGTATGTATGTATGTATGTGCGTTTACTCTCCTTCCAGGTCCCCAGCCCAGCTTGGATGGGCGCCTTCCTGGCTGCGTCGCGACCCCGGCTGGGCGAATTTGCAGCCCAAGATTTGGTTTCGGTGCTGTCAAGTTTGGCGGCGCTCCGTTCACCTCCCCCGGCGGATTGGCTGAGTGAGGCGCTGACGGTGCTCGGGGCGCGAGTGGGCGAGCTGGACGGCGAGGGAGTGACGGCGTTGCTCAAGGTACGACTGTACCGCAGTACGACATGCTGGGTACGCGAGTAAATGAAGGTTGTAGGGGCCAGCTAGGCTGAGCTGGCTGGGGTCCGTTTAGGAATAGAGATTTACGTTGTTTCAGGACTTGGTTTTTAGCGGTTTTAGAGTATGCGCCAGGAGTTTGTGAGACGCAGAACGAGGGAACGGTCTGTAGCGCCTTCTTAGGTCCTGTGGACCACATGGCCGTACAGGTACGTCAGGCAGGAGGCTGACGTCAGGAGGATTCTGTACGGTGGCATTTTTAAAAATCCATCAGGGCCTTATACCTCCAAGCTAATAGCATCTCAGGAATCCCGCATTACACACCACTGAAACGTGAAACCCTTTTTTTGTTGGTCAAGCAAGGACCCTTCCTTGACCGAATTGACCGGATTTTAAAATTTTAAATTTCAAAACCCTGTCAAAACCCGAGTTTTCCACCTTGGCCCTACGCTTTCCTGTTCCGTACCACGCACGGACAGACAGACAGACACACAACCCGAGCGCATGCACACACGTATGTATTACTTCCCCCTTTCCCCCCTCCCGCCTGCCCCCTGTTCATCTGGACTTTATAAGGCCCTGGTGGATCTTGACGCGCGAGTGAGCAACCCCGACTGGTACGACGCCTTATGCGACCAGGTGGGACCTTTCCATGGATGAGGGGGAGGGGGAGGGAGAGGATGAGATGTCGGCGGGTCGCGTCAAAAGGGGGTTTGTGCATGTATGTATGTATGTAGGTAGGTAGGAAGGAAGGTAGGTAGGTAGGTAAGTAGGTAAGTATGAATAGAATATTTAAAGTAGAAGTATAAAAGAATAGATACCTCTCAACAACGTCGTCAGTTAATTCCGTTACGTCGGTTAACTCAGGTCCCATGGGTCGACGGGTCCCGATTACGTGTCTCTCCGCACTCGTTTTCCTTTTAGCCTCCCATTATTAAACTTAGATTCATGTCGTACACATCCCCGCCCATCCTTCTATAGGTCGCCTCCTTCCTACCGCTGCTATCGGCGCAAGGCCTGGTTGATCTTGTAGCTTCATTAGGCACCCTGGGACACACACCGAGACCAGAGTGGCTGGAGCGCTGCAGTTCCGCTGCAGTACGAGCACATGCACAGGTACGACAACAGCAGCAGCGACAGCAGGAGGCGCAGGCGGCGGCCCCCGCTCTACGCTTTGATGGCGGAGGTGGAGGCGGCGGCGGCGGCAGAGCCGGTGCTGATGCTGGTGGAGGTGGATGTTTAAGTGTACAGCAAGTGGAAGCCTTGGTGTTCGGATTCGCGAAGCTGGGGACGGAACCTCCGATGCCGCTGTTGCGGGTAGGGCTGGCTTTTTGTTTTTTTCATTTGTAAAGGATCTTGGGTTGGCTGTCTGTCTGCCTGTCTGTCTGTCTGCCTGTCTGCCTGCCTGTCTGTCTGCCTGTCTGCCTGTCTGTCTGTCTGTCTGCCTGTCGGCCGTCTTTTCCTGGCGACGAGGTGGGCCTGTGCGCGTGCCTGTCCAAAGAAAAGTCCATTTCGTGCGACCATGTGGCTTCTCGAACACATCCTGGCAGGGTCGTTTTTCCATTTTTGGGGCCTTTTATCGCCATTCACCATGCCGAAATTTTCCAGACAAACGCACAGACAGACTGACACACGTGTACACAATGCAATATGCCCCTTGTTGCTGCAGGCCTTTTTCGCCGCCACCGCCGCCAATCTCACCGTGATGTCGCCGGATCGAGTCACGGCCCTTGCATCGGCGTTAGCAGGTGCCAAAGTGGCTCCGGAACCAGCCTGGCTCGACAGCCTCACGACTGCCGTACGCAATGACGTCATGTCGTATACACTCGTGCAGCTGGATGCACTCACACGCGCACTGGCTGTGTTCCAGGGACTGGTCCCCGAGCACGGCGGTACGAAAGATCTGTTGGCTTTTTTGCGGGAGTTTTGTTTGTACGGCTAACGAACTCGTGCAACTTTTTTGTATGGGTGATCTTTCCTTTTCATTTTGTTATGGACGATGGAAAGTGTTGTTGTAATGCACTTGACGTCGAGTCTTCTATGTTTGCGATGATGATTCGCAAGTTCGGTCATGTACACGTTACGCATCGTATCAGAGTAATCTTTTTACTGTTTGGTGATTGTGACAGTTATATGGGTGTTACAGCTTTTGTAGGTGGAGATGTTCACCAAGCAGGATACGTTGTGATGGGGCGATGGGGCGAGGTATTTCATTTCCATGCATGCCAAGTTGCATCTTCAATTCTTCGATAGGTACAGGGGATAGGAAAAGAGATAAAGAAAACAGAGAGAGAGAGGGATGGGGATGGGAAGGAAATGTTTGTCTAGTTCGCCTGTTGATGTAGTTCTTTAGTGAAGGAGGTGTGTGGATGCGTGCAAATATCCTCTATCACGGTGAATGTAAGAAAAACGAAGAGGTGTATATATATACGTAGGTATGTATGTATATACGTATGTGTACATGAGAGCAAGAGGGGTTTGGGGGCGCAGGGGTATGTGGTTTGGGTTGAGCAGGCGGGGCTAGTCTTCGTACGACGTATGATACGACATGCCATTTGCTCTGTTTCCAAAGTAAGCAACGGATGGACACACACGCAGTCCTCGCGCGCGCAATGATCCCTGTTCGATATGCGGCGGCGGCAGCGGCGGCGGCGGCGGCTTACAAAGCTGTATCAACAAGCGGGGCATGGAACTACGGCAACAACCCACTCCATGCGCACGAAGCATATCGCCCTTTTCTCCTCCAGACAAAGAGTAGCCCCTCCTCCTCTCCATCCTCCTCCTCCACCTCTCCTCCTTCTTCGGGTCCAAGAGCACCCAGAGGCGCGGGGAGTAAAACTGTGTAATAATGGCATACCAGATGGGCAACACACAGCAACGAATAAAAATTCACACACCGCGCCGCCCAGCTGTAGCTAGCTTAGCACCTCTCTCCCAACACCTCCATCGCCCTCGTCGCCGCCGCCACCATCAGCATTACCCGCACCCACTGGTAACCCCCCCATTGCCCTCATACACAGCGGGGGGGGGGGTGAAACCACGAAACACAGCAGCCGCAAGCAGGGGAGAGGAGTGGGAGCACCAGCTGCCCCGACACCGGTCGTGACCTCGTCATGACGGTATGTAAATCCCCGTGTAACAGGATATCCGAAATTTAGTCAATAATACAAACATCCACAAGCGCTAACAGCAGCGGCAGCAGCAGCGGAAAAAAGTACGGCGCGGTACGGTAAGGCACAGTATGGCAACACGGACTTTCCGCTAAAACTACCAAAACCTTTCCTTTTCCCCCTTCCGCACCCCTTCCTCAGCAAGAAAATGACATGCATGCGGAGAAAGTGCGCGCAGAGATTTGGATTCCAAATCCAGACGCCCAGAATCTCAGTCCTCGCCGAGGCCGTTCCCCGCAGGAGAAGTATCCAGATCTGGATCTGATCATCCCCTCCTCCTCGGCCATTGTTGCTTAATGAGGCACCTTGACCCCGTCCACGGAAAAGAGAAACTTACAGACGCGTCGGTGTCCAGATCAGGCGCCTCCTAAGTAGTCACCAAGGAAAAACAAAAGGCCCGCGGCCCCCCCTCTTAGAGCTGGTTCAAGTCATCACATCACCGGAATATAATAATAATTAACAGATCTGGACATCCAAAAACCAGATAGAGAGCCTAAACAGGAAAGCAGCGTACATCACCCCCATTAATAACGCATGCGCCCGAAGCCCCAAGCCCATTCTCGTCCTAACCACCCCAACTACCCAGCAACAAAGGCGGAAGATGCGCAGAAAAGCACACAACGCCGAAAGCAACACAAGCTCTCATGACCACTTTTGCCAAATTAAGCAACCGCCCCCAGAGGACCAGAAAATGCCAGACGCGAAACATAACACGGCACGGCCACGGAGAGGACGCGCATTGATATAAAAAACGTAAAGTACATATTGTACGGCATCAGCAAAAAGTGTGCGTTTGTACGACGGTAAAGCTGCGGTACACTCCTGACTTGCGGCCACCAGAGGTGTACCCTAGGCCTCCCCTATCCACATGGTTGCTATCTTTTCTTCCCACACCATGAAAAACGCAGCTGACGGGAAGGGCAAATAACTTTTTTCTCTACCCACAACAAATAGAGAAAACAGCATTAATAAGCTGCCCGGAGACCTCTTTTTCAACAGTCATCTGCATGCCGCAGCTTCTGACGCTTGATTCGATCCACCTCCTCTTCATCGCCCACCTCATCCTCCGAAACCAATTGCTGTTGCTGCAGCTGCGCTCGCGCTTGTTGTTGTTTTTGTTCTTCTTCACTATCACCATCTAGTAGACGCTGTTTCTGCTGCTGCCCCTGCTGTCGCCCCTCCAGCGGTAGAAGTGCGTGGTGTGCCGCTGCTAGAGATCCGCCGTCTCCTGCCGCTACTGCCAACCCACCGGCCGCAGTAGCAGCAGCAGCAGCAATACCACCACTGGACGCGTCCAGATCGGATACGTTCAACGACAAATCGCCGGGTACCCCCATGAGCCCTTGCTGTTCGAGGCCGGCGCTGTCCAAATCCGGAAAGTCCGGGAAGTCCAAATCAGGCAACCCCCCAAGACCGCCCCCTCCCGCTCCTTCTCCTCCACCTTCACCACCACCGCCTTCTTCCCGTGCCCCTTCCTCTTCTTCTTCTTCTTCAGCCAAGCAATTCCTCAAGCCAATCCCCAGCCTACGGGCGTCCCCAGGTATCTGACGCGCTTGGTGGTGGTGCTGCTGTTGTTGCTGCTGACCTTGCTGCTGCTGGTGCTGCTCATGTATGAGCTCTACATCCGCGTCAAGATCCCCACAGGCAAAATCGTCAAGATCGGAAGAGGTTTGGGAAACCTGACGCAGCCGCTGTTGCTGTTGCTGCTGCCCGCCAAAGCAAGAGAGCCGCTGCGGCTGTAGCACCGGGTCATGAGCCGCTGTCGGTATCGACGCCGGTGCCGCAGAGGGGACGACGCCGGAAACCGCCTCCATGCGTTGACCGAGTTGTTGGAGCTGTAGTGCGCTACTAACTCCCCCACCGGTCATGCGGCTGCTGAGACCACATCCCGCGCCTAGATCGCCGCCGCCGCCGCCGCTACTGCCGCCCGCCATTGACGACAGGGGCTGCGGCTGCATTGCATGTTGCTGCTGCTGTTGTTGGTTGTTGTGGTGCTTTTGTCGTTGTTGCTGTTGCTGTTGTTCCTGGGATTGTTGTTGTGTTGGTTGTTTGTGATGCTGTTGAAGGTGGTTGTGGTGGTTATGCGGTTGCAGCAGCGCGTGTGATTGGTGGGCCGTCAGCGCAGCTGCCGTCGCCGCCACCGCTACTGCCGAGGAAGCAGAAGGCTGTAGCTGCAATTCGAGGTCGGCGACGTTAGCAGACGTCGGCCTTAGCGACATTGCTGCGCCTCCGCCTCCAGTGGCCCCACCGCCGCCGCCGCCGCTGGCGTCACCGCCAACGCCAGTGCCGATCAGCGACGCCTGCCCGACGGCGCCCCCACCGACAAGATTCCCCCCATCTGCACGTAATACTGCCGCCCCATTGCTTTGCGAGCGGGTCGGATGTTGGTGCTGATGTGCTGAAGACGACGGCGGTGCCAGGCCCCCCGATGCTCGTCGCTGTACGGCAGCCGCCGCGGCGGCGGCGGCGCTGCCGCCACCGAGCTGCGGCGCAGTGCCCAACTCTGGAAGCTTGCCCGTAAGGCCCTCTTGCTCCATAAGGCTGGCGATGTAGCGGCCGTGTGCTTCAAGACTGAGCTGTAGCTGTCTTTGAGACTGGGCCAGCAAAAGGAAGCGAGGGTGAGGGTGAGGGAAACATACAGACATACAAACATACAGTTTACATCGCAGACGGGAAATTGATTGCAGAATGATTTACAAGTATTTACCCGCGATCATTAGGCAGATCGGAGAATTTGAGCAAAGATTTGAGAACGACTTGACAACACACGAAAAGAACCAGATAGATAGAATCAGCGCGGTGTGTTATCACACACAATAGCGCAACGAGGCCAAATCAAACCACTTGCCAAAACGCCCTGACAGCTGAAAACACCCCAACCCATACCAGCACCGGCGCAATCAGGGACAATAATCCAAGCCACACACAACCAAAGACCTACCTCTAGCTGCTCGTGGAGCTTTTTCTGCAGCTCCATCTGGAAGAGCAGCGCCTCCTCGAGGTGACGTCGGGTGTTGGAAGGAGCGCTGCCGCTACTGCCGGACGTACCGCCTGCGGCGGCGGGGCCGCCGCCGCCAACCCGCCGCGCCGAAGATCGACCATGAGCGCTGATCGACACCGTCGGCTCCGCCGGTGCTGCGGCAGCCGCCGCCGCCGCGGCCGCGGCGGCCGCGGCGGCGCCTCCGACTCCGCCGCCACCCAGCGCCGACTGCGTCTCACCGCCGTACCCAGACGGATCCAGCGGCGCCGACGGTACAGCAGCGCCGCCTTCGCCGTCGGACGCATCTGTATCTGCGCTGTCGCCCTGCATCGCCTCGCCCGGTAGCCGGATATTCAGCCGGTACTTTTGCAGATGGCTCTTGATGTGATAGATCGTAAGGCCCTCTAGACACATGAGCTTCAGAATACCCTTGGGGGTAGCCCTATCAGGACCGCCGAGTTGGTTAACTGCCGCCACGAAACGGTTGTGCAGCTCCGGTGTCCAGCGGAGCCGGCTCTTTGGCGGTCCTGAGGCTACGGTACGGAGCAATCGGCCCGCGGGGGCAATCGGCAGGGTGCGCGATATTGATATAACACGACGCGAGAGCGCGGCGAGAGAGTGTCAGCATCGGCACCCACATCGGCAATACCAGGAAGGCGGTGGAAAACCTCAAGAACATGGAACAGAAAGGGAAACTAAATCCGTGCACAAATGTAAAAACCCTATGTGCAGCGTAACAAAGCTAGCAGCTAAAAAAACAATAAAGTAATTACGATAGAACTGCGAGCAGCATTCCAAGCACCCGTCGTGGCAGTAGCAGTAACATCAGCAGTAGCAGCAGCAGTTGGAAGTTGAGGTAGGGTCTGCGCTACCTGCGGCTCGCTGTGGCTGACCGGCCATGAAATGCCCAGGCATTAAGAATGGACTGCCGCCGCCAAGTCCACCTCCGAGGGGCGGCAAGTCAGGAAAAGCGGGCTGAGGAAGGCCGGCCAAGCAATTCTGCGGCTGCATGAGTGGGTGCGCCACACCACCCATGGGCAGCATAAAGTCAGAAGACTGCAGTAGAGCGGATGCACCATCTGTGGATGTGCGTTGAGGCTCTGGTAGCAGGCCACTTAACCCGGCTAGCGCGTTTGTTTTGCCGCCATAAGCGGCATCGAACTGGAGGCCAGGGAGGTATTCGTTCGGCGCTGTAGTATTGTTTAAATTAAACTGGCCCATTTGAAGGCTTCCGTGTTGGGGAAGCAACTCCGATAGCTGGGATGCGTTTAGATGTTGCTGGTGGTGCTGCTGCTGCGGCTGCATCGTGCCCGGGATTGGTCCCAGGAAGTCTGCCGCCGCTGGCTCCGGCCAGAATTCCAGAAGCCAGTCGTCCTCTGTACCAATCGCGGTGCTGGAAGCGCGCTCAGCCTTGTCCATGAGGAGGGCACCACGCCCTGTCTGCCAGACAGTGCAGAGCTCGTTGCTGGGCACACCAGCGCGCTCCCATCCGTCCCGGACACAAAAGGGCTTTTATTTGGTCACTATTCGTGTAGAATGCATTCGGTGATTGGCAACACTCGGGCCCGATTGAATTTTTTTAGCGTCAAAACAGGCTATGCAATGGCTTAGAATATTCCCCCAAGAAACCGTAACAGTTGAGTTTCTCCAGATACACGTCGGTGCCTTGTGCACGCAAGCGCAAACCCTCGGTGCACTGGCTGCATAGTGTACGGCAGATGCGAATAATCGGCCGAGTCCTAAGAGCATAGCATGATCAGCGTTCCTAATAACAGACCGCACACGACGAATGATTATCATTCTTTAAACTGCCTCCATGCTGAAGCAACAAACTATTGTCTACTATCCTGTAGCAAATGCTATTGCTTGCACCGGGACAATGCACAGCACGCCATGGATCTAATCAGACCTAAACTATGAATGACATTTACCGTGCGAGCATTCGATTTGGTAGTTGATTCTGGCATGCCGTGGCGAGCATCTTAGAGCTTTGGAGCGCGCTGGCCTTACACCGCACACAAATCTAGTTGGCAAAGTCATGTCCAGACTCCATCGAACTATGGCGGCGTTGCCACCAGAACACTATAACAACGATTTACTTGCTGCCGTAGTCGCAGAGCAGACGGCAACACCAACAGTAATTGCTGAGCTGTTGTTGCTTCCATTGGGATACTTCGTTTTATTATATATCAGGATTGTTAGGGGGAACAGCATCCCGTTGCACCTTATTCACGAAAGGCTTTTGCAACTGCTGTCAGGGCGCAACCAAACCCTACACCTGACCACGATCAACAGGAGCCCTATACAAGCGCTTACATAATGCCGTCTCCTATCCTGTGGATGTTGAAGTGGACGAATGACCTTTACTGATTGAGTGTGATCCAAAAAATATCCACTGCAAGGAAAAACCCAGACGTCCCCCGAACACCGCCGTTCGTACACCATCGGGTCCAGCAGGAATCTGCTGCTCCCTCCTTCACCCCTCACTGAAGGATCACACACACACACACACACACACACACACACACACACGCACACACACACACTCTCTACCTCCCTCCCTCCCTCTCTTCTCACCTTAACGCACGCCGCGAAAATGCCCGGCCGGCTTGAGGCATCAGAAAACGCGCCGTTCCACATCATGCGCCCTCTTGGCACAAAACACAAATCCGCCCGTGGTGGCCACTCCCCCCTTCCTCCGGGTGAAACCATCCCAACCCCACCCCAACAAAATTTCTACAAGTTCTACGAATGCTGCATGCAGCTCCGCAGTTGTACACATGGAAACACCTCACATGGAACTCATCCTAGTACAGGCCTAGTACACAATAGTGCAGTCGATGTATATGCGTCAGCCCATCTGTTGGCTTCCAACTGCATCCAGCGCCGCTGCCACAGCGGCAGCGATCGATTCCCGTGTGGCACCGGGTGCGGATGCTGCACTAGCTGCCGCAGAGGCGGCAGCGGCCTCTGTCGCCATCGATGGCGACGGCCCGGCATCTGCCCCACCCCCTGAAGATGTCCCGGCATCCTCCGCAGTGACATTATCTCCCGGAAAGTTGTTGATGTTGATAACAATGGTTGGTTGGGCATCACTGTTGCTATTGTCGCCGTAGTCGCCGCCGCCATTGCCGCTATCCCCACCTCCACCTCCGCCTCCGTTACCGCCTCCGCCTCCATTACCGCCGCCACTCCCGGACTGCGGGTTTCCTCTGGTTTTTGACGCCGTGATCGAGCGACCGTTGTTTTCGTTGTCGTACTGGAATGTTCGCGTCACCCCACCGCCGCCACCGTTAACACCACCGTTACCGCCATCGCCGCCGCCGCTGTTTTGGTCCTGCTCCTGGATCCTAACCTTGTAGTTAGGCCTGTTGAGGCTGTAGCTGCAGGTGATCTGTTCAGCAAAAAGGACGCAGTGGGTGTGGGTTGGGGGTAAAGCAAAGGTTGGGTAAAGCAAAGGCGCTTCCTCTTATCCCACAAGCTTTTCATTTTCATATCTCGTTAATTATATACACATAGCTAGACAGTGTTGCTTCGGCACCTAGTCCTACAGCTAGCCGAACTACTCACTCTGTCAGACCGGCAAACCAAGGGAAAAAGGGGGCTCAGGAGAGACCGCAAACCCGTCGCCACAGCTGTCGCATCCGCGGGCCAGTCTCCGTCGTCTTCTCCCCCGTGAATATGAGCTCCGAGACCGCTGCTGCTGCTGCTGCTGCCGCTGCAGTCTTTGTCATCAGAAGCAATAATACCGCCAGTACCTCTGTGTTTGGGAAGCCCCCAACGGTGCTTATGACCTTTCCCGTAGAGCTGACGGACAGCAGTAGCAGCAGTAACAGCAGTAGCAGCAGTAGCAGTAGCAGCATCAGGCGTAGCAGCAAAACGCCGGAAGCGCGCCATTGTCGGCCAAAGCTGTGCGCTCCAAGTCATTGTTCCTAACGCGGGAGTCACTCTGGCTCGTACACCTGATGATGCTGTGGCGACTGCGGTGCAGCGCCGCGCGTGCAGGTACGAATGTACACGTTGGCCCAGGTACGGATGTATTCGTTAGCACAGGTACGGATGTACACGTTTGCACATACACGGCCTCCGGTTCGCTGCGGCCCTGGCATACTGCATAAACTGGGGTGCGAATAGCCAACTACTCTTGACACATTGGGAGACGTACACATTGACGGATCCTTTCCATGATAAGGTGTGTGATCTGTGTCCACAATTTTAACTCCTAACCAAGAAGGACCATGTGTTGCCTGTTTTGGCTAGGCCGGGGTTTGCTTGTTCTTTATCTTTCCAAAGCTCTCCGTCACCTGCGGTATCATCGGCTGCTGCAATCCTTGGCGGTTCTACCGTCGCCGCCGCCGCCACCGCCATAAATGGCAACGCTGGCACGGATGTCAGCGTCGCCGCCGCCGCCAGCATTGCCGCGGTTACCGCCACTGCCGCAGCCCCTCCATGCCTCCGGGGCGTCCGCAGCCGCAACAGCAGCCGCTGCAGCACGTACCAAACGATACTGTTGCGATTGCGTCGGTTGCGGGACGCTGTACGGCAGCTGGCTGCTGTACTGTAACGGCCAACCGCGGAGCAACCGTCCGAGCAATATTTGTCGCTAGCGGAACTTCTGGAGTAGTGGCACCGCTGCCGCCGTACCATGAATGGCGATTGCAGCCTGCTGCTGCAAGCGGCGGGCGCGGCCGCCGTCGTCACCACCATTGCCGCTGGGACAGGATTTGAATTCTGACCCAGCGATTGTGGTTGATTACATCTAAGCATTAGTGTGGGCGCTGATGGTGGTCTTTGCGGTGATGTTGGTGTGGACGGTGATTGCGGTAATGGTGGCGATGGCGATGTTGGTGTGGACGGTGCTGGTGATGGCGATGGTGATGTTGGTGTTGATGGTGATGTTGGTGATGGCGATGGTGTTGCTGATGGTGATGGTGGTGTCTTTGAATGTGGCTGTTGGCCACAGAGAGATGCCGGCTGGAGTGCTCGAGCAATGACAGAGAGCATGGCTCAAAAAAGGAAAAGAAGGACAGCGAGCGAGAGCGTGAACAGGCGTCTACGAGGGATAGGGTACGTGGGCAGGCAAGTAGGTAGGTAGGTAGGTAAGTAGGTAGGTAGGTAGGTAGGTAAGTAGGTAGGTAAGTAGGTGTGGGTTTTCGATTTCCCTGACGCTGTCTGACATGTCCTTATGAAATGAAAGTGCGAGATGTAAAGTTAGGAGAAGTCACATTCCCAGCGTTTTCGAAGCGTGTAGTCCTGCCTGACACGTATTTGGCAATAGCAGAGACGTGCTGTTTGTTTGTAGGTACATTTTTTCTTTACGGAGATGAATAGGCCGTACAAAGCCATACAATACGGAAGGGAGTAAGTTCTTCTGTGACCATGTCTTCAATAATGGCGCCCTAATCGACGGCTCCATGCGGCCCTGTTGGTAGCGATCGGCTGCGTATGATGTGTGAAACAGGGGGGTGTATCTTCGCCCGTGGCAGCTACCTTGCGAAACCCTGCCTTCCCCGGTATTTCGGGGCACCCTCATCCAGTCACCCTAGTCAACTTCTCAGTGGATCGCTCAGGTTCCGCACCCACCACCAGCATCCAACGGAATCTGCCGGATCAACGGCGGCCCAACTCCATTCCTGGTCGGCTCGCAGGTTAACTTTATCCCAGGTCACCACCGTCCATCAACTAGGGGCGCAATGCCTTCCACCATCGGAAGGACCTTTGACCCCAACGGGTATCGATCCCGGGATCTCCCGGGGGCAATGGTCGCGCGTTACCAGTAGTGCCAAACCCTATATATGCGTATGTATGTCGG
This sequence comes from Volvox carteri f. nagariensis, assembly GCF_000143455.1. Lineage (NCBI taxonomy): Eukaryota > Viridiplantae > Chlorophyta > Chlorophyceae > Chlamydomonadales > Volvocaceae > Volvox > Volvox carteri. Next base: position 1,671,876 of record NW_003307565.1, read on the forward strand.
CTAGGATGGGACAGGAGCGGGATTTATAGGTTCTCACAGGCTCCTCATAGATAGAGCCTAGGACCAGATAGAACGCATAACTTGCATATCAATTCCTGTCGAGGAAGATATCAGCTCAGGGTGGATAACGAATTGAGAACTCAAAGAGCAAATTGCGGCTTCTGAACAGCAAGGAACAGCAGCAAATGCTGAAGGCCGTGCGAGTGCTACTCACGGTGACAGGCGAACGACCGGAAGCAACTGACCCGTGCCAAATTGATTATTTAATTTTGCTCAACGAAGCTGCTGAACATGTCGTGCATGTCGTACATGTCGTGCCGCGTCATCACATGCCGCTTCATCACCTGCCGCTTCATCACCTGGCCATGCGCATGCTCAGGTTCTTGTTCATGCTCACGTCGTCGTCTGGATGTTAACCATTGTTGCAACGTCTTTTTCACGGAGGGTGCGCCGCGGGAGAGGCGCAGAAGTTACCGAAGCAAGGCGCAACTAGTAGCCAAGCTAGATGCCAGCCCTCAAGGACCGCCACCGCAGCAGTGATAGCCGCAGTTGTAGCAGTAACGCAGCAGGGGCAACAGCACCGCGGATTGAAGCTGCGAGGAGGTCGTCTATGTATGTCGTTCCTCTCAAGGCGTCGCCCAGAGCTTGTTGGTACGTGGGTTTAAAATGTAAAAGTTAGTTAGTTAGTTGTCGGTACTATGTTTGATTACTAGGCAAGTGGCTCAAGCGGCGGCTGGAGGAGTTCGAGCGTTAACTTGGAAGGCGGAAAGGAGCAGTTAAGACGCACAGGCGGCGAAGACAGCACACGTCAGGAGGAGGGAAGCTATGCGACGACAAGGACGGCGAGCTGTCGGCTTGCTTTGCGCCTGGGATGGGTTGATTGCGACTGATGAGAGGCAGGTGTCCCGCTCGCTAATAAGGCACGCAGAAAGTCGGCTTGCAGGAGATCTGTGATGGATAGCTAGCAGCAGCTGACGAATTTAAGAGCTTTTCTTTAATATTAGCTTTTCACCTTACGCCCACGTCGGTGAAATCTTAATCCGTTTTCATCACTACTAGCTTTTCATTTTATACTTGATAGCTGGTAACAAATGCACTGAAGTCTTCTTCTTCATCATCATCATCGTCATCATCATCTTCCTCTTCTTTTTCTTCTGCAAGGTTCCTGTTCCTGTATTTATGTGTTGTCAGCAGGTGAATTCCTCAAAGTGATTAAAAGGCGGGCGCCTACCATGAAAGCGTGTCTGCGAATTCTCGCAACTTGCAGGGAATTTTGATCTCTCCATCCGCCATATATCTTCACAGGTCGTTATGCACGGTGCCTGGTGCATATTACTAGACGTTGACGCAGCGCGGTTAATTGTACTAAAGCTGCTGAGCAGAATTAAAATTAACCAAAGATTGCGGCAAGCAATTGTGACCAATTACGGGGTGGAAACCCCGTAATGTTCATTTTGTAATTCTGGAACTCTTCCTACGATAAAAGGTTACCTTGCCGAGGAAACGTGAAACCGATGTCGCTATTGGAACGGGCAGCCCGATGCTTCCGCTCACTTTCCCTGAACCGTACATTAAAGTCGCTTCCCAAGCTCAGGAAAAGTAGTGAGCCTAAATGAAATAAGCTGTTATTGCAATTGCAAGGCGGCAGCTACTAAAACGAGTGTCCGAACCTCGTCCTTTGCACTTTGCGAAAATTAGGAGTCCAATTTTGAAAATTAGGCGACGTACAAAGGAACAAATTGTCGTTGTTTTGTGCAGATCAGTGCCACAAGTCGCCATCGCAGAGGTGAAACGGAGTCGTGGCAGCATCCTAGCAACTATTGACTATCGATGTTAAACTATGACAGCACGCGGCCTAATATTTTCTATATTACTTCTGGGATGCTCCGCTTCAAGCGGCGCGACAGTAGCTACCGACAACAATGGCACTATCCGTGAAGTGTACAATGGTACGCAATCACTACACGAATTACAGTATAACGCCAATGGTCAATGTCCATCTGCTCCACCACACGTTGCGACACACACTGTATCGGGTCTCCATGACTGCGAGGCCCAGAAGCACTCGTATAGCTGATGAACCAAGGGACGTGTCTAAAGCGGAGATGGAGATGCTACGGTGTAAATAAAGCTATTTTCTCCTTACTTGGTTCGAGGCCGTCAATGACACCGGCCCTACTTCCCTTTTCCCATTCTCATCCCGGTGCGGTCACTCACACCGTGTACCCCTCTTCATTCGTTCGTTGCCATTCTCATCCCGGTACCACGCAGCCACGGTCATGTTCCGGATTCGTGCCGCCTACCATTCACCACCGCCGAAACGCCAACCTCCTTGGCTGGCGCCTCCCAAGCAGCCCCCTCCCAAGCGATCGCCACCGTCTCGCATCCAGCTCCATCCACCCCCTCCCAGTCGGAGCCCACCACCTAACCATAAGAACTCATCACCAACTCACTCACACAGTCCGCCGCCAAAGAAAACACCCACCCTCCGGCCACCATCTCCCCGACAACCACCCCCTCGGCGCTCGCCACTGCCATCACTACGCCAGCCTTCTCCTCGCCCTCCGTACCTTCGCCAGTCCCCCCCTGCCCGCCAACCCCGCCCGCCACCCCCACG
>NW_003307565.1:1674542-1697921 GCF_000143455.1 Volvox carteri f. nagariensis
CAAGTACACGCGCCTGGACCCGAACTGCAATGCGCCCATCGGAACCATAGCCTTTAACGGACAGGATAGGGCACAGCACCCCGCTGTGAGTCAGAGTTAGTACGACGTGTACGACGATAGAGTACGTGTTATCATCTGGAGGAGAGATGTTGGATGTGTGCCACCGGCATATATACCGGTATATATGAAGTATCACGATTGATAATAAACAATCAGTGCGCCATTTATAATTCTTTTTCCATCGTTCTGGTTATGCACAAGCGCCCGAGCGATCGCCCTGCCATTAATTCCTACTGTCTGCAGCAGCTCGCTCTCTTCTATGCCTTTCATTCCTCCCCCCTTTTCACACGTACATCACGGACATTCCCGCCCAAAGGCGGTTTCCGTTCATCCCAGCTTCTCCTTCTCCCAGCCGGCTGTTTGAGCCGTGCCGTTGTATGTTTTGTTGTGCTGCGCTGCGCTTAGTACAAATTCTGCATGGTTCATCATAGAGACGATCAACAACAAAGCGCCTTATGCTGTACAGATAATGTACAACATTTCGAGCGGTGATACTGCAACGGTTCAGCTGGAGAGGGTGGTGACGGCAGATCGTCGGTCGCTGGCTTCGGAATCCTTTACGGCGTTTGCGCCTTCCTCTTCTGCGACATCCTACAACCTGACAAGACAACCAGAGTTCATCGAACACGGCGGTGAAAAGGAGGTGGGACGGGACAGCCGGGTTAGTGGTGGCATGGGGGGGGGGACCCTGGCATGACAGCAGCAGGTGCCAGGCAGCACCTGAGCCTGAGCCTGAGCCTGCAGCTGGATTTGCTGGACCCATCCAGCCGTTATAGCTATAGCTTGTATGCTTGCTCGAGCGGGTGAGGGAAGCTGTTGCTGCTGCTGCTGGTGAGTCGGAGATAAATGCAATAACCCGTGTAGCTCCCGTACACAAGGCATGGCATGTAATGCCCTGTGTTTAATGCTCGTGTTTATTGGTCGTCTGTGTATATATCGTCTATGCATGGATGCATGGATGGATGGTGTGTCTGTGTGTGTCTGTGTGTGTCTGTGTGTGTCTATATGTGCGTCTGTAAGTGCATCTGTATGTGTGTCTGTGTGTGTGTGTTTGTATGTGTTTATGTGTGTCTGTGTGTGTGTTTGTATGTGTTTACGTGTGTCTGTATGTGTGTCTGTGTGTGTCTGTATGTGTGTCTGTGTGTGTTCAACTACTGACACAGCAGCTAAGGCCCCTGCCGGCGCCCGCCATAGCCTAATTTTTCACCCAATTTCCAGACTTCTACGAGCACTATATTACTTTACACGAATGAAGGAAGTTGTCCTTACGAAGTCCTAACGAAAGCCACCTGTCCAACCCTCGCTGCCACGCACGCTGATGCATGCCGCAGATTTACATGGGCAAAACCATCAACCTGACAACCATCGTATTTATTTTAGATTTTAAGAATTGCTCCCTGGACACTGAGTGGCGAGCCATGTCTCAAGATGCGGTGAGTTCATGCGCTTCGTTCGTCCCCGACGTTGAGGCGTTGTTGTATTGAGGCAGGGTTAGGGTCCCCCCGCGTTCAGGATCTGCAGGAAGCCAAGGGGAAAAAAGGACGAGCAAGGGCCCGACTTATATGTTGGATGGGCATGGGGCCATTCTGGGAGCTCTTACTTCGTACCTCTTAGCTCCCACAGTTACTGAATCCTTGTAACTTGATATGTAACAGATGCATACATATACATATCTACTAGGGTTTGGCACTACTGGTAAGGCGCGACCATTGCCCCCGGGTGATCCCGGGATCGATACCCATTAAGGTCATAAGTCCTTTCGATGGTGGCAGGCATTGCGCCCATAGTCGATGGACGGTGGTGACCTGGGATAAAGTTATCCTGCGAGCCGACCAGGAATGGAGTTGGGCTGCTGTCGACCCGGCAGATTCCGTTGGATGCTGGTGGTGGGTGCGGAACCTGAGCGATCCACTGGGAAGTTGACTAGGGTGACTGGATGAGGGTGCCCCGAAATACCGGGGAAGGCAGGGTTTCGCAGGGTAGCTGCCACGGGCGAAGATACCACCCCCTGTTTCACACATCATACATATATACACCTACACACACACATACACATCACACCTACACACCTACACACGCACGCGTGCACAGGTGGAGCGGGCCCTCTACGCAACCAGTCCGATGCCGAACAATTTGCAGGTGCGGATGATGGCATAGGTAAATACCTGTCCGTTGCGTACTTTATTCACGATGCCAAGCACGGCGCTTACCATAAGAGTGTTTGAATATGTCACGGTAATGCTAAGGGACATATGTACTGGAGGCATAACCACCCTCAGTCTAACAGCAATTGAAAGGCAATTATTTTTTATATACTATATGTTCTTATAAGTGTTTGAACATGTCTAGAGAATTCAGCATAATGAAAGGCTGTACAAAGCCCTAAGCCCTAAGCCTGCACTGTTTGTAGACGATGTCACGCATTAGCTTGTGTACTGCATGCTTCATGTACAGCACCGTTTGCTATAGAAAACGGCTAGCTCGTTAGCCGAGAACCCTGCCTTCCCACAACTTCACATGCACCGCCCTATGCGGATTTCTCTTTCCCAGTTGGTCAGTGGACCCCCTTCCCCTACCCCACGGCGCTGCCAGCTTCTTCACTGCGTCCCCTCCCATCCCTCGGCTTCCATTCTCCAGCCCACTTTCCCTCACCACCACGCCCACGGCCCGACCTATCTCGCAAGGGCGAGGGCTGGTACGATGCGAGCCGGGGAGGGCTAATAATTATATAAAGGGCTAGTCCCGCTGACCGGTGATCCAGTGGTGGGCCCACTCTCACTAACAACCCACAGAATTACTATTCTACATGTCTTCGAGGGAAAGCTGTTCTGCCGGACGCGAACATCGTCATCGTACCGGTGCCTATTAACATTACGTGCTCGGGAGTCAAGAGGCGCCCATACCTACCGGACGTCGTTTGGAACAGCGCTGTGTCATGTGATACGGCAGAGCAACAGGCGTGGGAGGAGGAATCTATGGAACAAGCCCGCCTTGTAAGTGGGTGCGTGGTTGGTTGGTTGGTTGGTTGGTTGGTGATGTGATAGTGGGTAGGTTGGTAGGTTGCTTGCTTGTTGCACATACCATACATATAACATAATAATAATTATTGTATATAATATATTATACATATTATATCTGTAGTGGTCGTATATATCTATGCTTGTGTATGTCTATATGTATATGTATGTGTGTTTCAGCAAATTCAAGCGGCGTGCGATGCATGCATACATGCGTACATGCGATGCATGCGTACATGCGCACATGCATACATGCGTACATGCGTACATGCATACATGCGTACATGCATACATGCGATGCATGCATACATGCGTACATGCGTACATGCATACATGCGTACATGCATACATGCGATGCATGCGTACATGCATACATGCGTACATGCGTACATGCATACATGCATACATGCATACATGCGTACATGCATACATGCATACATGCATACATGCGTACATGCATACATGCGTACATGCATACATGCGTACATGCATACATGCATACATGCGTACATGCATACATGCATACATGCATACATGCATACATGCATACATGCGATGCATGCGTACATGCATACATGCATACATGCATACATGCATACATGCATACATGCATACATGCATACATGCATACATGCATACATGCATACATGCATACATGCATACATACATACATGCATACATGCATACATTTTCGCTGCAGCGCCTTCCTCCGACAGAAGCGCTGCTGAATGGCTGCGTCGTGTGTTAGCAGCGGGAGTCTGGGAGGGGAGAACACAAGACTAGGGGCATGGGTGAGCGTGGAGGCCTGGATTACCGACCAGTGTGCCGCGGCCCCATCTGCGGAGGACAATCCTGCTGGCCTAATCGAGTGGTGGCCTGCCTTCAAACGCCGCCTCGCTGCCCGTGCACATCAGCTCAAGAAAACAGCACAACATCGCAGGCTGCGCCCAGGAGCCCGTGTGCAAGCAGCCCTACCAGCAGTTCAGCAGGCCCGACAAAGGGTCGACACAGAGCCCGGAGCACAGCAGCCCTTACAGCAGCTGGTGGACGCACAGGCGGCACTAGCACGGGCCCACCGAGAGGACTGCAGCAAGGAGGCGATGGAGGCCCGCATACACAGGCAACGGGCAGGGGAGCGATCGAGCCCAGCCATGACTGTGTTCGTCCAGGCCCAAGCCGCGGACCAACAACCAGCCCTCGTCGCCCTGCAAGCCCGGTCCGACCGCCTTGTAACTAATCCTAACCAGCTTCCCCAGGTGGTAGCAGACTTCTGGAGTGAAGTGAGCCGAGCTCCCAACCACATCTGCCCCCAAGCCCAGCAGGAGGTGCTAGGCTCCCTGGCGGCCGCCAACATTTCGCTACCCGCAGAGGCAGATGAACAGCTGGGATCCAGAACTATCACGGCCACCGACTTACGAAAGGCACTTAAGAAAAGCGCACCTGGCAAGGCCCCGGGGTGGGACGGCATCCCAGCCGACATTTACAGGAAATTCTGGTCGGCCATTGGCACCACCATGGCTGGCCTGCTCACCGCCATAGGCTCGACGGGGCAGGTGCCGAAGGGCTTCTTGGAGGGGGTACACTGACGGTGCTCTACAAGAAAGGCGACCCCAAAGCTCCCTGGCAACTACCGTCCTATCACGCTGCTCTGCTCGGACTACTGGCTGCTCACCAAAGTGCTGGCAAACCGCCTAGGCCCCAGCCTGGGCCAAGTCATAACCCCCGAGCAATCAGCCTTCCTACCCAAGCGCTTCATTGGAGTCAGTGTGCTATTCCTGCGCCACCTGTCCCACCTCCTTCGCAAGCAGAACCGCAAGGGGCTCCTGGCATTCCTGGACTTCGCCAAGGTGGATCGTGGGTTCCTCCTGGCAGCGATGGAGACCATCGGTGCAGGGCCACATCTCTGCGCCTGGGTACGGCTGTTGCTGAGCGAAACGCGGGCCCGAGTATGGTGAATGGGTGCGGCAAGGTTGCCCCCTCGCGTTTTTGCCCTTGCGCAACCTCTTCGTCGCCCAGGCCCTACAATGCTGGCTCCGGAGCCAAGACGTGGGGATCAATTTACAGCCGGCCGACTCACAACCGGTCACCGCGTGTCAATATGCAGATGACACGGAAATGGCGCTGCATGGCGAAGAATCAGTACCCTCGTTCCTCCAGGCCATGGACACCTTTGCTCGGGCATCCGGCCAGCGCCTAAACCTCGACAAAGTGGAGCTGCTGTGGATTGGCCAATCAAATCAGCAGCAGGTGCAGCCTGCAACCCAGGCCGGACCCCAAGCAGCTGCCCCTCAGCAGGAGTCAAGTGTAAGCCTCAAGGTGGTGACCACCGCCACCGCCCAATTGACAACCAGCCATCCCCGCCACAGCCCGACTGGATGAAGAGACTCGGGGAAGCCAAGCGGCAACTGCAGCGGCTGACTCTCCCGCTTCCCGCTATCAGCATTCGGTCGCGCCATAGCGGCATCAGTGTACGGCCTGCAGACAGTCACCGGGCACACGGAGCAGGCAGGCCGGCCCCCAACCGCACGCTGCAAGAGATAGAGCTCCTAACGGCCCGCCTAGTCGACCGGCAGCAGGGCCCAGATGACCCCGGCCGACGCTTAACAAGGGTGCCTAAGGATCTCCTGACCGGCCACCCGTCGGCGGGAGGTTTTGGCCTGCTGTCCCTACAGCAGCACATCCAGGCTCGGCATGCGGTATGGGCTGTACGCTTCATCGTAGCCGCCCTCGGGCTATCTAACGCGTCATGTGGGCGAGGGACAGGAGGAACTGCAGGAACCGCGGGTGGTACCGCGGGGCATGGGAGGGCAGATGGCGGCCTCCAACCCTGGGTCCGGATGCTCTCCGCCTACTTGCTGCTCAGACACCCCGCCTTCCAACCGTGGGCCCTGACGACCGCCAGCCCTGCCGGGGCCCGGCTCGGCGGAAGCGATCTACCCGTGGATATCAGCCGGATTGTGGGTGCCCTGGGACACCTACCACCGCTCCGGGATATCGAGACCACCCCCATGCCCCCTGGAAATTGGTGCTGGGCAGCTGCACTGTGGGGTAACCCGCTGCTCCCCAATACCGACGTGGCAGACCCAGACAACTTGAACCACCTCCCGGGCCTGGAGGTGCACTTTGAGGGGATCGCTACGTGCGGGAAACTGCAAACGGTGGGCGACCTAGTACGCGTCTGGGACCCTAAGTGGTGAGCACCCAAGCAGCCTCACTCCCCAGGTTCCATGGCCCGAGTGGGTCAGGACACACCTCGACCCGTCAACCCCAGCACCCACGCGGGACAACACATGTCCGCGACACTGGCAGCACTTAAGACGCTACATGGCGCTATCAACCCGGCGTGGCTTGAAGCTGCAAGAGCGGTGGAAACCCGACAGCAACAGCAACTCCAGCCGCAGCCACAGCAGCAGCCGCAGCTGCAGCCACAGCAGCAGCTGCAGCCACAGCAGCAGCCGCAGACACAGCAGCAGCTGCAGCCACAGCAGCAGCAGCCAGAGATGCCAACGCCAGGGGACACGGTGGCTCCACACAACCCCAACAGCGCTCAGGCGATTGCTATGATCCTAAAGCGGGTGGGGTGGCAGATCCCGGGCAGCACAACAATCATCCTGCTCACGCCCGCCTAGCTACACAGCTGCAATGCGGGGCCACGGCGGAGAAACGGGGACGCTTAATGGCAGCATTTGAGCAAGAAGCGTTGGACCCGCAGAAAAAGGCACCTTCATCCTCAGCGGAAACTAGCCGCTTCAGGGCGACGCAAGCAAGCTTGTGGTCTTGGGTGCGGTGGGAGAACGAGACCAAAGAAAGGCTGTGGCGGCTTGCCGTGGACGGCATCCCCCTGCCCGGCAACACACACCTGGCTCGCATGGTGCCCGAGCGGTGTGGGTGCGGAAGGCTCGGCAATGCCAGCAACCACCAATGCTCCCCACGCATGCAACACTTCTGTGAGTGCCCCGTCGCACAAGCTGTCCGGGAGCAAATTGACCGACACATACAGCCCTCCCAGGAGGCCGCAACAGGCCGCATCACCTGGAAGCAACTGTGGTTGGTCCAGGCCCTGAGAGGCTGCAAACAGGCCCCCTGGGATGTGATCGCCCTGGCGGCCCTGTCTTCTATGGAGGTAGGCAGGTGCTGCCTGCGAGCAGCCGGAAGGCGGCTGGAAAGGGCGGCTAACCCCGCCATACAACAGCCAGCGGAAGCGCAACAGATCCAGGGGCAAGGGCCCCAACAGCGGCAGATAACGGACTTCTTCCACCTGGCCAACGGAGCACGACTGGACGAGGGGCCGTCACTGAACGCGCCGGTACTCGAGGGTCACACGCAGGAGCCCAGCGCGGGACCGGGACGGCAACAGCAACAGCAGCAGCAGGAGCAGCAGCTAAACCCCGGAGGGGAGCGCTGATGTGTCCCGGCCGTCGTTTCCCGTGAGGCTTGACCTGGGGGCGGAGTGCATGAGACTAACCGGCCGTGTGCTCCCGACCCTTGCGCTGTGTTTCGGCTTCGGCCCCCGACTCTCGCGGCCCACAGTGTAAACTAAGTCATACATACATATATACATACATACCGAGCTGGCTACCCTCCCCCCCTGTGGTTTTCGGAGGCTTGATCGCCCGGCGTCGCTGCAGGGTTTTCCCGCTCGAGTACTTTTCAAGTTAGACCCAGTGCTGTGGAAGGGCGCGGACTTGTGCGGAGTTATCCCCCCGACGGGTGCTATCTCCCCTGGACTAGCCCAGGGAGGGAGAGGCGGAGAAGGATAGTAGTCTCAAGAGGCTGTTTGGCGTCTTGTGGTGTGAGCTCTTTGCGCTCTTTTTTGCGTGAGGATTTTTGAGCTTGGTGACCTCCCCAGCCCGGGATGACTCGTCGGGCTCCCGGTCGCCCAGGTCCTGGTTGCGATCTCTCTGAGATGCTCGGTTCGTTCGGTCGGCAGGAAGAGCCCCCCAGTTGCGACTTCGTTTATGTTAGGAGACCAGCGGGCATAGATGCCGTCTAGTTGGAGCGCCAAACGAGCGCTGTTGCGTGCCGGCCGTCGTTTCCCGTGCGGCCTGACCCGGGGGCGGAGTGCATGAGACTAACCAGCCGTATGCACCCGCCCCCCGCGCTGTGTTTCGGCCCTGGGCCCCCGGCTTTTCAGCCCACAGTGAAATCAACGTCATACATTCATACATTCATATTTTCATACATTCATGCATTCACACTAGGGTTTGGCACTACTGGTAAGGCGCGACCAATGCCCCCGGGAGATCCCGGGATCAATACCCATTAGGGTCAGAAGACCTTCCGATGGTGGAAGGCATTGCGCCCCTACTTGATGGACGGTGATGACCTGGGATAAAGGTAACCCGCGAGCCGACCAGGAACGGAGTTGGGCCGCCGTTGATTCGGCAGATTCCGTTGGATGCTGGTGGTGGGTGCGGAACCTGAGCGATCCACTGATAAGTTGACTAGGGTGACTGGATGAGGGTGCCCCGAAATACCGGGGAAGGCAGGGTTTCGCAGGGTAGCTGCCACGGGCGAAGATACACCCCCTCTGTTTCACACATCATACATTCATACATTCATACATTCATACATTCATACATTCATACATTCATACATTCATACATTCATCATACATTCATACATTCATACATTCCGTGGGCAATCAATGACGTACCGACGTTCCCTCTGTGCGTAGTATGCCAAGGCCGCTAACAACAAAAGGTTGGATGACGCCCTCCAGCTTATTCCGCGCCGACGGCATCTGTACATCTTACCTCCTAATGTACCGTGCGCGTGGTCCGGCTGGGCGGATGTGACCTGTACATCCTACGTCTGCTCCGCGTAAGCAAGTTTAAGGTGTGCTTGTGTGTGCTGTAGATGAGACATGTGTTTCACAGGTGCACTTCAACACACGCACGCACACAAATTGGGTTATTCCCTTGGGCTCTAGGGCTCGCTCGAATACCTACGATTACCATTACTAACTAATACTAATACTAGTACTCGTACTACTACTACTACTGGTATTAGTATAAGTAGGAGTACTAGCTTATTACTACTTGAAGCACTGGTAGTAGTACTACAAGTACTACTACTAGTACTATTACTGTCTCTATCTTAATATTGCTTGAATGGTTCCGAGTTAAGGATGGGATAGACGAGAGTGGACGGATCTACCTGCCTACCTAACTGCCTACCTACCTGCCTGCCTGCCTGCCTGCCTGCCTGCCTGCTTTAATTTTGCAGTTTCCTCAGGTCCTCAACGTACGACACGCTAGGCGCCACAGATTTACAAATCATCATGCACGAGTCCATGCACATCTTTGGGCTGGAACATGCTCAAACGTAGGTCACATGTGTGCATGTGTCGCCCAACTGCGTGTATAACAAAGAGCTTCCTGGTTGTTCATGTACTTTTTATGTCCTGTCCCGGCTGCTGCATGCTGTGTGCCTGCCTTGCAGCCTGTCTGTTTGTCTACCTGTCTGTCTGCCTGTTCGTCAGCATGCATGTTTGCATACTTTTCAGTAATTTGTCCGTTTTTCTTCCTATCGACATATCGAGCTCTTTCTGACTTGCTATTGCGTGCGTTTACCCCGTATAGGCCGTACGACCTGTACGGCGACCCAACAGATGTGATGGGAAGATTTGAAGGTATCCAAGGCCTGCTATGTCCCAATGCACCTCATTTGTAAGTGGTCATGTTATGTGCTTAAAGTTTCCCGAGTTGTGTGTGTGTGTGTGTGTGCCACATGGTTGGGGTTGCGTGACCCCAATACCTGCAGAACTACACGCCCCTACGAGCCGAAGGCCCAAGGGTTATAATTTCCGAGTTGAAAACGGATCCTTCAGTTCCTTCAGCAATTGAATGTCTGTATGTCTGTATGTCTCATGCTAACCGTAAACGCAAATAGATAAATTATCGTGCTAACACTTAATTGACATCCTTGGTGTGCTATAAACTGCCGATTAGTTCCATTCCGTGAACCCTAAGCTGATGGCTACGTATACTCGCTTAACCGTCTTAACGAAGTTTGATGAATTTATCCTCTCCACTCTGCCATTGTGCTAAGGGAGGGGTATGGAAATACAGGGGCCAAATCGCACCTCATCAGTTGTCCAGCTACCCAACCACTTATGAACTAATAAACACCAGGATGCGGTCGCCGTACACATATTATATGTTGCTTAGGATATATTGCGTAGAATTCTTCCCCCACCATCCGAGTCCATTCGGTGGCGCTTGCACGCAAATATGAGTCTTAGGGTGTGTTTTTAATAATCCCGTGACCGGCGATTGGGTACGTCCGCACGCATGCCAGGATTGCCCGGGATGGGTTTTAGGGTTTGCAGGATTTCATGGAATATGGTGCCATTATACGTTCACACGCATGCACGCAGGTACCGCATTGGAATGGCGTCGACGCTGAAGGGATGGCCGAGCGACAGAGGGGGCGTGTACGGCAACTTGACGGCAGCCAACTTCACACAGTATGATACCTTCAATCTGTCAATCCCTGCGGCTTACTTAAGGGATGATCACATGGTAAGACAATAAATCAGCGATTTATAATAGGATCAAAATGTTTACCTTTTGAAAACCCGCCGGTACCCCACTCCCGGAAGAGCGGCAGCCAACCGGCCCAACACGGTCTCAGTGACATTCGCACTTGCTGCCCAAACTAACCTTCCGGTTTCGGTGACCCTCAGTCCTTAACAGCTATTAACTGTCCTGGTTCTTAGGGTTTTTCAAGTGTTGCATTGTAACAATGCTGCACAGGACGGATGCTAGGTCAGCAGTCATAGCAAAGTTGCACACACGCACTTGTATCTATCGATCCGTGCTGTTTATCTGGTTCCATGCAGGTGCGTCAGCAGCCTCTGTGCCATGTATGTATGTCAGCTGGGCTGGCTGGTCCATGCCTCGTCGTCGCACCACTTCTGCCTTTTAAATCTTGTAAACTCTCCGCGCGGTTATCATTATTTGAGAACAGTGTTTCGGCTTGAGAGTACGACCGTGGATTGAGCCATTTTGCATGGTTTATTTGCGCCTTCGGCACACTCGTGTGCACGGCGGTTTGCTGGCCCCGATGCAGGTGGTGGTGGATCTGTCGCGATTGGAACCAAATGGCAAAAAGGCCAATTGCCTTGACAAGCTTTTCATCAGCTATCGCGTTGCCAGCTCTGAGCCTACCGGGTACGACAGTGGCCTACCCCGCGCGAACAATGGCACCGTAGTCGTACACAGTTACGACGGCCTTCAGGATGAGGTATGGTCCAACGGTAAACGACCAACGTACCTGGCCAGCATTCCCCAAGGCGCTACCTGGTGGAGCTCCACATTTGACAAATACAAGGATGATGTAGGTGGCCGGCTAATGGTGAGGGTGCATTCGGCCAACTCGACTCACGCCCAAGTCGCCCTATGTCGCGCCCGGTATAGCAGGGAATACGACTGCAGCGATGGCCGTGATGATGACTGTGACGGTCAGCGGGACAAGTGCGACACAGACTGTCCCGTTATCGGCAAGCGCCCAGCTAGGGGCTGCGTCCAGCAATGGTACGTGCGTGTTGTATGCATGTGTATGCGTGTGCAAGTGCATATCTGCCTAGTTATTGGCGGGTCATGCACGTGCAGTAGAGAGCGGATGGCCCTCCAGGGCGACGCATGAGACGCATTGACTTCAGTGATGGCGACGGCGTAATCGTTGACCTGCTTCATGCAGTCGTCATTGCAAAGGGGAATTGTCTGCCTGCCTTGTGTCTGTCTGCATTTCCGAACACGCAACTCACTCATGTGCATGTGCATGTGCATGTGCATGTGCATGTGCATGTGCATGTGCATGTGCATGTGCATGTGCATGTGCATGTGCATGTGCATGTGCATGTGCATGTGCATGTGCATGTGCATGTGCTCAATATGGTGCATGCATGCCCCTGCATAACTTCCCCTCCTCTCATCCCGCATTTCGCCCACGTTTCGCCCACCAACCCTTATATGCGTTATCAGGCCAGCAGTACCGCCCCCCAAGGATGCCTGGATGGAAGTGGGTGCCGTTGTGAAAGGAAACGACACGGTACCACAGGCACCGGTGATGCCGCCTGGACCTTGCGAGTAGCTACCAAGCTTGCGATCATTTCGCCCACGTTTCGCCCACCAACCCTTATATGCGTTATCAGGCCAGCAGTACCGGCCCCCAAGGATGCCTGGATGGAAGTGGGTGCCGTTGTGAAAGGAAACGACACGGTACCACAGGCACCGGTGATGCCGCCTGGACCTTGCGAGTAGCTACCAAGCTTGCGATCTATCTAAGGTAGAACGCGCACCCCGCTGCTTTCTTCTGCAACCCGACATACAGCCGCCTGCTGTATCTATCTATGCGACTATTTATCTTTCTTCGGCTAGGACAGAACTGGTGCGTTATTGTGTGCGCTTATGCATGCATGCATGCATGCATGTGTATATGTTCTAATATTCATGCAGCTTCATTTCTATCCATCGTGAAGGTTCCAATGGCTGTTGCTGAATGCATGTGTATATACTATATGTATCTGCACGTTGGATGCAAAAAGCTGGCGGCTGTGTGCACGTATGTATGTGCATGGTTGTGTGCATGTGAGTCATCAGGGTACGTTAGTTTGTGCTGGGGATGTGAGGATTGTCTAAAGATTGTTAATAAGATCTAGGTTATGTGCTCAGTGTGTTTGGTTAGTTGGTGTGAAGTCAGCAGTACCAATACACTGGCGATAATGTCGCTAGTAGCTGTCGTTTTACTTCTCCATCGATCCGTGCGCTGTGAGTGGATCCAGCGATGACTGCTAACCGGATATTTAGCTGATTTAGCATGTATTTAGCCATTTAGCATCAGTAATTATTGAGCTCTCGGATACAATCTGCGGCGGGTACGTGATGGTGAGGTATCTGCATCATGCTTGCGTGCAGCAGCAGTATGCGAGATGGCGAACGTATGTATGTCGTGTTGTAAACATTTACTGCTGTGCACGTAGGTACTGCTGTGCACGTAGGTACTGCTGTCGCGCGTGGTACGTACTGCAGTGCTCTCTAGGTGCGGCGATCGGAATGTGCGTGCGTGTATGTATGTATGTATGTATCCTGGGCATATCACAGATCTAGAATTTGCAGAATTTGTAGCATTTGCATCCGCCGCTCGGTACTCTTCTGTAATTGTGATGTGTTAAATGATATCGAGTAGATGTCTCCGTTGCGGCATGGGTTCGATACTTAGCTATAGCAGGTTTTTTTGAGCGGGAGGTGACAGGCCCGCTAGCGCTGGTTATCCTGCGGGTGCAGGCAGCATGCAGAGACAATAGGCTATGAGTGAGGACACCCTCTACAATTAGAGGGAGGGATAATTGTCGTATCCCGGGTCGATTGGTATAACATTTCTAAAGTCCTGGTATAACAGTGTGACGTATCATCACTCATCACTCATCATGCATCGCCGTCATTGCATTATTACATATGCGTTCAGCACACTCTGGGAGCCAGGAGCCTTCATTTCATATTCGATTCACATTCATTCCGGCCCTTCATTTTGACCCTTCATTCCACAACCCAAATCCAGGAATGATGTATTAAAGCTACATTTACCTTATAATATATTTGGCTATTAAAGAATATATTAGGCTATTAAAGAATATACTAGGCTATTAAAGAATATACTAGGCTATTAAAGCTTAATCACAGTAGCGGTACGGTACTGAAATTACGAACCGCACTCGTTAACTGTACGAACTCACTTTCTGTTATGCTATCACAACGTAGCGTACGATCTTCACACTTCAGCATGACTCCAGGAATGGAAATGGCGGCAGGTGGGCCGCATATAAGCCACCCAGCTGAAATGCTTCGTCCAAAGACTTTCGTATCACAACACTTGTGGTTCAGGGTTCAAGACCTTGCTATCACCGTTCTCTTTGCATGTCTTCGAACTCAGATTCTCGTATCGCTTCTTGCTTCTCTCGTTAAGTCGCCCATCGTGGTCGAGACCCTGGCCTTCCTTCAGCCTCGTGACCAAACACTCACGCTGAACGGTCTGAACGCCCCTTTAGTCCAAAACAAAGCCCTCTCCATAAATGAACCACGCCCACCACCACGTGCTATGAAGGCCCCCGGCAGGTGACGATATTATTAACGGGCAGGTTGCTGGCGCACTCGGGGAATCTGCCTCTTTTTTGCTATTCGGATATCCCTTCAGTGACCCTCCACCTTTGCTTCATTAGCTACTGCTTCACCACGCACCAATAATGGGCAAGCTGGAGAGAGAAGCCGTCATTTGAGCCCCTGCTGGAGGACCTGAATCCGCCCATTGCGCCATCTATCGGCGGGGCCACTTGCGTGAGTGGCAAGCTGGCGCAGCTAGCTTAAGGAAGTTCCATTTGCAAGGCTAATCTATGACCGTTCCCATGCACCTCCCTAAATTTTAATATAACACCATCATTAGATGCTGGGTACAGCTATTTGGAGCAGTAGTGATGTTGTCATTCGCTTCTCAGAGTGCATACACACACGTGCTGTAGCAGCTGCCTTATTGTACGGCGCATATATGCATCGTCTACAAATAAATAATACAGGCGCGCTCATAAGGCGCTCTGCCAGCATCTTAAGAGGTCCTTTCAGCGGCCAACTAATACTGCAATGCACATGTATGTATGCGTGCATGCGCACGCATCAGCAGACATCAGCAGGCCTCACCACGCATGCATGGAAATGTAGCGGCACGCATCTATCTCCGCGCATCTGCACGCATGCTAATGCATGTGCACACGTGCACACGCACACATACGTACATACGCATGCACTCGCATCGGCATGCATCAGCAGCAGTATGCATCCGCGCGCATATTTAAATTGATTGAAATAATGACTTACTGCTGAAGACACCTATAGCGCGAAATGGCAGGCCAACCGGCATCGTTGACCGTAAAACATCCAACCCAACCAGCCGAAATGCAATCCGAACGCAGGAAGTAGACTTCATTGTCCGCTCCAAGTTGTGCTTTAGTGAAAATGCGATTAAGTGCTTTGCAGGGCGAAAATAGGTAGGCACACGTAGCCTGGAGGCTAATGCATGGCATAATTATTAGCTATATCAGTAATGCTATAGCATTACTGATAAACTGTACTCATTGTTATCACGCTTAAGGTTGAAATCTTTATTGCAACATCTCCTGCTTTATGAGTGTGCGTGTGTGTGAGTGGTTATTACAGTGGGCTCCAGACTCACGAAGAGTGATGCGCGATTAGGGCGCGGCGGGTTGCGTCGTTAAATTCGCATCACGCTATGTATACCTCGGCACATGCATGTGTCAGATACTTCATCACTTCTTAGATCGGGCGACCATTATTATTATCCACGCACTCCCGAAGTATAGGAAACTGACAAACCCTACCCTTAACAGCCCTTTCGGCAGACAACAGTTAGTACACCCTATGCGCATATTAGAACAACAAAGAGCAGTGAACTTAGTAAATATAAAACAATAGGTTGATTTTACATAATTAATAAGAATAGTAAACCTAATAGTCAAAGAATCTACAATTCTTCTGAGGTCTCTTTTTCTCCGCGTGGTTATCGCTGCTTCATGTTCGCTCCATTTAATTTGTATCCAAAGCCAAGCTCATGTGGTATACCTAGATCCGAGGCTGTATCCAAAGGCCAGCAGTTCTAGTGCCTGCTGGAACCAAAGGCTATCTGCGGTTAGATCCAAAGCGTCGCCCAAGATGCCTGCGCACACCGCATGACGGCAAGCTTGCGTTGTAGGAGTAGAAGTAGTGGTTTTAGGGCGGAAGGTGCCATATTATCCACGTGCTTAGTTTCTCTTGATACCAGTTGAAACGTGCTCGCCACTTTACTTGCATGAGCGGGCGCGCGAGCATCGCAGCCGGGTATTGAGAAGTCGAACACGCAACAACCCGTACTGCCACTACGAAAAGACGCTTGCCTTGCAGGTAAGCGAGATGTAATAAGTGCGAGCGAGGTACGCCTAGCGCCTGTCTTCCGTTCGACCCATGGGTCATATGGAGCTCGAGCTGAGCGCTGGGTTCGCAACCCATAGCGAAGTGTGGGAAGCACGCACAAGCTGCACCATATAGAAAAATGTTGCTTCTTGCGACAGCTAGGGGGAACCTTTTGCCAGCGTCGGTGATGACGTACCAGTACCCTGGAATGCTATAGGCGGTGGTGATTGTGTCATCTAGCTGTACGTATGCCCCAGCGCTTGGTGCTGTCTAACCGAGCACATTAATAGTACGAGAAAAATAACATGCGAAGCTCGCACTAAGTGTGGACCCTGGGGGCTGATGATTGCCATCTCTTTCCTTGTGCTTGTTTACCGGTCCAAGTCAGCAGCAGCAGCAGCAGCGGCAGTCAGCAGCGCCCCTTACTAATTAATACTTCCGAGACCTTCGACCGGAGCGGGCGTCTTTGGCTTTGGCAACATGTGCATCGGCGGTGCGAAACAGCGAGAGCGAAAATTGGTCTCCGCGCCTTCAATGCTATTTTTGCTGAGTGCGTCAGCGGTATTAACAGCCCTGCTTCTATGTCTTCCAAGCACGGCTGCGGCGGAGGCGGCGGAGGCGGCGGCGGAGGAGGCTGGTTTGGTGTTCATGAGGCCGACACCACCGCCGTTGTTACCCCTGGAGGAGGAGGAGGACGGCGAATATGGTAGGTGTTGGCAGGTTATTTGTGTGACAGCATATAACATTTTGTGCTACTACTGGATTGCGGAAAATTGCGGCAATGCGCGGCGGAGAAGTATTTTTTTCCATGCCATGTACGGTAAGCGTGTCTGCTCACCATGCATCATCCTATCAGGCACCGCCGTCCTGCATCATCCGAATCTTATCCGCGGCCGCGCGTGAAGCACGCATGAACAGCATCCATGGATGATGAAACATTTACTCTATCTTAATCTGCTTTTCTTGTCCCTCTAATTATTTAAGTGTTTTCCCTGTAATTTCCTATACAGGCAACATGCCGCCACCACACGGCGGAAGCTCCGCCGGGGGATCGCTGTATGATGGCGACCTGCTGTTGCAGCGTGCTGACGTGGAGAGTTACCAGGCGGCGGCTTCCAAGCCCTTGCAAGCCATGATAAGCCATCCGCTCTCGGAGGACGTGCTCCCGGAGGTTACCCTGTTACGGGAGCAGCGGTCATCCCCTGCTGCTGCCGCATCCCGACGGCTTCATTGGGGCCCCTGCCAGCAGCCAGGGGTAAGTGACGGGCGGGCTTCCGACCTATGTACATACTTCACTAGGTCAGGCACTACTGGTAAAGCACACACCGATCCCCCCGGAGGTTCCGGGATCGAGACCTGTCAAGGTCGAAAAATCCTTCCGATGGTAGAAGGTGAAAGTGCCCCTAGTTGATGGACGGTGGTGACCTGGTGGGTGACCTGGGAAGTTAACTTGCGAGCTGATGAGGTATGGAGGTTAGCCGCTGTCGTTAAGAGCAGGCAGACTCCGTTGGATGCAGGTGGTGGGTGCGGAACCTGAGTGATCCACTGAGAAGTTGGCTAGGGTGATTGGATGAGGGTGTCCCGAAATACCTGGGAAGACAGGGTCTGCCGAGTAGCAGCCGCAGGGTGAAGGTAAGACCCCCCTGTCCCACACATCATACTTCAATGATTAACTCTATTCATGTCAGTAATATGGTACAGACACCATACACTGTACGTAAAATGCACAGTAGTAGTAGGTATAACACCGAGGCCCAGACCCCAAAGCAATACCCAATCAGGGCAGGCCCATCGGGCCGATAATGTATATCAGGAGAACTTGCGTGGAAAAGGAAAGATTGAACGTGTGCGTTCGTCCATATGGTGGTTATGTGGTGGTTGATAAGCAACCTTCGCACATGATAGACGATAAGAGCGCGTCCTCCCGCGTATATGTCCGTTCGTAGTTCGTCCAGGCCCAACTGCGTGCCTACATGCGCTGTCGGCGATGACGATAATAATAATAATAACAATAATAATAATAATAATAATAATAATAATAACTATAATAATAATAATAAAATAATAGTAATAATAATAATAACAATAGTAATAATATTAATAATGCATTTACGAGCTCGAGTGGTTATGCGAATAAGTAACAGCAGGAATGCGTGAGGCATGCGTTGTAATATTACAACATGGATGAAAGAGGACGGACTTAGCATCCTAGAAAGGAAAAGGCCTAGGAATGGTCACGCACCTCGAAAGCTCGCGCGTTTCATCTTGAATGAGCCAAATACTCTCCCCGCCCTCGGTTTTTCCCCTTCGTCTTCCCCTTCGGGTAACGAAAACGAAGGGGAGCAAGTCGGCTCCAACCCTTGTATGACCTTGTAGTACAGCCCTATGCTGTACATGTGTGTCGTAGTAAGTAGTGCACGTTATGGTCTGCTGCCCGTCCGCCCGGCGTGGCTATCCACGCTCACTTGGAGTAGGAATAGGAAAGGTAATTTCTCGTGTGTTGTTAGTAAGAACATCACCGCCGAACCCCCAGATGCGTGTATCACATGATTGCCTTTGGAAAAGTCCCGCCACATCTGAGATTTGGGATTGGACGGCGTACAGCCGCCTGCGCATCCGCTAATCCAGCCTTCTATTCGTAATTCGCATTTCCTACGAGCGCATGTGCACGTGTATACCTATGCCTCGCTCGCATATAAATAATGGACTCCCGGGCTTTAAAACTTTTTCCCTCGAACAATCAAAACAAAACAGGCAAAATGCCAGTTCACATCCACACGGACGTCTTCGAAGGGCACCAGCACTACTGTCGTCACCTCGACGACCAACATGCAAGGCAACGGTGGAGGCGGCGGTGGCATGGGCCAGCAGAAGGGATGCAGGAAGAACTGCGGTGGCGGCGGCGGCGGCGGGGGACCGCCTCCCCCTCCACCGCCAGCACCGGGCCAAACCGTCGTCGTCAACATCAACAATTATGCGGGAACCCCTGGTCAATCAACAGTCACCGCCTCGGCTTCCGCCGCTGCTACAGCAACAGCATCCAGGTCTAAATGAGTTCGGCTTTGCGACTTCAGAGCTAAATGCGTCATATGCAGGGGGATCTCCTCACGTTCGGGACGTGGTACCCATCGTTGCGGGCGGGCGCTGAAGCAAGCTTAGCAAACAAACTATGGCGGCAACCTTCTCATCGCTAGAGGGAGGAGAGAAAGAGAGAGAAGGGGGGAAGAGAGAGAGAGAGAAAGAGAAATGCACACATCCATCCAGACCACCAGTAAGACTGCCTGAAGAGCGCACATATCACACCAGTCATAGACTTGCTTGCCATCTTGCAGTATGTACGTATGTAGATAGGCAGGTAGGTACGTAGGTAGGTAAATAAAACCGGAGGCACATTCATGCATGCATGCATAAATACACACACGTTCAGTTGTTTCTGCTAACCGTCACTAACTAAACTTAAGACTGTGCGCAAGAGCATATACTGGTCATACTTGAGTTTTGTAGGCAACACACGAACGATGCACATGACGGTGATGATGATGCATAAGCAGTTTTCGTCGTTAACCAGAATGTGTGCTATCCGAGGATCAGGGCTGGGCAGACGGTTGGTGCGGTGCCTCGCTTCCTACACGCAACGTGCAGACGCTCAGCAAACAGCCTGTTTGCCCGCGGTCGTGTTGACAGGTACCCTAGATGATAATGTAAGCAAACGGCCCATAAAGCAATAGAGCAAATGCACCACGCGCACATGCAGGAATGAATCCGGATGAAGGATCCCTACCGCCTCTCCTTGCCTACCTACATCACAGCCATACCAGCCACCACGCATCACATTACGCTACGAGGCACTGCACCAGTGACGATCAAGGAGAAGCACTACTCCTACCGCACACACACACATGTGCCTGTGGAACACGGCCCGCGACAACATGCACGCCTGCATGCATGCATGCACGACCCTCGCATGCACCCGCATGGACGGCCGGCGCCTGCACGACTGCTTTTTACCTGCGGCTTTAAAATGGATGAATATTGCGAATTCGGCCGTGCATATTTCCAAAGCCGGATAGCTATCTTGAAAGAAAACGCACGCACTCAGCTGACAGTCATAGGGAAAGGCTAGTTGGCAAGCTGGCTAGCTTGTTCCGTGCGAGTGACCGCATACGGCGGGCGGGACAGTACATTAACGCGTCCCGCCTCAAGAGATATATACATAGGCACCACCGGTGTTTCGAGAACGAAAGGTAGCTTCACATACAAAGGGTGGCTGTATTCACGCCACCCCTACTAATGTGCCATGTTGCATCAGCACCGAATTGATCGATGAGCACTATGTTTTTTGCACACCAGGAGCAGCATGGTCACCAGAAGCAGCTGGCGGCGATCATGAATAGCTGCAGGCTGCAAGCTCCCATACGCCGTTGCCAGGGGGCGGTGCGAATGGCCTGAAGGGCAACGTACAGCGGCATATGACCGGATGGAAGGGAAGAGACGGAAAAAAACGGAAAAAAGGCATACACACATATACCGTAGCGGAACTAAAGATTTTACAAAATAAATAATTATTTGCATGCGGTAAAATGTTTTGGCAAAATTCAGAGTCTTTCTGTAAAATCTTTAGTTCCCGGGAGGGAATTCGGAGCGATGCCGTAAAATACATATGGCCCTTCACGCACAACAGGCTTTTGGCACTACCTCTTATACTATTTTATACAGAATATTGTAACATATCACTATATCAACCTATTCCTGGCAGCAGCATGGGCAAGCGCAAGCTCACCAAACACCGCTTCATTGACAAGCTGCCGGCCATACCATACCATATACGGCAATGCTCTCGCGTTTTTCATCAATCATAAGAATTCTGCGGCTGCTACAGAATGGTGAATGTTTGGAGGCCGTGTCACGGTGGCTTGGCTTCCAGATGGGGGTTTACAATTCGGAGATTCTTAGTTTGAGACGTGTCGTGATGATTCTCATAGCCCCTTATGCGTGAGAGGGAGGCGGGCAGTGGTGTTGCATGGTTGGGTAGCTTTGCGGGCCGGTAAAATCCCAGGAAATCATCCACAGTACCGTAAAATCTTGGCAAAATCCGCCAGCATGCGGTAAAATACTTCGTTCCGTAAAATATATTAAAATCCATAATTTTGCGGTAAAATCTTTATTTTGTAAAATCTTTAGTTCCGCTACGGTATACATACAGCATGCAGCTGTATGTCGGGCTGCAGCTAAAGTCAGCATGGTGCGTGGTCTATACCTAGCGACGGCATCACCAATGCCTTCTGTACCTGCATTAGATGACTGCTGTATCAAGAACACCCACTTCCATCCAGGCATCCTGGGGGGGCGGTACTGCTGGCCTGATAACGCATATAAGGGTTGGTGGGCGAAATGCGGGATGAGAGGAGGGGAAGTCATGCAGGGGCATGCATGCACCATATTGAGCACTCGATGCACATGCACATGCACATGAGTGAGTTGCGTGTTCGGAAATGCAGGCAGACGCAAGGCAGGCCGACAATTCCCCTTTGCAATGACGACTGCATGAAGCAGGTCAGCGATTATGCCGTCGCCATCAGCGAAATCCGTGTGTCTCATGCGTCGCCTGGGAGGGCCATCCGCTGTCTACTGCACGTGCATGACTCGCCAATAACTAGGCAGATGTCCACTTGCACAAACATGCACACACATGCACAAACATACACACACATACACACACATGCACACACATACAACACGCACGTACCATTGCTGGATGCAGCCCCTAGGGCGCTTGGCGATCACGGGACAGTCTGTGTCGCACGTGTCCCGCTGGCCGTCACAGTCATCATCACGGCCATCGCTGCAGTCGTATTCCCTGCTATACCGGGCGCGACATAGGACGACTTGGGCGTGAGTCGAGTTGGCCGAATGCACCCTCACCATTAGCCGGCCACCTACATCATCCTTGTATTTGTCGAATGTGGAGCTCCACCAGGTAGCGCCTTGGGGAATGCTGGCCAGGTACGTTGGTCGTTTGCTGTTGGCCAATACCTCATCCTGAAGGCCGTCGTAACTGTGTACGACTACGGTGCCATTGTTCGCGCGGGGTAGGCCACTGTCGTACCCGGTAGGCTCAGAGCTGGCAACGCGATAGCTGATGAAAAGCTTGTCAAGGCAATTGGCCTTTTTGGCGCTTGGATCCAATCGCGACAGATCCACCACCACCTGCATTGGGGCCAGCAAACCGCCGTGCACACGAGTGTGCCGAACGCGCAAATAAACCATGCACAATACTCAATCCACGGTCGTACTCTCAAACCTATAAAACACTGTCCTCAAATAATGATAACCGCGCGGAAAGTTTTACAAGATTTCAAAGTAAAGGCAGTAGTGGTGCAACGACGATGTGGATCAGCCAGCCCAGCTGACATACATACATGGCACAGAGGCACCAGTGACTGCCTCTCAGCAAGTGGGTTACTTGCGGGTCTAACGGGCAAATATTTATCCCTGAAATTTTGTCTTACCATGTGATCATCCCTGAAGTAAGCCGCAGGGATTGACAGATTGAAGGTATCATACTGTGTGAAGTTGGCTGCCGTCAAGTTGCCGTACACGCCCCATCTGTCGCTCGGCCATCCCTTCAGCGGCGATGCCATGCCAATGCGGTACCTGCGTGCATGCGTGTGAACGTATAAGCACCAGATTCCATGAAATCCTGCAAACCCTAAAACCCATCCCGGGCAATCCTGGCATGCATGCAGACGTACCCAATCGCCGGTCACGGGATTATTAAAAACACACCCTAAGACTCATATTTAGGTGCAAGCGCCACATATGCGGCACCCGGGCGATATCCATATAAACCACATATAAACCACATACATAGGGGTATACGGATGGCACGCCAGGGGACAGTACCCACTGCACTGGGACCCTGGTCGCGACCAAGGTGCCCTTGGCGCTGGAGGCAGCCCCCGCTATAACTGGCTGTTTACCGCCAGCATGCAAGGGGGCTCAGCCAAAATTGACGCAGATTCCGGAGTCAGGCCCCAGCCGAAGCAATGCTGGCACGGTAGTAAATGGCACATGGGCTGCCATCACGAGAACCCAGCGGGGGACCACCGCCACAGCAGCCACGGGGAGAACTAACGCCCCCGAGATGGCAAGGCACAACATCATAGGGCCACCGCCAATGCCGCCCCTGCCAGCATTCAGCGGCCCGATACACACCGTTACCCACCTGGGATCCCGGGAACCAGTGATGGAGCTGCAGGTGTCAGGGATACAGGCTGCGGTAGCAGCCCAAATCCCTACACCAGCTGCAGTGGAGATAGGTTCCACCTCCGCACCACGGC
>NW_003307565.1:1698026-1698829 GCF_000143455.1 Volvox carteri f. nagariensis
AAAACATGGCACCTGGCGCATCCTGAGACTCATTGCATCAGGTGCCGTGGTCCGCCTCAGGGGGGGTTTGGTGGCCGCTGCATCAGGTCCCGTATTTTGCTCCGGGTGGGGAGTCATGGCTGCTGCGCCAGGTGCCGTGTTTTGCTCCGGGGGATGGGTCGTGGCTGCTGCGCCAGGTGCCGTGTTTTGCTCCGGGTGGGGGGTCGTGGCCGCTGCGCCAGGTGCCGTGTTTTGCTCCGGGTGGGGGGTCGTGGCCGCTGCGCCAGGTGCCTTGGTTTGCCCTGGGGGGTTTTCCTCCTCATCCCTCAACTCCGCCTGCACTGAGTATGGGTTCCCCTCGTCTGCCAGGTCCGATTCCGCCTGGGTCTGCTCCGCCTCCATTTCCATGTGCGTTGTCTCCAATCCCAGGGCGGAGTGTGTGGGTGCAGTTGGTGGTGTTGGGGGTGGGGCGTCGGCAGGTATGGTGGCTCCAGGTGTTGGGTCGGCTGCCTGGTGTGGTGCTGCAACCACTGTCTCCTGCCTGGCCTCCTGAGGGTCGGGAATGGGGGTCTTCTTACCCTCTTCTCCTGCCACATCCACCCTGCATCCCCGGGGGAACCCTCTGTGTTGTTCCCACGGGGTTGGGTGGCAGGTTTGCTGCCGCTGCCGCCACTGCCGTTGGGCTGGGGAGGAAGGGCTCTGCTGCTGCTGGGCCCTGGCTGCAAGTCTGGGCCACCTTTGCTCTGTGGGGGCGGTGGTGGCCGTGGTGCGGAGGTGGAACCTATCTCCACTGCAGCTGGTGTAGGGATTTGGGCTGCTACCGC
>NW_003307565.1:1698933-1702329 GCF_000143455.1 Volvox carteri f. nagariensis
CCTTGCGTGCTGGCGGTAAACAGCCAATTATAGCGGGGGCTGCCTCCAGCGCCAAGGGCACCTTGGTCGCGACCAGGGTCCCAGTGCAGTGGGTACTGTCNCCTGGCGTGCCATACATATAGGGGAGCTCCGCCGGGAGATTGAAGTTTCCCGCCGGTAGCTTCACTGCCCACTTGTCAGCCTGGAAGGGGCATTTGCAGGGAACGCCGAATTCCTCCCTCTTCCATTGCCTCCCGCTGACCCTGCTGTACGCCATCGCGAGGAAGGCCGTAACTCCCTGGCGCGTTATGCCCAGCGGAAGTCCCGACACTTTCCACCGACGCGGCACTATCTTATCCAAGCCTTTAACCGTTAGTTCCACGTTTACCGGCTCCTGGCCGGGGTAGAACTCCACTCCGCCTAGCTGTAGGCGCCCCTCCCTGAGAAGCTCGCTGTTGGTGAGCCTTGCCAAGCTGCCCGGTGGCATCAGGACTGAGATCTCCATCCCAACGCGCTTATCTTTAATTGGGAAGATGCGCCGCTTCGTCACTGCGGGCCCTTCCAAGGCCTCAAGATCCGCTGATTTTGCCCATAATTTCAACTTAGAAATCATGTGCTCTACAAGTCGCCCATAGCTCTGAGCGTAGACATCTGAAATGTCGGAGCCCGGTGGCCAATGCGCGACCAATTCCCATGTCTCCGGACAGAGCACGAAGAGCCGCTCCGTCGGTGACGCGAGAATGTTGAGTTCGAGAGGAGTAAATTCCTCTCGTTTTACTTTCCTCTGGGCCGTTTGCGGCCTTGTGGCCGTTGCTGTCTTCCGACCAGTTTGAATCAGGGAACGAGCCGATACGGAAACCTGCGGAAACGGAAACCTGCGTAAATAGGTTTCGTCACGCTTTCCGCAGCGAAGCCCAGATTGGCGGAAATGCGGAAAGAGAATCCGCATTTCCGCGTTTGCTGTACGGCGGAAATTGAAAAACAGATTCCAGGCATGCGTTTGCCATTTAAAGACTGCGTTTTACACTATGGAGTTATTAGATTAAGTCAAATGTCAACAACCACTGGCCCCGACCTGGGGGCTGCCGAAGTCATAGAGATTGACTTTGTTTCTGCTCAGAAGAAGGTTTTTTCATAATTGATTCCACAATGTCCGTAAACGTGGTTGAAGTTAAATAGAGCCACGTCGTTGCAGTTATCTTTGTGCGGTGCCATTTTTAGATACTTTAGCCCTCTCGCCTTTTTTATTCCTTTTGGTTTTTTATTTTGAATTCATGTTGTTTGGACGATTACTGGATTAATTCCAGTTAGCATAGACTTGTCCGTGAGGCATGCAGACATGCCGGACGGGTAGGTGGAGTAGGCATGCAGACATGTCACTGCTCCGCAACGGACAGGGAGACGATTATTATTCAGTGTTTCAGGGCTCCCCGGGCCCTTACCCATGTAACATACGAGTGGCAATTTCTGAGCATCCCAGAGCAATCCGTCAGCCAACAACACTATGGGGGTGGTATACGATAGGGCTGCTCAGGCCTGGGGTCTCAGGGTTCAAAGAGAGGCGGGCTGCTTGAAGGGGGCAGGGTGAACGCCGTCAAGGGTGTGGGCACACAACAGTTGATCGCTTGGCCCCCGCCACCCCCAGTAATACGTGGCTCTACCTTCGAGCACGATTGGAATCCACCAGATTCTAGATCCCACCGGACAGAACCGCACTGCCACAAGCTGGTTTCAGACTGTCCATGTTATCGCCACACTGAGAAGAGCTCAAAAACATCGTTACATATTCATTTTATAGTTTTCGCAGCTTTCCGCAGTTTCCGCAGCCTTTCCGCAAAGGGCCTCCCGATTACGAAAAGTTTCCGCAGGCCTGGTCAAGTTTCGGCTCGTTCCCTGGTTTGAATTTTCGGTCGATCAGCGGTCTTCGGCGCTCTAGTTTGCAACATTTGTTGCGTCGAATTTAATGTGGCATTTAGACGTTGTAATAAAAATAGCCATAACGATTTCGGACCGTGGTAGCGGTAGTGGTCAGGGCTCTAGTCGCAGTATGGTGCGGCTAAGTTATGTATGTATGTATGTACACGTCTTCTCTGTGGGACTGGGTTGCTTGGTGAGGGACGAAGGTGAGAGCGGTGCAGTACGAGACAGGGTGAATAGGTTTCTGGAGGACCAACCGTTCAGGTTAGTGGCGGTAAGGGGGAGGCGCCGCGCGGGCTACAATCCTCCCCCTGCGGTTTTCTGAAGGGTCGAGGAGCTATGTGTCGTGGCAACGCTAACGCTTTGGTGGTTTCGCCGGACTATCCCGGGCCCCTGCAGTGGTGATCAGGCTTGTGCGGGATCCCTTTTCTTTATAAGGCTACTTCTCCCCTGGACCAGCCCAGGAAGGGACAGGTGGTGGAGGTCAGTTGTTTTAAGGTGGTTGCAAGACGTCTTGTGGTGTCGAGCTCTCTTGGCCTTTCTCTCTTGGAGGTTTTTTGTTGGCCTGTTAGGTGTATCAGGAGCCCTCCCCTGCCGGGACTGCCCTAACCGAATTTTTGTTTGTTTGTTTGTTTGTTTTCCCTTCGAATCCCGTTTTCGTTGGTGGTGTTTTAGGGGGTTGTTTCAGAGAGCTTTTGACTTTGCCCTAGCTGAGACTTGTGGACTCGCTCTAGCGGGACCTGAGAGCCCTTCGTGGTGTATTCAATGCAGCGCCATCCCCAGATGGGGTGGCTGCGGAGTGGCTGCGTAGAGTGTTGGCAGTCTGAGTCGGGGTCGGGAGCACACAAGACTAACCGACTTGTGCTGTGTGCTCCCGACCCTTGCGCTGTGTTTCGGCTTCGGCCCCCGGCTCTCGCAGCCCACAGTGTAATCTAAGTCATACATACATACATACATACATACATACATACATACGTACATACATACATACATACATACATACGTACATACGTGGGGAGGTGGGCACCGAGGAGGGGCCGTACTCAGAGTGGTGCAGGACTAGTTACTTACGGGTACGAGACCGGGTTTCATGTGTTGCGGAGTCTAGGTGAGATAGGATCTTGGAAACCAGCCGTCTTCGTAGAGCGGTAATGGGGGGGCGCCGAGCTGGCTACCCCCCCTGTGGTTTTCGGAGGCTTGATCGCCCGGCGTCGCTGCAGGGTTTTCCCGCTCGAGTACTTTTCAAGTTAGACCCAGTGCTGTGGAAGGGCGTGGGCTTGTGCGGTGTTATTCCCCGACGGCTGCTATCTCCCCTGGACTAGCCCAGGGAGGGAGAGGCGGAGGAGGGTAGTAGTCTCAGGAGGCTGTTTGGCGTCTTGTGGTGTGAGCTCTTTGCGCTCTTTTTGCGTGAGGATCTTTGAGCTTGGTGACCTCCCCAGCCCGGGATGACTCGTCGGGCGCCCGGTCGCCCAGGTCCTGGTTGCGAGCTTTCTGAGTTGC
>NW_003307565.1:1702817-1707806 GCF_000143455.1 Volvox carteri f. nagariensis
CACTGAAAAGTTTGTTAGCGACGTTTTTGAAAATTCTCACCCGGCACCTCGCCTTTGCTCACTTTCTTTTGCAATATCGCTTATTCTATATAAATGTATGATAGAAATGAAAAGGGAATGTTGGGAGGCGAAGGAACGGCGAAGAACGTAGGGCCCATGTGGAAACAGGGGCCTTGTTAGCGGTCCAATAAGTCCACAAAAGTTATAGGACCCCCGGACCAGCCAATAAGGTCCGATAACTTTGAGCGCGAAAATTTTGTGAGCTCCTTTTTGAAATCTACTTGCACCCGGTCTTCTGTACACTTTCAGTCTACAACCCTGACTGCTTGCCGGCCTGCGTCGTTGACCGAACCGAAAATGTCGCAGAACCAGTCGCCCTCGCCGATTCCTTCTGGCAATATGCCCTCTGCTATCCATAACGCCCTTATGGCAACGATGCAGCAGCCCCTGCAGGGCGCGCCGTCTCTTCGCTTCGACGCCGATGTCCATGCTGCCGCCCAGGCCGCTTCGCAGAGCATCACCTCCGAGCTGCAGCGCTACAATGTACTATACTGACTACAATATTGTCCTCGAATTAGGGTGTTTTGGCGCTAAATGACGTGCAAAAAGATGGTTTCGGGGCTACTAGTGGAAACACCATTTTGTTAGGGTTTGTTAGCGCGCCAATAACTTTTTCGCGGCTAACAAACAGACTCGACAGTGGAAACAGGCCCTAAATAAGCTATCTGTATCTGTATGGGAAAGAGGGTAAATGTAGCCGACGACAATGACTTACGATTGCGCGTGCTCTAATCCGAAATTGTGCATGGCCTCGTGCATAATGACTTGAAGATCCGTTGAATCCAAGGTGTTGTGCGCTCGGGCCTTGATGAAGCTGGCAGTTAGTGGGAGGTGTAGGTGCGCATATGGATGCGGTGGGAAAGAGGGAGACAGAAGAATATGAGATCCAGGCAGGGGAATTAAAGGGCCATGCAGGCAGACGGGGGTTGCAGCTTGCATCAGCAGTACATAACCAACTAAGCGGTACCAGCATCAAATAGACCAGGATACCATACGCCCCTGAGTTCATTTGCCAGCTATTCTCTGTGTCTGTACACATCTGTACACATCATATACACATTCATGTATATATGTTTCGTTTATTTGTTACTGTTGGGTTGTTCGATTCTCCTCCTCCTCCTCCTCCACCTCCTCCTCCTCCTAGAAACCAATACGAAAACAACTGGCTGCTGGTATGATTGAGCGAAAAGGGGGTAGCGTGCGTGCACCGCCCATGACTATTGAATGTTTTGTATTTGTATTCTAG
Source organism: Volvox carteri f. nagariensis (assembly GCF_000143455.1). Taxonomy (NCBI): domain Eukaryota; kingdom Viridiplantae; phylum Chlorophyta; class Chlorophyceae; order Chlamydomonadales; family Volvocaceae; genus Volvox; species Volvox carteri. The sequence continues at coordinate 1,704,124 of NW_003307565.1, forward strand.
GTGGCGGTATTTGTATTCTAGGCGGCGGTATTTGTATTCTAGGCGGCGGTATTTGTATTCTAGGCGGCGGTATTTGTATTCTAGGCGGCGGTATTTGTATTCTAGGCGGCGGTATTTGTATTCTAGGTGGCGGTATTCTGTATATTGTACTCTAGGCTACACTCCGGCGCACGAAATTGGTAGCATAGCAAGCGCAGCAGAAACCGCACGTATGCAAGCATGCGAGCAAGCACGCGCACAGCAGCCCATCACTACTTACGAAGAACAAACGTAAGAGGTGCACATTAAATCCGCAAAGCCGTCCCATTCGCATGGCACCTTAGGGGGTAGGATGAATATGTGTCGACGACGCGGTAGAAGCTTGAGCGCCCAATCCAATCTTTCATCATTGTACTTCTTTGCATACTGCAAGTAAACAAAATACACATATCGGTAGCAGGTAAAACAAGCAAGCAAAGTTGCCAGGAGCTGCAGCAACTGGCCGCTGAGAAGGGACTGGAGCTGCTGCCAGCAGGACGCTTAAATTTTATATCATAGTTTAAACAGGCTGGCTATATCCTGATCAAGATGAAAATGACACCTTTTTTTTAAGCGGAAGTGGATAGAAAGTATATATAATATATTACATAGCAACAAAACTCGTGGAGCTTGGGAAGTTACCGCTCCATAACATTCCTTTGTACGGACTCCCGGATTTGAGCTAAGGTGTTTTGGCCACATGACTTGACCACACGGCTGCATGGGGAGTTGTCACGCTCGAACAGTGGGCCTGCCTTCCTAATCGTCTCATAGGAGCTAATGTATTCTTCCGTAGAGCTCTGCCTCATTTACTGGTACAGGAACGTCGGTCGTGTGTGATTGCGTTTTTGGACATAGCGAATAGCAAATGTGTAGTAGCTGGTACGCAGTACGGCAGCTTGAACGACCAACCGCGTATGTAAGCGGCGCTTTTAATGCCATCGACAGTCCCAGTCGCTTTGGATACATCATTTTTGGGAATGCTCAAAGCGGATGTATCCAAAGCGACTATATAAATTATATATACATATATATCATATAAATTATATATATGTATATATATATAATGTATATATGTATATATATGATTATATATATGATTTATATGATTTGGCGCACCCGATATCCGGAGCCGAAACCTGGCTAATGCAGCCTCCGGCGGGAATATAACAATGTGTTTGGGATGTATTTAGTGGTCCTAGCGTTTGCAGCCAGTGCGATGGAGGCGGGGCGTCGGCTCACGCAAGCGACAGCACACCGACGGGAAATAACACATCAGGCCCAAATCATGGACCGGGCCATCCACAGAGTCATTTTTGACTTTTGGGTGCGGTTAAAGTCATTGTTGACTTTCGGGTGCGGTTAAGTCCTTTTACTGCATAAGGCAGCCGACGTAAGCGCGGTTGGAACACAGTTGGACCTTATCACCTTTTTTACGGGCAGTAGAGGACAATTTGTTTTGCATGGATCTGCTCACAGACGATGGTGATCGGTAATTCTACCCCTCGGTGACTGTTCAGACACTGCTTGGTAGGAAGGCGGTCCCGTGTGTAATTGGCCGCACTCCTTCACGTCGAGGCAACGCTAGCACGCCGGTATGTGTGGGCATGCGTTTGTAATTCATAGGGGAGCCATATTGGCAAAATCCCCCTGTTGCATCACGGCTAGTCCGGTCTTAATCGTAGCCGATCTTGCTGGTTTGTTGTGCGTGCCGGTACGGACCGCTCGTTCTTCCGCTCCAGGCTACGTGTGTCTGTTAACGTTACAGCGACAGGCGATGCCCCCTTTTGGCTCGGTTTCTTTGCCTTACGGTATAGAAATATGGTAGCCCGCTGTAATAACATCAACAACAAAATATAATAAAATAAAAATAAAAAATTATAATAATAATAATAATAATAATAATATAGTACATGATGTAATGTTGCGCCGCGGCCTTAACAAAGGCGTGTATTTAGGGTTGCTGGCGGGTTGGAGAGGTTGCTGGCCTTTGCACCTCCCTCCTGCCACCGCAATAATAACGGACGAAAAATTACAGACAGACTGCACCAGCAGACACGTTTGCCGCCCAAATAAACAAAAACGAGCAACGGAGGAACATTTTGTGGCTGTACGTAATAAGCCTATCTAGAATGCCCTCGCTCGCTCGCGCCAGTCACTCGCTGCTGCTGCTACTGCTGCATGCTTGGTTCGCTGTCCTCCGCCGTATAAGCATATCACCCAACCAACCAACCAACCAACCACTTACAAGGCGGGCTTTCCGGGGATCCTCCTCCCAGGCCTGTTGCTCTGCCGTATCACATGACACAGCGCTGTCCCAAACGAAATCCGGCAAGTTTGGCCGCTTCCTGACTCCCGAGCACGTAATATTAATGGGCTCCGGTACGATGAAGATGCCTTCGTGCGGCAGAATGACCTTATTTTTAAGGCATGTGTTGTGGTAATTCTGCAAATTAGTAGTTCGGGGGTGCGCAAGGTTGACTCTTTGGAGTAATATTACTATTAATATTGAACACACGGCGGGGCTCATCTGAGCTCATTCACTATACACATGGTGTACGTAAACATATACATATACATATACATATACATATACATATACATATACATATACATATACATATACATATACATATACATATACATATACATATACATATACATATACATATACATATACATATACATATACATATACATATACATATACATATACATATACATATACATATACATATTCACATATGTACAAGCCCTCGCTCGCGCACCTGCAAATTATTTGGCATTGAACTGCCCGCGTACAGCGCTTGTTCCACCTGCATATAAAACCCAGGTAAGAGAACTTCGTGGAATATGCAGTGTGTAAGAACGAGCAGCACCCCGCTACTACCAACTCCCACTGTACGGCGAGTGTAATAGCTGATGTCGTACAGTACGATAAAAAAGGAAGGAGAAAATACCGGTCCTTGGCGAATTCATTCATGGTCAAGTCAATGCGGAACTAGCTAGCGTGCCTGCGCAACTAATAACTAGCGTGTAAGGGAAGTGAGATAACGTAGGCTGGCAGGAAATACAGGAATCGAAAACATGCCGGGATGATGAAGCAAGATAGGAGGACAGCGAACCAAGCATGCAGCAGTAGTGTAACACCAGGCAAAGAGTACTCAGTTGGGAGATGCCAGGGGAGCTGATCCCTCTTACAAGTAGCAGCAGCAGCGAGTGATTGGCGCGAGCGAGCGAGGGCATTCTAAATAGGCTTTTTACATACAGCCACAAAACTAATGTTCCTACTTTGCTCGTTTTTCTTTGTTTGGGCAGCAAACGTGTCCGCTGGTGCAGCTTGTCTGTAATTGTTCGTCCGTTATTATTGCGGTGGCAGGAGGGAGGTGCAAAGGCCAGCTGCAGGGGAAACCTCTCCAACCCGCCCGCAACCCTAAATGCACGCCTTTGTTAAGGCCGAGGCGCAACATTACATCATGTACTATGTTATTATTATGTATTATTTGCTGTTATTTATAATCATAATAATAACAGCAATGTTATTGTTTCATCGTTATTAGGTGGGCGGACATTGGACACCATCCGTCAACGGAGTAGAATCTTGATCGTTTATACATAGATAGATCGCGCCCTGGCGCCGTATATAGGGACCGCTCCTAATTTTC
>NW_003307565.1:1709006-1753818 GCF_000143455.1 Volvox carteri f. nagariensis
TCTTCATTTCGAGCAACTGTGCCAATGGGTGTATCGCAATAGGGGCTTTGACGGACATAACTTGTGTCCACGTTTAAGGGACAAACAACTTGGAGTTCAATTTCCGTACTAGATCTCGGGGGTGCCGGCGGCGGAGGGGGAGGTGGTGGTGGCGTTATTGCATATGGCGGCCATGGGAGGGGGGGCCGTGGCAATGGCGGCCGGCGACGGGGCCCCGGAAGAGGGGGAGGAGGGCGCACGGAGTGAGATGCTGGTGGGCGTGGGGAAGGAGGGCGTGGTTTTGGGGGCCGGCGAAGGGAGGGTGGGCGCGGCCACGGCGGGCGATGGGACTGGGGACGTGGCAATGGCGGCGTGTGCCGAGATGATGATGTTGATGAAGGTCCGGATTCAAGTACAAATAGTGCAGAGGATGAGCAAAGCGGTGGCGATCGCCGAGGGGGTGGTTGTCGGGGAGATGGTGGCCGGAGGGTGGGTGTTTTCTTTGGCGGCGGACTGTGAGAGTGAGTTGGTGATGAGTTCTTATGGTTAGGTGGTGGGCTCCGACTTGGAGGGGGTGGATGGAGCTGGATGCGAGACGGTGGCGATCGCTTGGGAGGGGGCTGCTTGGGAGGCGCCAGCCAAGGAGGTTGGCGTTTCGGCGGTGGTGAATGGTAGGCGGCACGAACACGGAACATAACCGTGGCTGCGTGGTATCGGGGTGAGAATGGCAACGAACGAATGAAGAGGGGTACACGGTGTGAGTGACCGCATCGGGATGAGAATGGGAAAAGGGAAGTAGGGCCGGTGTCATAGACGGCCACAGTTTAATGGTAAAATCAGAGTCCTGGCCTCTTTAGTTCGCAATTTTTGACACGCTATTGAAGAAAATCCGTTTCGCGTGCTTCACGGGCGCGCGGGCGATGATGAATTAGAGTTTGTCGCAGCGTGTGTTAAGCATAGATTTACAAACGTATGTGTCGTTTTATGCGTAGTAATACCTACCAGTGTACATGACAGAGGTCGTGCCGTTATTGTCTGGAGGGCTAAACTGTGGTTCGGCGGCCGATGCTGTCGGGTCGCTTGAATCAGCACATCCCAGCAGTAAATATGAAAGCAAAAGCACCGTGCCACGAGGTGACATGGCTCTATACAACGGCGGTCCACCTCGAGAAACAACAGCACTCCGTTCCTCTTCCGCCATAGTCCCAAACCTAATCTACCAAAATCAAAACACTTTAAGATTGCACATTTTACGTTTGAGTTGGATTGACGAAGACGTTTTGGCGTTAGTTGTACCTCGAAGAAAATAGGTATTAGAGCTTCTTTTGTTACTAAGTAATAAACTGATACTGATTACAGCAACATATGTATCAACTAGCTCCGATCTCTGCCCATCAAAATGATGTGTTTCGTAAATGGCTGTAGTGTGATGCGGAGTAGGCGTGAGCACGTCACAGGACCCTTCCGCCCGTCAAACTGCTGAGCGGCTTCTCCGGTTGGATGAGCACAGCATGCAGCAGCTTTCCAGGAAGAGACTTCCATTGTGATTTATGAGTCTTACGAAATTGGTCTGCGTGTGTCGCGTTAGGCGTTAGGCAGGCTTGTAGTAGCCGGAAGACTTGCTGACCTTAATGCCTTGCTCTCTACCAAGCCATCTGTTAATAACGTAATCTTTCTGTGTGACGCTGTGCTTAACCTGCGAAATGCAAGTACGCCCTGTGCAGCCCATGCAGCCGCCGAAGCCCTGCCCGTTGATTCCAGCGCGGAATGCCCAGCTGGCCGCACACATACCCCGCACCAACAACTGAAATGGATGCTTAAAAACCTCCTGTGACGTCGTCTCGCCGTTTTCAGAAAGTTAAATTTAGGTGGAGGTACATGTATGGCAATCAAGAACTTCGTTTGCGAACCTGTTTCGGTAGGTAAATGTAATGTAATGCTTACACACATTCAAGTTCCGACCACGCGACATGCAACTGAGCGTGAAAAACGAATTTAGGTCTTCGTCTTCGTCGCAAGAATATTCATCCTCCCGTGATTTCACTAGTGCTGGCGTAAACCTAGTAGGCAAACTGAGCTTGGGACTGAAACAGGCAACCCGCGACGCTGAGTCCTCTGCTTCGATATCCGCCTCCATTCGGTCGACGGAGATCGGCCAACGGATTTAAATTCAAATATGTTAAATCTCTGGCAGCGCATGGAGTAACTCTGTTCCATGCTTCCATTTCATCAGCTACCCCACCAGCTACACGCTGCTACACGCCCCCGCCTTCCCTCTGTCTTCCAACACCTGCTCGTGGTCACAACAGGCAATGGCCAACTTAAAATCAGTAGCCTTCATACTTCTTCGCACATATATTAACGTGATAAAAAAGGTCAACAATTTTCAACTTGCCTGCGGACCAATCGTAAGATTACAGTAAAAGTTAGCTGCACACTGCCTAACACGTTTTTTGTTTGGGCGTGTTTTGAGTGTCTCGGCAAACCAAGCTCCTCCGAGCGAAGCTTCTTGTGCTTTATCAATACCGGTTATGAACTTCATGCTGCAGCTAGCAACTCGCTGCACCTCGCACAGCTGCCAGTCTGCTCTGCTTCCCGTCCCGACGGATTTTACCCCTAGAACCCGCTTTCCCAACCGTAAAAACGCTAATACAATAACGGATATGTCCCCGGCATCAGCCATTCTCATTCCCCCTCATCCTCACAGCCTCACCGGCACATCAAGTACGACTGTACGAGCATGCCTTCCATCCCCAACCCAAAAATGCCGCGAAAGCCGAATGCATGGAAAGGGTCAATCATACTGTGAGCAACAGAAGAACCCATGGACAGATTTTCCTGGACACGTCATCATAGACCGTCACGACGGCCACTCGAGATCCTAGGGAACACAAGTCGCAGCCTCACAACAGTGACTCTGCTCCGTAGGTTCCATTTGAAATCCTTTTTCCAAAACCCATTTCCCCCTCCCTCTCACCTCAATTCACCCCTTCATAATTTTAGACGCGTAAAGTGTAGGAGCGAGGTAAAGCATGGCTGCTGGTGAGGAGGAGTGCCAACAACCCCCCCGCCAACATTAATCCCCTCCTAATTCAGGCAGACCAATCTGACAGGCGCCAGCTTTCCTACTGCAAAAAGCAAAAACACGCCGCAAACCGCAAGCCCGGCGGACATTTTCGTCACTTCAGGCTCACGTTATTGCGCCGTGGTATCTCCCCTGGTGCCTTGTGAATGTGTTTATGTACGTACCAAGCTCTAGCGGTTCTTCTGGATCAGATTTCTGTAGCACGGCAATCATACGGAATCAATTCAAGTTTTTTTCTCCCCACCTTGCAAACCTATTATCCATAATGATCGCGACGTCTATTTCCCTAACCTAAAGCTGCAAACTATAATAAAACGTAACCGCAGGTTGCTGCCCTTTCCCGTCGCAAGTGTACGACTCACGTGCGCTTCTTCTTAAGCGCCAAACGGCTGCGGCGCTGCTGTTGCTGCTGCTGCTGCTGCTGTTGCTTAGCTGACTCCGGCGGCGGCCCCGCCGCAGCCACCACTTTCAACAGCGTCCCCGGCAGAGCCGCCACATCCAGCTTCCCTTCCACGTCGCCCCCTTCTGCAAGACCGCCAAGACCGCCGTCACCATCACCACCACCACCACTGAAACCACCACAACCAACTTCACTATGAACATCCGCACCAACCGCAGTTCCATCCGAAGGGTCATCACAAGCGACACAATCGCCATAAGTCCTCGCGACGCTCACGTCCATGGCTTCCGTCGCGGTATCTGCTGCTGCTGCCGCCGCCGCCGCCGCCGCCAGTTGCTCCGAAACCGAACCCAGGACGCCGACCACCGAGTCGTCTGTTGCCCCCGCAACGCCGGGCACAAGCGTGGCATGCTCATCTCCTACCTTCCCTGCGTTGCCGTCACCACCGCCGCCGCCGCCGCGACCTTCCAAGACCCTGTCACGCAGCCGGCCAGCCCAGGACCGAGCCCCAGACCTCCCTCCTAACCCCCCTGCCGGCGCAACCGCAGCGGCGGCGGCGGCGGCGGCGAATCCGTCAGCGGCATCAGATGCACTCTGCGACTCAGCTTTCACGGTCTGGGAGCCCTTCTCCTGCTGTTGGGTCATCCCCGCTAGATCCGCCGTCGACGCAACCGGCGATGCTGCTACTGCTGCAGTCGCAGCTGCCACTGCCTGCTCCTCATCCCCCTCGCCTAGATCGCTGTCCGCCAGATTCACGACCTCCTGTACGACTGCTGCAGCCGCAGCATCGCTAGCGTCGTCAACCGCGACCGGCCGGCCAACGCCGTCATCGCCTGCCGCGCCGCCACCGGTGGTCAGATCGATCACCTTGAACTCCCACACGTTGTCATCGTCATCGTCATCGCCGTACAGACCTACGCATGGCACGGCCTTTAAGGTGACGGGGTTGCCGTACCTGCCGGCGCCAGCACCGCCACCGCGTCCCCTGACGGCCACTGCTGCCGCCACTGCCGCCGCTAGCGACGGAGTTTGAGAAGGACTATCGTCCGACGTGTCAATGTACGTCACGCCGCGGCCAGCGGCGGGCCGACGGCGCTTGTTGGCAGGAACAACCCAAGGATCTGTACGGCGCTTGTTGTTGGGCAGCGGCGGCAGGCCACCGCCGCCGCCAGGTGGCGGCTTGGCCCAAAATGTACGGATGTCCCGGGTTCCAAGCCGCCGCTGCTGCCGCTCCGCCGCCCGCTGCTTACATTGGGCCTTTGTGACATCTGCACGAGGAGGGTTTACGGGTTAAGGGGGATTGACCGTGGTAACGAGGGGAAGATGAGATCTGTTTTTCAAGAAGCCGTCTCCACAAAAGTAAAAAATCGGGGAAAGGATCGTGGAAAAAAACATCGGGGTTGCCCCGGATGCGGCGAATATACTGCAGTACTGCAGTATTGACAGACAGACAGACTGAGGAGCTGAGCAGCTGGATCAATCAGTTCCTTAAAATCACCCACTGTTTAACTGAACCCTGAACAACCCTGGTACGCATCTCTTTCTCCACATACAACCCCCGTGTCCCCGCTCTTTTCCCGTCAAGCCCGCCAAAGGCCCCTAAACCCCCTAAAACCCAAAACGAAAACCCAAAACGAAAACCACACTTAAAGGTTCGCCCTTCCTCTCCGGGAAAATAAAACTTTCAAAACCCAAAAAGCCCCTACCTGCATGACATGCCACGCATAGGGTCCGCATGTTGTCCACGTCACATAGCCCTCCGCCTGCATACACGGGGGTGATGTGATCCGCCTGCCAAGCGAGGCCCTCAGTCGCCTGCCGCAACAGCCGTTCCAGGTGGGTCGTGTAGCCGTGGCGGGTGAGGCGAGGCGCCAGGCGCTCTACTACGGCACGTCGCTTGGCCAGGAAGTCGCGTGAGGTGGCTCGGATGGTCTTCGGAACGTAAGGAGCCAGAAAATGGTGTGATAAGGTGGGGGCACGAGTGTCAAAAGGCCAGGGAGGGGCGTCGAATATCAAGCTTCTCAGCATGCCTTCCTTTCGGTGTTCTATTTCGCAGTCTTAATATATAAATAATAATCTCACACACAGCAACAAAAGGACAGAACCAGACACGTGGGACATACTCTCACACAAGGCACGTACTCGCACGCACACTAAAACAGAGAGGCAGACACACAGACACACAGACACGCACACACACATCCTACGGCACCTACCTGCAGTTGCCGTACAAGGTTGGCGCAGTCCAGTCCGCACATCTGGCACACCCCGTGCTCCAAGCGAGCCAATGTACGGCGCAGCGCGCCGCCACTCGCCTGCGTGTGTGTATGTGTATGGGGGGGGAAAAGGGAAACGACCCCGGGGGTTTCCAGGGCTCCACGGGCTCGGGATAAAACTAAGGGAGCGGGACGAGGGAAGGGACAGCTAGAGCTACGGCTACAGCTACAGCAAGTGGGTGGGCCGGTTAGGAGGCTGAAGGCCGGGGGGCGGGGAGAAGGTCCGTCAGAAAGGAGGGGGGTGTAGGGAGTAGGGGTGGGGGCAACATGAGAACATCTCAGCAAACACACCCAGATGAGACACTTCAGATTTCCTTTCCCGGATTTTGTTTTCTCGATTTTCTCGAAGTTCCGGCGTGGCACACGTGTGTGACCCAGGCCCCAACACCTCACGCCGTCCGTGTCCCCCATCCCCCCTTCTCTCTCTCCCGCAGGGTCCTGTCCCAGCCCACCCAGCCCCCCCCCTGCCAGCTCTCACCCTAAGTCCAAAGACCAAGGGGGCCCCCACGTCTGGCCCCCTTCCCTCTCCCTCATCCTCACCTTCACAAAGTACGCGGTCTCGCAGTGAGGGTCGCAAAAGAGGAGGTCCGTCGTCATCAGAGGCGTGCTGGCGGGCAGACTGCGCGCGTGTGTGTGTATGTGTGTGGAGAGATGGAGCGGGAAAGCAGCAGCAGCAGCAACAGCAGCAGCAGCAGCAGCCGTGGAAGATCGCGGCGGCGGCGGTAAGGAGGAGTTAGGACAGGAGTAAGGGAGGGGCGGAGGGCCATAGTGGAGAAGAGAGGAAAGGAGGGGAGCGGAGCTACTACAAGGCTATACAAGGAACACGCCTTGTCTAAGAGCTCTGAACTGATATCAGACCTCAGAAGTGGGAAATGTCCTCTGCGAGAAAATATGATAGTGGGAATATGGGAAGCATAAACGCGGCATCCGCAAATAGGTTTGGATTTCTCTCCTGGGGGGGGATGCCCCTCTACGCACTGCCGCCCTTCCGCCCTGCCGCCGCCTCTCCTAGCCTTTCCTAGCTACAGACGTACACAACTCCGAACCGAGTGCCTAGAGACGTCGTCGTGGCTTCATTAACGGTCCAACCGGGCTTCATTAACGGAATCTATGAAGGGAGGGGAACAAACGCAACCCTAACCTAACCCCTAACGCAACTGTAACGCTGACCCCATCCCAGCTGTGTTCTCGGACGGCACCGCCATTGCCTGTCCCGGGCACCTTCCCCCCTCCCTCCCCCCCTCCCTCCCTCCCTCCCTCCCTCCCTCCCTCCACCCCTCCATGCACTACCGCCCACTCACCCGGCGGCGTCTTGCACGGGTTTACCGCAGTTGAGGCACAGCCGTACACGACCATCTAACAGAAACGCCTGTTGGTACGTGCGCCAACCAGAGGAGCTATCGCCGCTGCCGCCGCCGCCGCCGCCTGACGACCCGTTGCCAGCGGCGTTGCCGTACCTAGCCTCCGTCCGTACCTGCACAGGATGCAGCGTTGCACCCTCCGGTACTTTGACTGGAGCGCCCTGCACGTACCGCGTCGTACTGGTGCCGTACGCGCCCGCAGCTACTGCCTCACTGGTAACTGCTTCCAGCGCGTCCTGAAAGTATCGCTCTAGTACGGCGCCGTACAGACGGTTACGCGAAACGGCACGCAGCTCGCACCAGTCACGTACGAACGCCGCGGCCTCCGCCACGCCTTCCGCCAGCTGGACAGGCGACAAGGAGGGTAGCGGCGCCACTAACCCCACCGGGCCCACAAAGCTAAGTCGCGCTGCTCGGCCGCCGTCGTCTTGCTCACCATTACCACTATCATCACCGCCACTATCGCCGTCGCCGCCGGCAGTAGCAAGGACACAGCCGGCAGTAGCCTCGTCGCAGCGCAGGCGGCCTTGCAGAGGCACCGGGTCTTGGACTGGCGCTAGCGGTAAGTCCGACCGCGCTGCTGCTGCTGCAGCGACGGCGTTGGCGTCGGTGTCGGCGGCTCCGACGGTTCCTGTAGCACAGCTCGGACACTCGGCCGCCGCCGCCGCCGCCGCGTCACCACATGGCACCTCCGCCTGAGCTAGCGGCGCGGACGGGGCACAAGGTAACACGCTGGCCTTCGGAGGCAACAACTCCACCGCCACGGCCGCCGTACTTGGCAGCGCTGCCACCGCCGTCGCCGGCGGCTGTAACTCCTGCCGGCGTTGCCGCCGGTTCGCCGCCGCCGTCAGCCGCTCCCGCGCCCATCTGGCGGCGTGTTCATCCAAGATGGACTTCAGCATGGCGCTTTGTGGGTGGTTTCGGAGCAGCTCTACTGGCAGGGAGAGACCCACGGGTCGGCTGCCATCGGGTGCCAGATGGAGGTGCACGCGGCTCGTGTGGCAGCTCACCTATAGGAAGGAGATGGAGGGGTAATCAAGCAGCAGTTAGAAAGCAGCTGTTAGAACGTTTGTTGGTTAGCTTGGCTTGGTTAGTTTAATTTGTTGACTTTAAATTGTCGTGTGCTGAATGAGGTGGGCATTCGAGGTCGACCGCCAATTGAAACGGGGCAACCAACACTACAAGGGAGTACCTTAGTAATAATACGACACTTCTTTTTTTGCCGTACACGTAGACGTACACGTACACGCCAGCCGCACACGTCTAGAAACAGACACGACATACATACATACATAAAGGGCTGAATCCTGACGCTGCAATCACCATGCCCCACCCCGTTTCGTCACCTGTCGTACCTCCTATTATCTATATCTGATTTATAGTTATTTAATGTATCTTGTATGTAGACAATTTGTATGTAGACAATACCTCAAAGTAAAAGGTTGTGGACGCAGGGAGCATCTGCAGCAGCGCCGCGCGGCTTGGCGTCATGGCAATCGACCCAGGGGTCATTGGGACCATCCCAGAGTCGTACAGCAGCTGCTGAGAAAGCGGCGCCGGTAGTTGCGATGGCCGCATCTCCAATGCCGCCGCCGCCGCCGCCGCCGTCCCCGCCGGCGCGAGCTGCTGATTCAAACCCCCAGCCGCCACCCGTTCTTCGCCATTGGCAATGTCTAAGCGGCCACCGTCGCCGGCCTCCGAAACCGCCGCCTTGGAAGCCTTGGCCGCATCTTCGCCGGCACTTTGCAAATCCGATGGCTGCGGCATCGCCTCCTCTACACATGCCGTCATTGCCAGTGCCAGCGCTCTACTACTAGAGTCTACTCCTGAAGGGCCACCTGCACCTCCGAAACCGCCACGTGCAACCGTACCCGCCACCAGCGCCGCGTTTGACGGTCCCGGAAGCTGCTCGTCCACCTGCTGCTGTAGCTCTAGATCCACCACCGCATCCACGGCCAGACCCGTGACGGGGCCGCCGCCAGCGGCGGCGGCGGCGGCGGCGGCAGCAGCAGGGCCGGCGGCGGCGGCGACCGCACTCGCTTCAGATCCATCGTGCACCTGAACACCAAAACCAAAAATGACACTTGCGTGAACACTTGCTCGAACATTGCCCCAAATGGGGTTTCATAAATACATCAAACTTGCAGCATCAGGAATAAACCGCCTTCCTCACGCTCCTCTTCATGCCTGATAGCGCTAGCCTGCAATTCATCCTACCACCAATTTTCGCCGTCCTTGCCTTGCCAAAATTACCCTCTCCCTTAAACCCCAAATCACCCTCTCCTTTCAATATTAATCTCCCCCAAAGCGCGCATGGATGAACAGACACTAATCACATCAGCTGCCACACCAAGTCATCAGCTGCACCACCATCACTCGGGCAAAGAGCCAAAACGGCTCCTCTTTTACCGCCTGTACCGCCCAGCAATTGCCGTACCAACTGTAAACCTGTATCGTACGGCAACACGAACCCCCCCAAGAGCACCCTAAGAAGCATTAAGGGGCCTTCAACTCCGTTAAAACCGCCGACCTCCAAATGACGAATATTCAACCCCATAGGGCCCGCGGGGGGATACCTGTGTAAGGTTGTTCAGCGACTCGTTCAGCTTCTGCCATCTTCATAGTAGCCGTACCAGCAGCAGCAGTAGCAGCAGCAGCAGTAGCAGCAGCAGCAGTAGCAGCAGAGTAGCGGCAGCAGTAGCAGCAGAGTAGCGGCAGCAGTAGCAGAAGCAGCAGCAGGAACAGCAGTTTTCAGTGGCAGTAGCAGTAGCCAGGACAGGGCAGGGGCAGCAGCACCGGGGGGCCGGCAGTGGGAGCAAGTCCAACAAAAAGGCCTCAATAGGAGCATGGGAGTGTACGGCAGCAGGAAAATGCAAGTCAACATCAACAAGATAGGGCAGTAGTGGCCCAGCCGCACTTTAGCCGTACGGCATGCTCACGAGATGGTGACGTCATGCCCGTGCAGGATACACACATACGTGTACTGCTACGGCATACAAGTCTGGGGCAGCTCAATTAGTTTCGACATATCTTCCTTTTCTTTTCTCCTGTTGAATGTTAGAACATACAATCCTCGACCCAGCAGTCGCCTCAGCAGTCGCCTCATCAGCCACCACATCCCACCACATCAATACACGTACTTGGGCCTCAATCCCAACCACGTCCTTTAATAATCCCTCCCCTGCAATAACCCGAAGATTTCCTTTTTTGATTGCGATATACCCTGGGAGAGGGATATAGCCAGTGTTCGACACCCCGTACGGGGCCCGTAAGTTTTTGGCCTTTTTTCGGTATCCCCGTCAGGGCCCGTAGGACTTTTCGGTGGCTCCCGTAAGGATTTTGGGGCGCGAAGCGCCCCGTACGGGGCCGCCCCCGGACCGGCCGAAGGCCGGTTACGGTGGCTCCCGTAAGGATTTTAAGGATTTATAAGAGGCCGTACGGGGCCCTGTAGGGGAGAGGACGGACCATATAAAGGATAAGGCCACACACTTGATTCACTACTTCGTGTGGGGATGTTGGGACCTGCTGCTGATACCGGGGCGAAGCCACTGATTGATTAGGCTGCTGAGATCTACTCGCGTAAGGGTTATACAGGCATTATTCACAAGTTGTTTTCTGACGTTGGCCAAAATAATTTGAATCCATACGGAGAGGATGATAATGAGGAGGTTGCGACTGACCCAGAGATTGAAGTACTGGTACAAGCAACATACCCCGCTAGTGACGATGAGGCTTTTAGTGACAGTGACTACTAGACCGACGTAGAACGAGATACCGATGAGTCGTGCGTGGATGAGGATTTTGATGATGAGGAGGACGAGAAAGAGGAGCAGAAGGGATGGGCGGCCGCGGCGGCCAAGGCGCTTGGCTTTCGCTGAGTGTGCCGTGTCCCCGTGTGTAATGGTTCACGGGAAAATAACAAAAATAACGATTTACAGGGCAAAAAAATGCAAAGCGTCACTTTCCACAGCGTTTCAGCCAAGGACAGTGTCCCCGTAAAGGTTTTGCGGGGTTACGGGGGCCCCCGTAAGGTTTTCGGCCAGTACAGGAGCCTGGTACGGGGGCCCCTCCGTAAGGAAAATTTGGGAGGTACGGGGGATCCCGCAAGTTTCAGGAAGGTCAGTGTCGAACCCTGGATATAGCCCTATACATCCTGCCACTGCCGCTGCCGCTGCCCCTTCCCAGCACACATCCTCCTCGCAACTCTGTCGTGTATTCCCTCCCACCAACCTCCGAGAAACCATGGTCCTACCCGCTCCCTTCCCTTTTTGCCATGAACCCCCCCCCCACACACACACCGTTTGTCGTCACAGGTTCCCTTGGCACACAGGAAGTAGACGTTGACGCACGTGTGTGCCTGACCCTTGCGATGAGCTCGGTCCTCCGCCTGTTGAAGCAGGGAGACCTGCGAGTGCGTACGTACGTATGTATGTACGCATGTATGTACGCATGTATGTACGCAGGTACGTACGTATGTATGTACGCATGCATGCATATATGGGAAGGCGTGGGGGACGATGATGGAGAGGACGGCAATAACTCATACACACTCCATCATGGGCGCGAGATCGGTGCTATTGTTGTACAACGGACTGTATAACGTATAACGGAATGGAGCACGACAGTAGTACGGCATCCGTACCTCGTTGGGCAGCTCTACAAACACGACGGCAGAGGCGGCGCTGAAGTCAAGTCCCACGGCGGCGGCGGTGATGGACAGCAGAGCTACACGCACGGTAGGATCGTCCCTGTGGCGATATGTTTGTATGTCGGTATGCGGGTATGTCTGTATGTCTGTATGTGGGTGCTGGGTAGACAGAAATCTGTCTGTGTGTGTGTGCTCTGTGTGCGAAGGCTACAAGTATCTGACCGGGCCTGACGTTGTGTATGTGTGTGTGTGTCTGTCTGACTGTGTGTGTGTGTCTGTGTGTGTCTGTATGTGTGTGTGTCTGTGTGTGTCTGTGTGTGTGTGTGTTAAACCTGGAGTTGCGTTGCTAACCGCGGGTATAGCAAAATATAAACCGAGCCGTTGGAATAAAGGCAGGCGAACAACCAGAGCAGACGAAGAAGCAGAGGCCTTATACATACATACATACGTACACGGTGACATGCGGTAATCCATACGCGCAAGCCGCGAACACTTGCTTATTTTTAAACGGCATTCAAACAAGCTTTGGCCCCCCGAGGCTAAACACAGGATGTGTGGCCAAAACAAACGCGGTGCGGTGCGTTTATAGCCTAGTTAGGCCACCTCACCGGAAACGCATCACCGCCGTCCGCCGCTCGCCGCTGTCGTGGCTGCCGTCGATGCGGACGTAGTTGACCCCCTGCCATACCGCACCGCCGCCGGCACCGCCGCCACCAACTCCACCATCATCGTCGTCCCCCCCGCCGCTGCCGCCGCCCCCGTCGGCGCCGCTGCTTCCTACGGCCCCGTCAAAGCCCTGTAACGCCTCCGCTAATCGGTCCATAACATCCCTTTAAAGAGAGTGAACGATACAAGCAAGTGTACGAATAAATGTACGAGTTAATGAGTGGACGGATGGAGGCAGCTGCAAAGGGATGCAGTTGGATGCCGGCAGGTATGCAGCGGTTCATAAAAAGGAAGCGAGGGAGCAAGTGAGGGAGGAAGTGAGGAAGGGCACGACAAGAGAAGATAGAAAAGGGAGAGGAAACAATGGGCGATGGGAAATGAGGCAAGCGGGCGGCCGCATGAGTGTGGGAAAGAACATGTCAGGTAAGGCACAGATGGTGTGTTATGGGGTGGAGAGCGCAACATCGAGAACGAAATGGAAAGAGCGAGAAATGTTGCGTGTTCAGACGCCTTGAGCCGCCAACTTTGCACCCAGCCATCCATCCACCCAGGCCCCAGCCAGCCAGCCAGCCAGCCAGCCAGCTAGCCGCGCACCTGTGATGGGCGAACACCAAGAACTTGGGCAGCTGGTCGTGGGGTGACAGCACCCCGCCGCCGCCGCCGCCGCCGCCGCCGCCGCCGCCGCCGCCGCCGTCGGCGACACCAGCAGTTCCTGTAGCTGTAGCACCAGTCTGATATCGGCTGTAACCTCCGGTGGCTGCGGCTGTAGCTGTGGGTTTCGTAGGCTTACGTTGGCCAGGCCCGCCTCTGGCCCTGTAGATATTGGTCATTAAGATATTCGGTTTGAAGTGCAACAATTGGATATAGCAGACT
The DNA here is from genome assembly GCF_000143455.1 of Volvox carteri f. nagariensis. NCBI lineage: Eukaryota > Viridiplantae > Chlorophyta > Chlorophyceae > Chlamydomonadales > Volvocaceae > Volvox > Volvox carteri. The sequence goes on from NW_003307565.1 coordinate 1,722,295, forward strand.
ACATATATGAATAAACACGAAAACAAAACACAGGCATGCGCTTCCACCCACCCACCGACCACCATATACACGCGGGCACACATGTGGCTAAGAGTAATACATACACATACGTAAATACATACACACATACATACATACAAAGATACGATATGGAGACTAGTGGGGGCACATACGATGCGCAGTACCTGTAGGCTTATCCGTACATACATACATACATACATACATACATACACTGTTCGGGTTTTTCTTCCCTGTGTCGCTGGTTGTGTTTTGGGGGGTTGTTTCAGAGAGCCTTTGACTTTGCCCTAGCTGAGACTTGTGGACTGGCTCTAGCGGGACCTGGGAGCACGTCGTGGTATTTTCACTGCAGCGCCATCTCCAGACGGAGGTGCTGTGGAGTGGCTGCGTAGAGTGTTGGCAGTCTGAGTCGGGGTCGGGAGCACACAAGACTAACCGACTTGTGCTGTGTGCTCAGACCCTTGCGCTGTGTTTCGGCTTCGGCCCCCGGCTCTCGCGGCCCACAGTGTAATCCAAGTCATACATGCCGAACCCAAATAAATACATGCCATCCAAAAGCACACTCCAAACCACAAAAGCAGCCGCGGCCTCTTTTCTTCTCGGGCCCTAGCCCTGCCTTCCCGTCCTCTCCAACGCTGTGTCCCACAAACATTTTTCCCCACCTGCCGTTGCTTCCCTCCGAAACCACGCCGCCGCCACCTAGCGCCCCGATCAGCCAACTGATGGCATCTGGAAGCTTCGCGAGTGCCGTACGATGGGCACTGGACATATTACTGGACCCATGGGTCGATGATCCATTCTCTGTCTTGACCCCTAGCGGTTGCTGTTGGTTGCCGTTTCCGTTGGTAGTGACGTCAGCACCACCGTCGCCGACGCCTGCGGCTGCCTTGGCCGGTACTGCAAAAGGAAAGTACGTTGAGATCTTTCAAACCATATTGCTAACAATGTTTACAAGATTTATTAGAAGAAGACAAAATATAAATGCATTCATGAACTAACCTAGCTCTCGTCGAGGGTAATTACACTGCAATAAACACATGTAAACACAGCCCGCCAGGAAATGTCAGAAAATGGAGATAGAGCAGATGCAGGGAAAGCGACTAAGGCCATCGACGACCCACCGTTGGCCGTACCGCCGTCCTCGTCCGTATCCCCGTCATTCTCATCCTCATCCTCATAGCCCTGCCCAGCGAGGTCCTCCACCTCCTCTCCATTGCCGCCTCCGTCACCATCCGCGGCGTCATCGTCGTCGTCATCATTCTCGTACATATCGCCGCCGTTCTGCTGGCTGGTAGTGGCGGCAGCGGCGCGGTTATCGCTGGCGCCGGCAGCGGTGGCGGCGGCGGCACCAACCTTACCGTTGCGCCGCGGCCGCTTCGCCGCCTGTCCGCGCGCCGCTGCCGCCGCCGCCACCCTCTTGCCCGCGCCGTCTCCGCTGCCGGCACCGCCGCGGCCGCGGCCTCGCTCACTGTCCCGGCCGCCGCCGCCGCCGCCATCGCCGCTGCCGCTAATGTTTGACGGTTCCGGAGCGGGATCCGTTTGTGGCGGTGGCTGTGGTGGTGGCGGTGCTTTGGGTGCCGCACCTGGCCAGCTGTTAAGACATCACGGCGGCAGTGGCGGTTGCCGTAGCAGTGGCTTAGGGTGTTGACATTGAGGATGAGACGAAGAGATGCGCACCGACTAAGGGGGGAAGGACGAACCACGTGAACGAGTGATGCAAGCTGCTGCCAGGGCAAGAGTGTACCAGACGTATAGAACTGACCGACTTGGGAGGGGGGGGAAAGACGAACCGCACGCGATTGAAGGGGGGGGGAGGAAGCCCTAGCGACGCCGACATGGAGTGGCTACGTGTGTACGACGATAATGGATCGTACAGTAGTAACCGTAGTAACACTATCTGTGTGTGTATGTTAGCCTCAGAAAGAGACAGGGAATCACAATAGACAATAAAAACATTGTACATCGTACATCGTACATGGTACAACATACCTTTTGGGGTACGGCAGCCGTACGACTTGACGCCGTTTGGGCGGCAGCTGCGCCATGATGTCGCGCTTCAACCGTCGAATCATAACCTCCCGCGTCAGCAGGCCGTGCAATTCGTACAGCCGGCTGCCGCCTGCCGTAACAACGCCGTACGAAAGGATCAGAGAGCAGCGCAGCCGTTACAGAACGTACGACATATCATACGAACCAGCAACCGGAAGATAAACCTAAAAGTGTGCTGTTCATGAGGGGGAGCACGGAAACAGGCACACCCACAAGACGATGTACGACGCATCCGCAAATGTACGGCGCAACAGATTTCATACACAACGTCGAATGTACAGCCAAAGACACACACACCCATATCACACACACATACGGACATACATACCCAGCCATTCCCACCAGATACAGGGCCCTATACACACACACACAGCGCACATCTTTATGCCCCACCAGACGTCTCCAGGCGCTTCCGCGGGGGCATCATCATCGTCGCCGCTGCCGCTGCCGCCGGCGCGTCGGCCTCGGCGCCTCCTCCTCCGCCTCCGCCGCGGAAGGGCTTGGCGGCGTTCGGTGTGATGCGGTACGGCACCATTCGGCCGTCGCAGTAGCGGAACGCGAAGGCTTGTTTGCTGGCGCCCACGATCCCAGGCTGTAGCGCATCCACCTGGCGCGTCGTGAAGATCGCACGTACGGCATGGTACGGTCCGGGACGCTCACAACAAAAAAACATCTCCACATGCCCCAACATTCACGCACACACGCACGCACACAGCGCAACATGACAGCATGCACGCGAAAACGACGGACCGACTACTTTTTTTTGCGCGTCGTACATTAATGCGGTACCTGACGGTAAAGGTCGTACGGTCGGGACAGGCTCGGTGTGCCGGACAGCAGTACGGCGCGCCGCGCGCGTGCCACCGCCGTCACACACGCCTCCGTGTGGGGTGAGTCGGCCTCCCTGGAGTTGGTGGTTCTCAGGTTGTGAGACTCGTCTACGATGACCATACCCCAGGGCATGGCTGCCATGCAACGGTCTGGATGGCGGAATGAAGGAAAGAAATAGCGAGAGAGGGTGTGCGTTTAATAGATGGATGGATAGATAGATAGATGGATGGATAGATAGATAGATAGATAGATAGATAGATAGATAGATAGATGGATAGATGGATGGATAGATAGATAGATGGATAGATAGATAGATACATGAATTCACGACTCCACTGAACTCCACACGGGACGTGTGACTACGTGGCAAAGCAGAGAGAGGAGGCTACGACAAACCACGGACGATTGAAGCAGATACCTGGGAAGATTCCAGATATTCCAGGATTAGACAGGGGGGGAGGTTAGGGTGTGTTCGGACGGGCATGGCAGCGCGGGAAAGGGGGAGTCGTTACTATTTGTGTCGTAGATGTCTGGCATTGCAGCACCACGGGCTTATGGGGGGTTGACGACGCACCCCGCGCGGGGTGCGGTTCTATCTCCCGGAGGGGAGGATCGAAAGGCGCTGTGGGCAGAAAGGAAGGGGGGTAAGACGAATCACTGGCGAATGAAGCAGATACCAGAGATGGACAGATAGTCCAGGAGAAGACAATTTCTGAATATATTTCTGAATATTTGCTGACCAGTGATGACTTGTGTAGTAGTCATTGCGGCGAGGTGGCCATAGCGGGGTTGCGAGACGGGTGAGTTACTAGCTGGCACGTCCAAAGGAAGGGAAGGGGGGGAAGGAAAGGACAGGCAGCATGGCCGGACAAGTAATGGCTGTGCCCCGGCCCTCGTAGCCCATGCAGCGCGTAGTAACGACCGCAATGGGATTTGAACAGGTGATCTGATCTGATGAAGGGATCCGCCGCCTCGACGACTACATCTGCCCCTCTGCGTTCCGTCACGCTCTTACCAGGCCCCCAGCAAACTGCCTTGCCGCCGCCGCTGCCGCCGCCGCCGCCGCCAGCGCTCCGTCCACTGCCGCCGCCAGCGGCGGCGGCGGCGGCGGCGCTGCCGCCCGCCGCTGTTTTGCCACCGGGCGCCTCCGCCGGCGGTGGCGGCACCATCTTTGTCTTGGAGCAGACGGGGCACGTGAGCCGTCGCATCATTTCGTAGCTGGTGATGGTAATCCGCGGCAACACCTGTAGTTCGCAGCAGAATCACCACCCCGAGCTAATTAACCACCGCACCCGCACCCGCACCCGCACCCGCACCCGCATCCGCACCCGCACCAGCACCAGCACCAGCACCCGCACCCGCACCCGCACCCGCACCCGCACCCGCACCCGCATCCGCACCCGCACCAGCACCAGCACCAGCACCAGCACCAGCACCCGCACCCGCACCCGCACCCGCACCCGCACCAGCACCCGCACCCGCACCAGCACCCGCACCCGCACCCGCACCCGCACCCGCACCCGCACCCGCACCCGCACCCGCACCCGCACCCGCACCCGCACCCGCACCCGCATCCGCACCCGCACCAGCACCAGCACCAGCACCCGCACCCGCACCCGCACCCGCATCCGCACCCGCACCAGCACCAGCACCAGCACCAGCACCAGCACCCGCACCCGCACCAGCACCCGCACCCGCACCAGCACCCGCACCCGCACCAGCACCAGCACCAGTCACCAAACCGCAATCATCGGTTCAGTCAAGAGCGAGGTGGTGGTGTGGCTCACGACGCACGAACCCCAGCATTTTCGTACCACCCTTTCCGCTACCTCCATTCATCCAGCATCGCCAAGAGCGCCATCATTGTCACAACAACAACAACAACAACAACAACAACAACAACAACAACAACAACAACAACAGCAGCAGCAGGAAGAAGAAGAAGAAGGAGGAGAAGGAGAAGCCGCGTAACGACAGTACTCGCCGCAGTAGCGACTTTACCGGCAACAACAATGGAGTAGCAATGGCAAGTAGATGAGCACAACAACGACGAGCACAACAAGGACTTCAAAACAGCAGATCCAATAGTCGTAAGTCTAACTTCCAAACCTTTCTTTTCCCATCCTAACCTCAAAGCCTCAACAAAAGCCGCACCTGCCCCCTTGATATCCGCCCCGTGAGCCGGTCCGCCTTCCCCTCAATCACGTGAATGAGGCTGGGCCTGAGGGTACACGGGGAAGATGATGGTGAGGAGTACGGGAATGTACATACAGTCGTACACCAGGGCCGAGTTGGGCAGCAGCAGCAAAGTAGAAGCAGCTTGTAACAACGGTACCAACGGTAACAAACGTGCGAGTCGGCGCTACCGGGTGCACAGGTCCCATCATGAGGGTAACCCTCCGTCGTATATATCGTTTGGCTTGTGAGCTTTACACAGCTGGTGGCAGCTCACCAGGATGGCAACCGTATGTCTGTATGTCCGTATGTCTGTATGCCTGTATATCTATGTGCATATTGCTGGCCCCGTCGGTACCTAAGATGCGGCATCCACTTCTCCAGCTCCTCCGCCCAAACCAGACGCAAACTGGCAGGTACGATGCACAGCAACGGCCACTCATCCTGCAGGAAATGCCGTACCATGTTGAGCCGTCGTACAGGTACGACACAGTGACACGACTGAAGGTGGCACGTCACCGCAGATACATAGGCCGCATGGCGAATACGTTCATAATGATAACTAACTAACTAACTAACTCGCAGCGTGACGATATGCATGAAACATATTACGTTGCAACCAGGCAACCTTGTCGAAACGCGCTTGACACACCAGGCAAACTGACCCGAGAAAGAAACCCGTCGCCGGCCCCGAAACCCGTCGCTCACCTCATAGCATGCCGCCAGCGCTATCGCCTGTACTGTTTTGCCCACCCCCATTTCATCAGCGATGAGGCACCTGCCGTACCTCTCCAGGCCGTATTGCACTCCCTGGAGCTGAAAGGGCATCAGTGCGGACCGCAGCGAGGGGGGCATGCGACGTAACCGTGCAGCCACCTCCTCCGGTGGCGCGCGTTCTCGGAGGCAACCCCTGAAGGACCAGAGAAAGGTGAGGTAGGCAAGGTCGGTGAAGTCAGTAGTAGAACTTCGTTGAGCCACAACAACGACGTAATTTGTGTATCTTCGGCCGGTGGCTGGCTTTTCTTACGCCTTAACTACGAACTACAAGCATAGTAAAATGCGTGCACAATTCCGCTGGGCTGGATTGAGCCCCCGCTGCGGTGAGTGAATAAAGTGGGGTTTCGGATAAAGTTAATACTCGCTGTGAAGAGGTGTGGTGAAGGACGGCACGGGGAGGAAGATGAAAGTGCACCGGAGAGTGCGGTGGCTTTGGCTGGCAGCCGCGACGAGGAAGTTGTGGCGGTTTGAGGTAAGGTGTGGGAGGCCAAAGGCCAAAATCGGGGCAAGACTTCACGGAGCGATCAACCCAGCAACACAATCAACATCAACAACACCAGCAGGTGACCGACGCAGGCTTACTCGGAGGGCACTGAACGTCACGTCCACACAACTCCTTCACAACTCCTTACACGGGCGGCGGCCGCACGGGGCCCTCCGTACCTGTACGCTCGTCTCACTGGCTCCGGAATGAGAGATCCCGCGTTAAAGAGCGAGGAGTGCGGCGGCAGCGGGGCCAACAACCTCTCGTAGCAGTCCAGGGGGAAGAACAGCGCGGAGTCCTGGCACAGTCCAGATTCAGTCCAGGGAGGAGGGGGGGAACGTCCAGATTCAGTCCACGGAGGAGGGAAAAGAGAGCGGTAGGGGAAGGTGAGGCGGGAAGGGGAGGGGGAAAGGTTCGCATGCAAACAGTGAAGGGGGAGGGGAGCGGGAGGAGTGAACACAGGAGCGCGAACGGGAGGGGAATCTATGAAAGGGTCAGGGGACCGGAAAGGGAAGGGAAAGGGAAGGAGGTAATACAAATACGCAGGGGTGAAGTAAAAAAACCAACCGCAGATGAGAAGGGGGAAAGACGAACCACGAACGTAAAGCTGCTGCAAAGAAAGGGGGGTAAGGAGGGGCATCGTGTATAAGGAAGATTTTACTTGCACGCAGCGCGCCATCTTTTCCTGAGACGCTTGAGAGGAGCCGCCCCCTCCTCCCCCCAACCCCTCCCTCCAGCAAAACACCCCGCGCCCCCCCGCACAACTCCCACACCACCTCACGTCAAAGTCTTCCGCTGCGTCTAACAGGCCCGACATCGCCGCCGGCTGTGCCGTACTACCGCCTTTCTCCTCCGCTTTTAAGTAGGACGCTTCCGCCGCCTCGGTCGCCGCCGTCGCAGCACCTGTCAAGTCGCTACCGCCGCTGGGGTGCACCCCTGGACCTCCTGGACCTCCGGCGCCGCCACCGCCACTGCCGCCGCCGCCACCGCGGCCGCCACCGCCGCCGCCACATGCTAGCAACGAACTCGCCTGAGCAGGCGTCAGGGCTGTGCTGAGGTCCAGTCCAGCACCCGCCAGCACACACGCCACGCCGCCGGCAGCCGCCACCGCATCCTCCGCTCCAGGGAAGGGTACCACCTGGGACGAGACAGACGGGCCCCCCCCCCAAAAAAATACACCTCACCCCTCAATCTCTTCATGTCCTTTTCCTTAAGTCACTAATGACATTTAAGAAACATATTTCTGTCAAACATTACTCTCTGCCCTCCCGTTTGGGTGGTTCTTTTCGTCAATCGTCTGTGCATCGTCGTAACCCGCCTGGATGTGGTTACCTTAACCCGTAACGGCAAAGTCCACAGGCGGATTCCGTCCCCTTCTCCTCGCATGCCTTTCAACCCCACAACAACCCGCCCACTCCCACGTCCTAAATCCCCAATCCGTGCCCCTCACTATCAAAGTCCCTCGCGTTACAGCTCTAAAGCTCTAAAAAACGCTTTGCTAAGCGGCGGCTACACACTAGCGCCTCCGAAACCACCACTCGCGCGAGAAAGCCATAGACCAATCCACCCCATCACGCTCACCTTAAATACATTGTCCCCCACAATCTCCAGCGACATCACGGGGTCTCGTAGACGGGGGTGGGGGTAGTATCGCCAGCCGCAATCCGGGTAGCGGCAGCAGCGCCAGTAACCCAGCGGCTCGTACAGCGCCGGTTGCGGCGGCGGCGGCGGCGCCGCCGCCGCCGGAGGACCGCCTCCGCTGCCACCTGGCTGGTGGTGGTAGTATTGCTGCTGCTGTTGTTGTTGTTGTTGTTGTTGTTGCTTCCAGTGTTGCTGAAGGAATGCAGGCGGCCAAATCCAGACGAGCGCAGCGTTACAAGGCTGATAGACGCCTGGACACCTGTACGACAGGTTGCAGGCGGTTCAGAACTACTCAAATAAGTAAACAGGACCTTCATTCGGAAACCGAGTCAACCGGTCAGGTCGGGGCTGAAGGCTTAGGGTCACGTGGCCGATCAAGGTCGATCACTTCTGCAGGCAACTGGCCTGACCGTCACGCGAGAAAGATTTAAATATTTGAAGTAGTACGGCACTGCACGACAGGTCCCTCGACTCCTCCACTTCACCTGTCGTACGGACATCGTCCACAAGCCTCCGGTTCTTCTCCGGGCGGCAGCAGGGTTGCACTGCCGCCAGCATTTTGAGGCCCGCCGCTTCCACCGCCGCCGCCGCCGCCGCTGCAGCCACTGTTGCGGAAGGTGCTAGCACCATCCAAACATGCACCTTCAGACGGCCTGGCGCGGTACGAAGTCCCCTGATATTGAATTCGCATCTGCTGCTGTTGCTGGTGGTGGTGAAGATACTGCTGTTGGTGCGGGTGGTGCTGGAATGGGTAGTGGCCATGTTTATGTTGTTGTTGGTTGTGTGCTGTTGGTTGTGGTTGCAGTGATTGCCTTCCGTTCTGTTGTTGCTGCTGCTGCTGTCGCTGCTGTTGTTGCTGCTGTTGCTGCTGCTGTTGCTGCTGCTGTTGCTGCTGGTGATGGTGTTGCTGCTGCTGTTGTTGCTGGTGATGGTGTTGATGATGGTGGGTGTAACGTTGCAGCGGCGCCCCAGAACTCTGGACGGCATCCGGGATTCGGCGGTCCGGCGGCTGTGGCGCCGATGGAGGCGGCGCATACAGGTGTGACTGTTGCGGCTGTTGTTGCCAAGCCTGCTGATGCCATTCCTGGCCATGCCTCTGCTGATATGGGAGGTCTTGATGTCGATATTGCTGCTGCTGCTGTTGCGGTGGCGGTAGCGGCGGATGCGATGACATATGGTGTTCCGGTGCATGACCACGTCCCCCTTCGCCATCATTGCTGCTGCCGCAGCAACCCATCGCTGGCGCCGCCGTCGTCGCGCCTGTCGCCGCCGTCGCCGCCCCTGCCGCCGCCCCTGCCGCCGCCCCATCTGTCGCCGCCGTAAGTGGGGGATACGCAACGCATGAGACCGAGGGCGAAGCGTACCGCTGACCCCCCAGAAGCTGGGATTGTGCTACTGCTGCTACTGGCACCGCTAATGACCTTGACACCGCGGCTGCTGCCGCCGGCGGTGGCGGAGGCCATGCTGGCCGCGGCAGCTTCGGATGGTACGGCGGGGGTTGCTGCAGCTCGTCATGGCTCGTCGAGCTTTGTGGCAGACACCGCTGTCCCTGCGGCTGCTGCGACGGCTGCGGCGGCCGCCGCTTCAGCGGGCTACCGCTACCTCCAACCCCGCCGCTGCGCTTCTCCCCTGAAGACGGCGGGCTGCCAGCGAAACGGAGGAAGGGATTCACGGTCGGGATGATCTCATCATCGTCGCCATCATCGTCCGCTTTGGCAACGGCGTTAGCGCCTGTGGCGTTGGCGGCGGCAGCCATGCCGTGATCAGGGTTTTTGCATTGATGGCGGCGGACCGGCGTGCCGTGCCCGGCAGCGCACCCGCCGTGCGTAACCCAGCCGCCGCCGTCATCGCCACCTACGCCTCCGCTGCAACCGCCAGCTCCGAAACCGCCGCCCTGTGGCCATCCTCCGTCTCCAGACTCGCCACCACTACGCCCAGCATTGCCTCCGCCTCCGCCGTCCCCGCTGGAACCCGAACCCGCATTACCTGGGGCACCCCCGCCTCCGCCGCTACCACTATCGTGGGACTTCTCCGCGCTATCATCGCTGCCGCCAGCGGCGATACAGGTCCACGAAGCAGGCGGCTCCAGTTGGCAGCCCTGGAGTAGCGCCTGCTCCTGCTCCTGGACTGGCAGGTGCTGGCGCTGCTGCTGCCCTGGGTACTGCTGGTGTGCGATTCCCGTGCAGTCACTGCTTTCGTTGCTCGGGGCCTGCTGGTAAGTCGGCTGAAGCTGCTGCCCCAACGCCGGTCCCTGCTGCTGTTGTTGTTGCTGCTGTTGCCTTTGTTGCTGTTGCTGGTTCTGCGCCGCCTGCTGGCCCTGCTGCTGCTGTTGCTGCTGTTGTTGCTGTTGTTGCTGTTGCTGCTGCTGCTGTTGCTGCTGCTGTTGTTGTTGCTGCTGTTGTTGTTGCTGTTGCTGCTGCTGCTGCTGTTGCTGTTGTTGTTGCTGCTGCTGCTGCTGTTGCTGCTGTTGCTGCTGTTGCTGCTGCTGCTGCTGGTTCTGCGCCGCCTGCTGGCCCTGCTGTTGCCCTTGTTGCTGGTACCTCTGCTCACAAGGGACATTCGGACGAGCCGCCGGTACACCTCCTCCTTGCGGTTGGCAGCTACCTGCTGCGCCTGAGGCACCACCGTGTTGCTGGTGCTGTTGTAGTTGCTGTTGTTGTTGTTGGTGGTGGTGGTGCTGCTGCTGCAGAAGCGGGTACAGCGGCAGCTGAGGGCCGCCCTGATCCTGTCGCGCGCAGGCCACCGCCGTCCTGGATGCGCAATCAGACGGCTGCCACTGCTGCTGCTGTGGAGGTGGCGGCGGCAGCGAGCTTGGATGCTGTAGCTGCTGCTGTTGATGAGGATGTGGACGCAACCCAGGCGGAAACTGATGCAATTCTGGTGGGTTACGTGTGTGCAGGGACAGCTGTGGCAGCCCTGTGTCCGTTTGATTCTGCTTCTGATTTTGGATCTGATTTTGGACCTGATTTTGGATTTTAATCTGAGGCTGGGGTTGCTGATGGGTCTTATGGTGGTCCTGGGGCAGGTTAGGGCGTTCCTGCGGAATTGTTGACTGATGGTGCTGGTGCTGAAGCTGGTGCTTGTAGTAATGATAATGGGACGCTTGCGGCAGCTGCGGCCGCGGTGGCGCCGTCACTGACGGCGCTAACGGGCCATGACTAACGCTGTTTACCTGGCAGAGATGCATATCTGGAACATGTTGGTTTTGGGCAATGTGCCGTTGGGACTGCAGGGGGAGGTGGCTTTGCGTCGGCCACTGCTGCAGCTGGTGGCAACATGTCTGGTGCCCGCCTTGGCCTGGTGCTGTGGATGCTAGCAGAAGCGCGCAGGGCATCAAGCCAAAGTCGGAGGCAGGCATAGGAGCGGAATTCTGTTGCTGCTCCCGCAATGAAGGTGCTGGAATCTGCTGGGGATATGCGGGCTGTCCAGCATGGTTCGGGCCACAGCTAGGGTTGCTCCAGCCCTGACGCAAGCCGTCATCACGGTTGCCGAGACTTGTAGATGTGGATTGTGACACAGCTCCAGCAACGCCATAGCCGCGATTATCTGAAGGTGGCCTGACCTTTCCCGAAGATGAGTCTGCGATGATGGCTGCGAAACCTGCCTCATCCGAAAAAGATTTTGCCAAGGTGATCTTATCGGCCTTAAACGTACCATCCTTGCGGTTCAATTCCGATTCTGTGTGCGAGGCAAACGTTGCGCCTGGTTGCATCGTGATAGCCTGAGCAAAGCTGTCAGCGAACAGCTCATATTTTCATACAGCTATCAATTTTGCTTCAAAATGAATTTGAAGTGTTTTTGCAAAGGGGAGTATGGCTTTGTGCACTTCGCGCCAAACAGCTAATTTCCAAATTTCCCGACGCAGGTTTCATATCTTAAACCTTAGGGTTCCCCAACACTCCAACATCCTCTCCTTATTTAGCATAAAAGCACCAGTCGCTAAGAACGGTTGGAGACAACTCAAGTCGAAAACATAGCTGCCTTCGGAGCAACGTAACAGAAAACTGTGGATTTCGCCACATCAAGCAGTATTGCGCATTTGCTGTGTAAGAGTTCTCCGTCTAGAACGGAGTCGGACCGCTTGTTCAAACCTCTGACGGGCCATCAGCTAAGTTGTAGTTGTTACATTGGAGCAGACATCGGCAAATGGAGTATTTTTGGGTGCGGTAACGGGTCCATTCCTGTCACCATTGACTGCCGGCTCCGGCCGTCGGGCGGCCCTTCCGGCCGCAGAGGAGCTTTCGTATGGGATGGTAGGCGGGTGGTCCTACTTCTGCAAGCGGGTCGGCTTCGGCAACTGTATTTCTGCTTTCGGTACAACCCGAAGTGCCCGAAGCGTTTGCTGATGCCTGCTGGGTGTTCACCGACCGGTCGGTAAGGTAACGACTGGTAAGGTCATTGACCGGTTAAGCTACAGGTCGGTTACCGGATCGTTATCTCGAAATGTCGGTTATCCTACCGAAGCGACCGATTTGGGTTATAGCTAACCGGTCGGTTACCAACCCTTTTATGCCATAGGTTGAAAGGGAGGGATGTATGAAGGGGGACGTATAGAGGGATGGAGGGGGGAATATACGAGGGAGGGAAGGGGAGGGATGCACGGAGGGGTGGATGTATGAATGAAGGGGGGTTGTATAGAGGAAAGGAGGGAGGGAAGGAGGAACGGATGAAGGGATGCCGGCAGGGATTTAGCTCAGAAATTCGATACCACATTGCAAGCAATCCTATTAATGGCAGTCGGGATAAGATAGGAAACCAATCCCCCCTTGATATACTATCTTACGACCCAAATTCAATGCGCAGATTACATCCCATGCTGGAGTATGGATAGTCAAGGATGGGATGCTCAACCCAAAGTTTATGTCTGCATAAACCAAATACTGAAACCTGCCTCATTTTAAATGGTGTGCGTGTACGCGAGAGATCTTTTTTTCCTGACCGGCTTTCCTTACCGTCCTGGTGCCTGCGGCCGCTGTCCTGTTTTTCCTTGTTCCATGCCGTGCCTTTCTCGGCTTTTGCCAGTTGCGGCATGCGCGCTGGCCTCAGGTTCCCGCCAGCATGGTTGGACAAAAAAGGAGTTCCTTGCCCACACATGTGAAGTAGCTGGTACACAGTACAGCACACGTGACGTCTACAAATACGCGCTAAGGCGCTCCACCAGCATCTTAAGACGCCTTTTCCGCGGCCAGCTACTACAGCACGGAAGTTAGTTGCAACGTTGGTTGTTCTGGTTCGTAGGTAGCCTCTGTTCGTGGGTAGAGTCTGGCGGTATGAAGGGCCTTGCAACATGGGGCCCCGCATGTCTGCCCTGGAGGGTGATTTCTGGGTTCAAGTCCTGCGGAAGACATTAGTGAGGTGCTTGCTTGCGTGTTCTTGGCGTCCCGTGGGGTCTTGGACAAAGCAGCGACTGTGGCCGTTGCCGAGGACCGCGGCCAAGCATTAACATTAAAGTCACAATCCTGGTAATTCATTCTCGCCCTGCGACTGATAGACCATCCATGAGAGGAAGTGTGAGGTTAAAGGTAAACCCGCTGGGAGTCTTCGGTAACCTGGCGTGTACAAAGGCTTGGGCATTGGCTCCACGGGTGTTGGGCTGCGGAGTTTACTTGAACACCCAAGCGTCCTGCCTGCGATTGAGAGCCCGGCCGCTTCGGATAGCCCCCTGACTCCTACTGAGACCGTGTGTGTGGTGGTTACGGAGACCGATGTTGCAGCTTTAGGGGGTGTCCTCGCCCGGTGCCCGGAAGAAGTCGCACCAAGTTATAAGGTAGTGCGCTGCAATCCTTACTAACATGTAAGATATCCTTACTAAAAGGACTCAAACGCAAAATATCTCAGCTCAGCTCAGTAAATAGTCGTCCAAAATAGAGTAGAATGGCACGTGAAACTTTATCCTTGATGTCTATCACCCTATATTTTTCTCAAATTGGCATACGGGCTTTATGATCCGGAGGTAGCAGCCAGTCAGAGCCAGCCACAAAGAACAGGTCCACAGCCTTGTTATACGTGCAACTTTTGCACATGGCGTGTAGATAGTCCATGAGACACGACCATGCTGAATAAGTTGGAGTACAACAGCCTATTAGAAACCTCGCGGTAACGAATGCAGCGGTAGTTCGGGGAAGGTCGTACGATATGGATGATAAGAACTTCTAAAGCACCTTTGCAACAATGTGCAGGCAGAATATTGCTTTGCATCTATCAATAGATTATGGTTAGATGTCAACCTCGAGCTTGTATGAGTAGGAGATTTTTCGAAAAGGGGTCTGAGCCACTTATCCGAACGGCTCCTTTTCGCATCCATCTGGGTCTTGGCGTAATCTCTTACCGCTAAGGATTAGCTTCGAAATTTATTTACATTAGATTCATCCTTCCTGTTTATAGCCGCGACAGTCGTGTCTTCATGCACTGCCATAGCCGGCATCCGCGTTTTATTAACCAGACCTTTCGTCTGCAAACTTATAAATGTGTCCAAAGGGTAAGCGACTGCTCCTGTACGACTGGGCAGCTAATCAATTTCGTAAGGGTGAATTGCTGACCAGGCAATCGCCCAAGGAAAGCACCCACAACCCAACGCAAGCAGCCGTTGATTTTCCGGCCCATATATCCCACTCAGGCGCTTGCCGGGGCGCGACCGATTCGCCCAGAGTTCCTGGACCGTGAGACCCTCAGCCATGCTGTCCCCGTGGCAGCATCCCAGCCACAGAGCAGACTTCTCGCTACCCACGACAACGGCAACGAACCCAAACACCTAGGGTCCCACGGCCCAAAGCTACTCCCGCGGCCGATTCGACAAAGAAAGGATGGCAGTAGTAGCAGCAACAACAGGTACAACAGCAGCAGCGGCGGCGGCGGCGGCGGCGGTGGAGGCAGGCGACCCGGCGGTATGGCGGAGCGCACTCTGGCATCCCTGGTGGCGTACACCGGCCTTGTCGGTACGACGGCGCTGGTACTGGGCAAACTAGCGGGTCTGGATTTATGGAGCCAGTTCGACTGGGCGTCGCTCGACGACCTTCAGTTAGCGGCTGTTGCTAGCATACCACTACAGGTCTTTAATGCCGTGTTACTACTGCCAAGCTACAGCTCCCCGAAGCAGCTGCCAGATTTCGCAAGCCTTGAGGTAAGCTGATAAAGAGTTAGTTCAAGGTAGATGTGGTAAGGTTGAGAGCTTGGCATCAGGATTCGATCCAGGGACTTTGGTTCAGGGTTTCTGTGGTTTTGTGTGGTGTCTGTGTTGATAG
Source organism: Volvox carteri f. nagariensis (assembly GCF_000143455.1). Classification (NCBI taxonomy): domain Eukaryota; kingdom Viridiplantae; phylum Chlorophyta; class Chlorophyceae; order Chlamydomonadales; family Volvocaceae; genus Volvox; species Volvox carteri. Next base: position 1,737,511 of record NW_003307565.1, read on the forward strand.
TTGCTTTGGACCGGGTCGCGTTCATAACGTTTTTTGATTTATTATTACTTACATGGCTTAGGGTGTAGGTAGAGATGTGCATACCGGAGGATGACTCTTGGAGGTGCATTTCCATCGTACTGTCAACCACCTTAACCACCTTAACCGGTTCTGGTTGGGAGTCGAAGCGTGCCACCTGGACATTGCCACCCTTTTCTGTTGCCGAGGCTGTACATGTGAAGCCATGCACATTTGGGACCTGCGTCTTATCTGTACGTATATCTGACCTTTGTTTAGGCTTTGGAGAACAACCTCTCAAATGAGCAGCGTCGCCGCGAGACAGCAGAGTCGCCATCATCATCGTCATCGGCAGCGGCAACGGCGGAGGACGCCGCCACCACCGCTGCTGCCTCACCATCGGCGGCTGCGGCCCCATCGGACAAAACGGGGCCGTCGTTGCAGCCGCCGTCAACGGCCCCTGGGGGCGGACTTGTGGTTCCCGCAGACTTGTGGGGCCGCTCCAGGGTGTTTGCCTCGCCGCAGGCCTCTACGACGGCGGCAGCAGATGACGGTTGGACGTCGTTGCGGAGCGCATTGCACCTTGCCCAGGTACAGTTGCAGGGTGGGTTGGGGGTTGGAGGTTGAGGGTTAGGGCGGGACACACTCAATTCCCGTTGGGTTACGGTTAGGTGCCCTGGCCAGTGTCAGGCGTGGATCGATATGCAGCTCGGGTCGACAGCGCCTAGATACCCCAGGAAGAGCGCAAGCCACAGGCGCTAAGGCGGCAGTCGACCTCCTCACCGCATGGGAAGCGGCAGCCTACCTGGCAGACCGGAACCCTGCCCACCGAGACCTGTTTGGCAAAGCAACCCGGGAAGGCCCGCGAACCCGAACTCCACTAGAGGCACCGCCAGCAGATCAGTTTCTGGCGACAGCAGATGAGGGCGGTAGGGCAGCAGGCTCCCAGCCCTTGGCTGCAGCCGCAGCAGGGCGGCAAGCTCAGCGGCTGGTCCAAACTAAGCTGCCCCTTGTGCCTGCCGCCTGACCTCCACCCATCACCCCACCCCGGGGGCTATCCTGGGTGCGTGTGCTTGCCAGCCGCTGTGGAATTTCGCAGCGGCAAGTGTTGGTCGCAAAAGTTTGACCATTTCGTCCACCCGCTCCAGCAGGCGCCAAAGGCAGCCCAGTTGTGGGCCGAAGCCTTTTGCCCACATTTCCTCAGTCATACTTGCGTCGCATATGGCGCTTCTGGTGAGCTCGGATTCTGCGGCCAGTAGCCATGCTCGTTGCGATGCATCCAGTTGGGGGTGATGCGGGTTCAGCAGACCTAACACGCAGTCGGCCATCTCTAATCCACCCAGTAGGGTGGCCAGCCTGTTGCTGACCGTGTGGACGTCCGCGTCGTAGGTCGCGGAATAAGTGGTCAATGGGGCGAGCAACTCTTGCAGCTTCGTGGTTAGGCGATCGGCCACCCACTGGGTGTATGACAGACCCACTGGGCCCATCAGTGCTGTCGTGAGGTCACCGATCAGGGGCTCTGCTGCCCCCCAGATGACTGCCTCCACCACACTCGTGACACTCGTTAACGGGGCTCGGGCGCCCAGGGACATTAATACGCCGCCCACAATAGTGTCCGCCAGGTGGTGTGTATGTGTAGTGCCATCCATGCTGGTGTTTGCACACAAGAGGGTCTCGTGATGGCGCTCTACTGTCACCGCCGTTGCCTGGGCGGCCAGGCGGCCAGGGTTGGCTCCCAATTCCGTGGATGGGGGTTGCAGCTGCCACAGCTCTGGCATCCTTTCAATCTTGCGGGTACTCACACCACAGGCATTGGACTCTACTGGTCCAAAGAGCACGTTACCCAGGAGGAGCTTACCTCCCAGCTGGGGCAAACCGCCTGACTCTGCCTCTTGGCCCCTGTGGCCCTGCCCCAGCGCTGGGCTGGCCACCGTGTGTGGGGCGCCTTTCAGGGTGAAGGTATGCCCATATTGTCCCAGCTGAGGTTGCCGGTTGCCGCCGGGTATGAGTTGCTGTTCTCGCGTTGTCTTGCCATCACTGGGTACTCCTGATGTTCCCAGTCGGGAAGGGGTGGGGCCGCTAAGCTGGCGGTAACCCAAACACCAGCCTCGGGGTTGCTGTGGCCATCCCACTCCGTGACTCTGCTACCCGGGTTCCCGTTCACGGGCAGCAACGGGGGCCGGGCTGCCTGTCGCCCTTCCAGAAGGGTGGGAAACCGGGCCCCCGTGGGCTCGGGTTCCTGCCCACGGCCTAATGGCGCGGTTCCGCGCTTCGCAGCCAAGAACGCGCCATCCAGGTCCAGCATGCCCGCGGCGTGCGCCGCCAGCAGCCCCTCTAACCCGTGCTGGAGATACACACAGGGTACAGCAGCTCGCGCGGCTGGTAGACACATGGGCTTCGGACGGGCGGGCGGACGGACAGACAGACAGACAGGCAGACGGGACCTCAGATATGTCGAAGAGTAGGAGAGGGAGCATACGCGGGTTGAGCGCCATTGGGGATCGGTGGGTCCGATGAGGCAACTCCGCATACCATGCTTCCGCGCAACGGGCGGGCATTCTCGCTTCGGTTAACTCTCAACTGTCGACTGTCAACGGTAAACTGTCAACTAACAGGGGTATTACATAAGCAATAACCCAACGGCACGGCTGAGTCCGGTGGCGGAGGCGGCGTACACATTGCTGGACACGGCAGCAGGGGAGATGTTGTACCGTGGCGTGGCGCTGACATGGCTGGCCAGCTGGCTACAGGTGCGTGTCGTGCGGTGTACGACACGGTGTCGTGCACGTTGGGGATGGGGGCCCTGGTGGGGAGCCATGTCGGAGCCATGTGCCCTGTCTTTCCTGCTGTGTGGAACACTGCCATCGTCGGTAAATGTTTGGGCGAAGTCGGAAGCGATGCTAAGAGAGAGAGAGGGGGTGAGAAGGCAATGCAAAGGGAACCCCAAATCTAATTCCGCTCGCCTCGGGAGTTCTTAATGGAACCTCTCTTGGCATTTGCTGTGTATTCTCTATAAGCTATAAGTTACCCCTTGCGTTTTGTACTATGTTTTCTTTGATTTCACCGCCGGCCATCGTACGCACACTGCCGTACACATGCATTATAGCCAAGGCAATAATCGAACAAATTTGATGCACCGCTGCCGTATTCTCAGGATCGCGTGTACGAAGCCGGCCTGGACGAGGTGCTGACGTACGAGCTGCCGGCAGTGGCGGCGGCGCTGGGAGTGCTGCCGCAGGACTTGTACGACGCGGCGGCAGAGCTGGGCGTGTACGGCGCTTGCGAATGTGCCGTCGCCGCCGGGGTGGCAGCTTTCGTAGCGTGGTCTGTTCTGTCACGCTCACGCCGAGCAGCGAAGAGGCTAGAAACGCTAATGGGCGTGGTGGCGTCGTCGTCGCCGTCGCCGTCGGCAGGACGAGCGTCCGGCGGCGCCGGCGGTGGCACCAAAGCCCCAGGGCGCAACGGCGGCGGCGGCGCCGCTGCCGCCGCCGCGCAGGTCCTGATCGGTCCAGGGGGCCCTGGACTGGCCGGTGCCTCCAATGCCGCGGCTGTCATGCGCCGCGCGGCGGCCATTCAAGCTGCGCGCGACGTGCTTCAGGTACGATTTCAGTTCATACGAACGGTAGTTGAGACGGTTAGAACGGTTGCCAACATCGCCGCACGGTGGTTGGGTCTTTGTTTATTCCATATGGCAGTGCATCCTGGCGGTTTCGGAGACGAACGACTTTCTTAAAAGAGGTACCTGTATCGAAGCATTTGAAACCTACTTACCAACTTACTGCCACGTCGTACGCATGTTGAAGCACAGAAAGCCGCGTTTCCCTGTTTTGGTAAATTTCCAACAGCCCACCCACCTTTCTCACCTCGCACGTGTGCCTGGGCAGGTTTTGGTACTCAACGGTATCCTGATCGCGTCTGGTGGCAACTTAGCTGCGTCGTACACCGCCGCTGTGCTGAATCAGCTGATCATCAGTACGATGCAGCGTCGAGGCGCCAATAGGATGCGTGAGGTGAGCCCGTGGGCATTTGTCTGGGTGGGTTAGGTTGGTTAGGTTAGTTGGTTAAGGGACAGTGAGCCCGTGGGCATTTGTCTGGGTGGGTTGGGTTGGTAAGGTTAGTTGGTTAAGGGACAGTGAGCCCGTGGGCATTTGTCTGGGTGGGTTAGGTTGGTTAGGTTAGTTGGTTAAGGGACAGTGAGCCCGTGGGCATTTGTCTGGGTGGGTTAGGTTGGTTAGGTTAGTTGGTTAAGGGACAGTGAGCCCGTGGGCATTTGTCTGGGTGGGTTAGGTTGGTTAGGTTAGTTGGTTAAGGGACAGTGAGCCCGTGGGCACTTGTTATATCATCAAGGGGGACAGGGGGGTATATCTTCACCCTGCGGCCGCTACCCGGCGAAACCCTGCCTTCCCCGGTATTTCGGGGCACCCTCATCCAGTCACCCTAGTCAACTTCTCAGTGGGTCGCTCAGGTTCCGCACCCACCACCGGCATCCAACGGAATCTGCCGGGTCGACAGCGGCCCAACTCCATTCCTGGTCGCGAGTCAACTTTATCCCAGGTCACCACCGTCCATCGATTAGGGGCACTTTACCTTCCACCATCGGAAACAATTTCGTGATCGAGAATCTTCCGGGCCAATGGTCCGTGCCTTACCAGTAGTGTCTAACCTGAGTATATATGTGTGTATGTATGTATGTAGGTAGGAATAGGTATGCACGCATGCCGGTTCATTTGAAGGAACAATATAAAACAATGCTGCCGTATTGGGCGTGTTGCACTGCCGTACTGCCGTACAGAGGAGCGTCGCGCTGGCTCGCGAGTTGCGGGCCTACAATGCTCAGATGCAGCAGATCGCTTCCAAATACAAAGACAAGCTTCCCAAGGTGGGTGCACTTGGCGCCGCGTTATACAGGCGTCCGCGACTGTAATCCCATAACCGTTTTTCAGGTTTTAACCCCTTTCCTTCAACGACACTGTCTTCCAACGTCCAACCGCCAACCGCCCCTCCAACCGTAACACAATCAGACATCGGCAAATGGGCTATTTCTGGTTTCGGGAACGGGTCTAAGAACACTGTCTTCCGATAGAATTTCCGTTACAACTATCAAGATCAGCAAGAAAACGGTCATGGCCCGCGACCTGTTTTGGCGAAGGCCGAAGGCGACACGCCGTCTCTGGGCCCTTTCGAGGGTGAAGCGGGGGTGAAACTGCGCCTACAGCACGGGTCTGTTCATGATTGACCGCGGAGTCAGGTCGTCCGGCGACCCTTCGGGGGCCACATAACACCCTTCGTGTACGTTAAAAATTGTATGTAAATAGGTGTAGGATCCTATTTCTGCAAGCTGGACGGCTTCGGGAACTCTATTTCTGTTTTCGGGAGTTTCTTCGGTACGATCCGAAACTCCCGAAGCGTTTGCCGATGTCTGAACACAATTTGCTAAGTAATTTAGATTGCTTGTAGTAATGTTGATTGCTCGTAGTAATGTTGATTGCTTGTAGTAATGTTGATTGCTTGTAGTAATGTTGATTGCTTGTAGTAATGTTGATTGCGATGCGTTGAATGCTGACGGGTGTGCAGGAAGCTGTCTCTCGCCTGGAAAGCCTACGGGGTGCTGACGATGCTGACAGCTCGTTACCAACACCGCCGACGACATTATCGACACCAGGGGCGGCAACACCTCAACTACCAACGGCATCAGAGGCGGCCGAGCTCACCTCAGCAACAACCGCCACAACAACGATCACAACCACCGCCCTAACCGCCAACGACAGCACCAATGGCGCTGTCAACAACGCGGACGGCAGTGGGACTTCATCCGCTTCGTCGCGTCAGGTGCCGTACACAGATTCAGTTGGTGATATCAACAGCAGTAACGGTAACTTAAGCACGAGCACTACTAGCACGACCCCCGCTGCCGTGCTGGACTCCGGTGCCGCCGGCTTGGCGGCGGCAGCGACGGCGACACACGCCGCAGCTGCCGGTACCGTGGACGGCCCGCCGCACGGTGGCGACGATCCCAATGCCCAAGGCAGCGGCAGTAGCAGTAGCGACAGTAGCAGTAGCGACAGTAGCAGCTTGGCCCTTGCGCTCGCAATGCTGGAACGGCTGGTACCTGAGCCAGCGGCGGCTTCTAATAACCAGCGTAATAATCAATGACGGCAGCAGCAGCAGTAGCAGCAGTAGCAGTAGCAGTTGAAATGGCTGCGGCGGCTGCGGCGGCAAGGACGTTCAGAGCGGGCTGACAACTTCAAAGGATCTATTTCACCCTCAAAACGTACGAGCTGCAATGGTGGTAACCGCTGTCTGTACAGTTGTCAGTTACTGTTGCAGCTGTTGTTGCAGGGTAACGGGTTGGATAGCTAACTAAGTTCGTCACGTGTGCGGTTGGTTGCCGTTATGTGAGCAGCTCCAGGTGCTCCGTGGAGCAGGGCCTGCAGCAGCACGTGTAATCACCCTGAAGAAAGGGGAGCGGGACGATGTTGCGACGGATTATGTTCTTTATGGTGGCGGGTCAGGCGGATCAGACGGACTATGTTTATTCTCTGTAATGGAGGTGGCAGGACACATTAACGATGGGACGCAACAGGTCCAGTATTTCTTATCCTGCGATTTGTTTTGGGTCATTTTCTGTTAGGTCATGTCCGTTCGTTAGTTAGTCAGATCAGTCAGGTTTTGTGCCTTTACTTTGTTCGGCATGAGTGGACGGTATAAGCGGAGTTGAAAGTGTGTGTGGGGAGGGGTTTCGGTTCGTTTCGTTTTCACTTTTGGTCGTTGGGGGTTATTTTGCTAATAGTGTCGAATTTATATCGCGCTTCTGGATATGGATATTGTTAAACAAGAAACGTGCAGGTGAAGGGTTGCGAGTATTATGCGTACATGTATGTATGTATGTATGTATGTATGTATGTATGTATGTATGTATGTATGTTGTTACAGGATGTTATAGCTTCGCCAGCGGCCCCCTTTCTGGAGGCAATGCCCTGCTCTCCCCTGTTAGAGGGGCACCCTAATCCAATCACCCCACCCGACTTCAGAATGTATGTACGTCGGTGTGTAATGTATGTATGTATGTATGTATGTATGTATGTATGTATGTATGTATGTATGTATGTGTGCCTGCATCACTTTGCGATTGTGTTAGGGGAGTCTGGTGATAACGGTACGCGGAACGTTTGTCGTACACGCAATTTGTGATGTTAAACTACCTGGACGCCATTATAGTGATGCATTTGAGGAATGCAGCTGTGACTGGGTGGCATTTGAAGAGGGGCTTTCTGGCATAATGTTAACGCATGTGTCGTACGTATGTGTCGTACATATTGCATGTACTGCATGCTTGCGCAGGTTGATTGAATGTACCAGCGAACAGCTGGTACATGGTAAGCCCGTTGTTGGTAAATGCCCGCCGCGCCAGTGTGCGTGTGAAAAAAGCGCAGCAGTGGCGGTTCGAGCCGGGGTGCGCTGAGGAGGAGAGGTGTGCAAAAGGTAGTGCAAAACCGTCAGGGGATAAGGCGGGAAGAGGCGCTTTGAGGTAACTCCTAGAAGATGTAGTCCCACTTGTCATGAGCCGACTACTGCATGGAAAGAAAGGAGAGTTGTGGAGGTGCGGATCCTAAAGCTCTAGCTGGCTAGCCGCGCATTAGGCAGGTTAGGCCGTGGGTTTATTGACGCAAGAATGAGCTTTTAAAGCAGGCGTGTCTGCTGAGGTCGGCTTTGGGCTTATGGCGGGTTTATGTGTGGTCCCCCAGGACCTGTGGGTGAGCGGGGTGTGGGTGTGGGAGACATGTGAGATGTGGGGGTGTGAGATGTGGGTTGAAGGGGGAAGGCAGAAATCGGGCTTTTTTGGGGTACCTTTTTAAGGTGCGCAGGTTGCTTGCACGACCTCTTGGTTGGTTAGTTGGGACTTGCTTCCTTGGGGGGATGGTCGTACAGAGCACGCTTGTGGAGCACATGTAGTTCCACTCAGACTTCAAACAGACAGACAGAGAGGGAAGAAAGATGTTCTGGGAGCGTTACATTGGATGTATCAGTATAAGAACAAACAACTCCTTTATTATCTTTAGTTATTTTCCAGCGTTTCGCATAAAACTGGAAGGTGGTTCGGCAAAAGGTCTGATGATGGTCGTGATGAAGAATTGCTTGAAGTGCTGACGGAAGCGCGTCTTCTTAATCGAACGAAAAAAGGTAGTCAAGCGCGGGCCGTCAAGCTCCTTGCGCTAACAATCCCGATATATCCCGAAGCTCTGGACGTCGAAGAGGGGAGAAGCCAGAAAGCGCCGCTCAATCCCATGACTAAAGAATTGGTACCTTCGTAAGGTTGCCGCCCGGTGTGTGTAGATCGACGCGGAGTTCGATCCCAGGTTTATAATCATCATGCTATAACAGTCACAACTGGATAACTAAATAATAACCACAAAAGGTTGAATTCACCAATTTGGATTCGGACCTGTAAGATATGGCAATTGTTTCAAATTCATGCTTTCGCTTCCGAGCAGGTTGGCAATGATGCAGATGTCCCCATTAACGAGCGCTGAAAACAACAGAAATCATTTTCCAGTGCGGCAGCAAGCGGAAAAAAATCGTCTAATAGCGTCTGAAATCTCAGCGCGCAGTTAGCCCAGTTTGCCGCACCGAAACCCCGTTCAGCCTGTTCAACCATTTCAATCTTTAGCTTGCTTGCCGACCCTTGTCGCCTTCCGTGAAAACTGCTGCAGCAGTAGCACATGACATAACGTCAAACTGAACGACAAGCAACAGTCACGACTTCATCGCGATCCTCAGCTGCTTCTCGCAATTTGCTTACAGCCGGAGACCGATAAATCGACCCGAGAATGATAACGGCTGACCAATCAGAAACCTTGACGCCTGCAACACTCCAATGTACAGTTTAGCCGAATCATCAATCAATAAGTCAACATGGGTACACTAGGGAGAGGGGCGGACAAGATCGGTACTTTCCAATGAATACGCTAGCGGCGATGCCGCAAGTGCACATTTCGAAACGAGTAGCTATTAACTGCCAAATATAAAAATGATAATGATTCCATTACTGTACACAGCAAGCATTTATTATGCTACGACACAGCGCAGCACGAGCATCAAAGAAACTTAAGCCTGCCCCTCCGCTGTACAATACCATGCACTGTTGCTCAAACATGGACGAAAACACTGTCGGGATGAATGCGCGCACCCTGATGCCGTAGGCGGGTGCTCCTTTTTCTTCACCGGTGCGCCATCGGGCTGCTACGCCCATTACTTCCGTACCACGTCGCCGGCGACGGCGAGCTAGACCTCGACGGCGCCGGCGACGGCGACCGCGACGCACCGGCGCGAAGCAACGCACTTCCGTGTCGCATAATGACGCCATTGCTGTTCCAGGCGCTGTACGGCGCCGCTCGCGCCATCGGATCCGGTGCAGGCGGTTTGGTCCACAACGGAACTTCAGGTTCCATGTCCGAGTCCATACAAAATTGCGGCCCTTGGATTTGCTCTGGCGGAAGAGCTCGTCGCTGGGCGTCTGCTGCACGGCCGCTGATGCCGCCACCGCGGCCGCTACCGCCGCCGTCGTGACCGCCGCCGCGGCTCCGCACCCCAGCGTTGGGTGATTGACGTGAGAGGGGTGGGAGCAGCAGGGGGGACCCGCACCTGCTGGCATTGGAGGTGCAACGTCCCGAGGCTTCTGGCGATATCAGATCTTTATCATCGTGCTCGTCGTCGCCATCATTTGCTGTACTATCTGTGCCGCCGCCGTCGCCACCACCCGCCGTCGGACTCGGAGAAACCAGATCAAGTCGCCCTCGACCGCTTTCAAATCGAACAATGGCCACGGCCCTGCCGCGGTTGCCATGATTGTTCTTCGGCTTGTTATCGGTCGCCGTGGACGATGCCTGCAAGCCAGAGGCACTTCCTCTCCGCCGCCGTGTCCGCATGACGTGCTTGTGCAGCGGCTGCAGCTCCCGAGCTAGGTGAACGAGACTGGAAGGGCATCGATGAGCTGGCATCACGTCGCCGGCTGCTGGGCAGCCATCTGCCTCACCTCTGTCACCGCCAGCATCGCTGCCACCAGGGTCATTGGCGACTTTGTCTTCCGCCGCATTCGCCGTCCAGGCGCCGGATGCTTGCGCCGCCAGTGCCGCCACGCCGACGGCGCCAGCGGCAGTGGGAGCCGTTGTCGTACAAGTGGATCCGGGCCGCACATGGCTCGACGGCCGAAACGCAGTCGTGATTGTCGACAACGCAGCCGCTAGCGGCTGAGGCCCTGTCTTGCTAGCTCGTGCTCGTGTCAGCGAGTCCGCGACAAACGAAGGCAGGTACGGACTGAGCCGAGGATTACTCGTCTGCCGTACAAAAGGGAAATTACCGCCAAAGAGCTTTCTTTAGCATTGGAGGACGTGAACTTACGTGCGGTTTTCTTTGTTTTCTTCGTATGAGACGTGATGCGCCTGATGCGAGTTTTGGGAGTATTGATTCAGCGTTTGTATTAGGGTAAATGGGTCGTCAACGTGCGCGAGCGGGTCGATTAGCGGCCGACATAAAGTAGCTAGCTAGTCGCGAGCCAAAGGAAGCTAAGGAAATAGCGCTCACTCGGGTTAAAATATTTTGGTGTAGCAATGTTTGAGTGCAAAGTGGACAATAAACAGTTAGCCAGGCCAGATCGGCGATGAAAAACCCTAACCAGCTCCCCCCAATTTCAAAACTTCAAATATCCAAAATTTAAAAATTAAAAACCCAAAATTCAGCCGTCTTCCCGCCGTGCCGCACTCCCCAGAATGGCAGGCTTCTAAAGGCCCTTCCTAAGGTACCGCGCACCTGAATGTCCGTCAGCATGGACTGGATGCTCTTGAGTACCTCATCCGGATTGCTCTGCAGAGGGTACAAAATCATTATCCGTACAATACGGCATACGGTGTACGGCGTACGAACACCAGCATCAGCTACTTGGAAGAGCAAATGAATGGGATTTTACTTTTTACTTACCTTTTCGTGATCCCAGAGGGCGCACCAGAGACCCAGCCCAAACCCACCGGTATTAACGAGCTCTGATCTCCACCACTGCCGTACCCGCTGCAATCCTTTTCGCCGGACACGCCGCGAAAGTCAGAGCTTAGCTTCTCTGAAAGGCTCCTCTTCAGACTAAGATTCAACACCAGAGCTTGGGGATCACTGGGGGGATCGTGTTGACGGATCCCGCCGGCGGCAAACACGGTGACGGTGGTGGCGGCGGCAGCGGTGAAGGCCCCGACGGCCGCTGTGGCTCCACCACTGGGTTCCGTACCGTCCTGCCGTCGGGCCGCTACCGCCGAACTCCGTCCCGGTTTAGCCTCGTGGCCCGAACTAGCCGGCCTCTCGCCTAGCCGAGGCGCACACTTGGAGGCGCCGTGCAGCGGCGACGTCAGCGGCGGCCCTACCAACGTCGGCGACCGGGAGCGAACTAATCCGCCGTCGTCACTGTCGTCGCTGGCGCCAACGCCGAAATCGACTACCCGGCCTCTGCCTGAGCCAAACGCCAGTGCCTCCTTCCGCTTCGTATGGAGTTTAGTTGCGGGGGGTGCGGGTTTGGTTTCTTCCGGCATCGGCGGGGGACTATGCACCTGGAGATATCGGGCACGCACCCCCGATTTTGTGCGGTTGAGGGCTGTCCGCCCGGACTTGTTGCTGCCATTATTGGAATCCTGTACGGACTACCGACGACGACGACGGCGACGATGACAAGGGCGACGACGGCGACGACGACGACGGTGGTGACGACGACGACGACGGTGATGACGACGACGACGGTGGTGACAACGACCACGGTGACGGCGACGACGACGGCGACGACGACGACGACGGCGACGACGACGACGACGACGACGACGGTGGTGACGACGACGACGGCGACGACGGCGACGACGACGACGGTGGTGACGACGACGACGGTGGTGACGATGGCGACGACGGCGACAACGACGACGGTGACGGCGACGACGACGGCGACGACGACGACGACGACGACGACGACGGTGGTGACGACGACGACGGCGACGACGACGACGACGGCGACAATGACGACGACGACGACGCAGCAGCAGCATTAGACAGCGGCAAAACAAAAGCAGCAGGAGGCCGAGCCAGCAGGAGAGAGCAGGAGCCAGAAGCAACAAATTTGGTTTGGATTTTCTAAGCCGTTACTTGTCAAAGCCATACATCCCTCGCCGCCACGGGTTGCGACACATGACCTTTGAAGGTTTCGAGTTATAGGATCTGCTACTCTCAGAATAAAATGAGGGCGCCCAAGAACGCCCTGAAATTATAAAGTTCACCTCTCGAACACAAGCATAGATAGAAATGAAACCTCGTGCACGGTAACTGAATTGATTATGGATCGACAAGTACAGTCGCAGCATGTCGCATTGAATGTGTACGGAAGCGTACGGAGCCGAGATTGAACCTCCTCCGCTGCTTTTGCCACTGTTTCAGTTGTTTTGTGCGAACATGAACTTGCGCGCGGCATTAAACCTCGCAGGGCTTACCTCAACGATGTGGTCCTCAGAATCGCTCCAGGAGGGCGCCGCCAAACTTACGGCGTTGACTCGCTCCAGAACGGTCGACCGACGGGCGGGACTCTTTTCTCAACACGCGTAAAATCAAACAGGCCACCAGGAGGGGAGGAGCATGGAGGGATATGGGTTTTAGGGTTTTAGGTTGATATTGTGATATGCGCCTTCCAGTGGGGCCTTGGGCCTTGGCATCCATCTCTCGCCACGGATGTTTTATTACCAGAAGAGTCCTGATGACGAGGGAAATTAAATATTAATTTAAACAAGGCTGCTGCGTGTTTCTCTTTGTGCATGTATTGATGTTGCGCATGTATTGGTGTTGCGCATGTATTGGTATACAACACGGCAATGTGGGTCTCATTAGTGCCTAGGAGGCGGGAATTAAGGCCGATCTACTAAACCGTCTGAGTGGCCGACGACCTGAACCACGGGTCACCAGCCCTCACTCACCCACTTGTACAAGTCCGAGTGCTTGGCGTAAAAGTCCAGTAGGATCTAAAAGCACAACACACACAGGCGAACGAAAGGGGCCAACGGATGATTGATAGCGGGTTGTAACCAAAAGGTTTTTAGGTGAAAGGAACAAGACAATTTTTGAATATCACTGATGTACGTCAAGTTTCAGGATATTTCCCTTTCCTGTCCGTTCTCCTTGACGCTCCTGTAGTTCCCTCCTTCTCCTACTCCCGTCTTTTCTTTTCCCCCTATATATATGTGTGTGTTTATATATATACTCAAGAAAACATACATACATACAGACAGGCAAAAAGAAAAACAATGAAAACTGCTTTCAATGCCTTAGAATGGCATTCGTATCCAGTCTTCCTTTCCTGAGTCTAAGTGACCCCTTGGGGACGAACGTGCAAACATTTGTACGGCCCCTGTGCCGTATCCCAAGAGCCCCTCAGGAAGCCGTCCGTACTCACCTGCTTCGAGCCCTCCTGCACTAAGTCCCCGTCGTCTTCCTCTTCCTCATCTTGGGCTAGCGGTGGGGTTTCCCGTCCCATCAAAATGTCGTACCGGGGGGCCATGGCTTTACACTGCATCAAGTTCTCGTCCAGAGGGGCTCGCGTGAGAAGAAGTGACGGAGATCGATGGCGCAGCGTTCGGCCGATAATCTCCTGTGGAGGAGTAATTAGTTCCCGGAATTGATTTGTGGGAAAGAAATGGTAGAAGTAGTGGTAGACGGGAGATGGTAAAACACAAAAAAAGCGTTTCCATGTGCGAGTGCAGTAAACTAGACTATGGCAAGACAATGCTAGACAGCTTCTCTGCTGGAAATTTTTGCTCCCCTGGTATAAGGTTCCGTTCGATGGTTGTGGCCTTCTCTGCCTACTGCCTGTTTTTATTAGGAGTTTAAGCATAAGCACTCAATGAGTGTACGGTTTTTCTACTTAGGGAACCTTTCTAGAGACGCTAACCTACGCACGCACGCAGACATACATACTTTGGCACTACTGGTAAGGCGCGACCATTGCCCCCGGGAGATCCCGGGATCGATACCCATTAGGGTCAAAAGTCCTTCCGATGGTGGAAGGCATTGCGCCCCTAGTTGATGGACGGTGGTGACCTGGGATAAAGTTAACCTGCGAGCCGACCAGGAATGGAGTTGGGCCGCTGTCGACCCGGCAGATTCCGTTGGATGCTGGTGGTGGGTGCGGAACCTGAGCGATCCACTGAGAAGTTGACTAGGGTGACTGGATGAGGGTGCCCCGAAATACCGGGGAAGGCAGGGTTTCGCAGGGTAGCTGCCACGGGCGAAGATACACCCCCCTGTTTCACACATCATACATACACACGTACATGCGCTGTCCTTGTCTTCACTGTAAGGACACTGTCGACCAAGGTGCTCATCCCGCGATCTATTGACTTGAGGCGATTTCGCTCCTCTTCCAATTGCTCCAAAACTTTATGCATCGAAATGTTAATGACATCGTCGTAGTCCTCGCCGTCAACGGTATGGCCGGTGCCGCCGCTGAAGGTTTCGCCGCCGGCGCCATCGACCGCCGCGCCATCATCGTTTTCAGCATCCAAGCCACGACGTTGTTCTGGGAAATTTTCTGTCGTGCTGCCCGCTAACCGGGACGCCTTCCCGGTTCCGCCTCGAGCTGCCGCGCTTTCGCTAGGCGACGTCCGTCCTGAGGTGTCGATCATCGATATCTGGACGGACTGCTTAAATCGAACGTTGTTCACGTTCCTTCGCCTAGAATCTGCATAACAATTTTGAATACAAACACAAATTTGTCATTTTGCAGGATTTGTTTATAAGCGCGGTTTGAACTTGGGTGGCATCGCTAGCTCAGGTCTTGCCCTACTCGAAGTCGACTAGTGCTCTCAATTGAGAAATTGTGCACGCGATGGGACCACCAGATAACAGGAGTGGAGATGATTCACCTTTTCTGGAAAGCGCCGGCGTTGGTGAGAGCGATCGGTCCAGGCGACCAGCGGCATCCTTCGTACGGCTATTTCGCGAAGTGGCCGTCTCCGTCCCCCGCGCATACAGAAATCTGGTACCGCACGATGCAATGAGCTCGCTTTCGACTCCATTTGCTTTGTTGTCCATAAGGATTCCGACCGTTGCAAGAATTAGGAGTAGACAGGCGATGGATTCCTAACCTAGGAACATGTTAAAGTACATTAGACTAGTGCTTTGTTCAAGGCATGATATGGCAATAACTTAAGCTAACTTGAAATCCAGTCAGGTGTCTCCTTGTCTTCTTTACAGGTAAGTTAAAGAAAAATAAGATATAGAAGTTTGTTAATATGTTTGATTTATATTGCATTATTGCGCAGCAAAAGCTTGCGGCTGTGCTATCGGTTCGTTTTCGAACCGTCGAACCACCAACTTCGGAGCGACCACGGAGCCATTAGACGGGCAGCGTGTTTCATAATGCATCACTTTAAGGAACTATTTTTCAAAGTAGTTCAGTATTTTTTACTTTATGGGACGGAGTGGTGGTCTGATAAGCAATCCTTCCGACCGGCGGAACGCGCGGCGCCGTCAGAACCATATGCTAAGCAAGGCAGACCTCGCTTTCCCCTTTATTCAGTTCTTTACATGTTAACTAAGCAGCGAATACAGAGCGATCACCTCGTTATACGTTACATAGGTCTGGGATTAGAGCGAGGATAAAAGGCAAGACCCTGCCATAAATACAAAGTGTATCTCGGAAGTCCGCTCCAGAACCAGTACAGGTATCCCGCCAAACTACGATATGCAGGAGTTCTGGACGAGATATCAACACTCCCCCGCGGACAGAACTCTGGCACACCCCAGAAGAAAACTCAACGAACTCCCATGCACTCTCGGAATTTCGAAAACTTGACCAAAGCCAACGGCTTCGTCAGCACATCTGCAATCATATCGTGAGAAGGGCAATACTGGAACGATACACTACCCGAACTCTCCTTTTCTCGAACAAAGTGGTGGATCACGTCTATGTGCTTTGACCGCTCTGACGTGATGGGGTTGCGGATCAGGGCTATAGCACCTTGACTATCGTCCTTGATCTCAACGGCCCGTACCTCGTAGCCCAAATCCCTCATCAACTTACGCAACCAAACTGCCTCCCGCGTTGCTGACGCAGCAGCCATGTACTCGGCTTCAACCGACGATGCAGCGACAGTAGGTTGTAGCCTGCTCTTCCAACTTATGGCGCCCCCATTCAGAATAAAGACATAGCCGGTGGTGGATCGCCGACTATCTGGATCACTGGCCCAGTCAGAATCCGCATACCCCACCAAAGACTGCGAACCGCAAAAAACAATACCATAC